>NC_053131.1:28588568-28920443 GCF_010015445.1 Perca fluviatilis | reverse complement strand
TTCGGAGAAACAATATATCACTCAACAGATGGTTGTAACAGGAGAAACACCTTACAGAAATATACCTGATACACCGCTGGGGATTCCTGTCCTCTTTTACTTGCCGCAACCTGGATTGTAAATCATATTTAATGTCACCAGACATGAGGAATGTACAGCGTAGTGTACGTGTGTAATTGCGGTAATAGAATGATGGGGGTTGACCTTAAACTGTCGCGGCGGAGCACGCGACTGCAATGTGGAAAGAGGACCATATGCAGAAAAGCACTCGTGTCAAATATGAGTGCTTTCATACAAATGTGTACCTCAAACGCTCTCTTCATTCATATCAAAAGTCCATTTGTAACAAGCTCCACTCTTTGGAGTCTGGATTCTTATCACAAGATTTTAATACCAGTCATCAACTGTGATTATATTTCCCAAAACGGTTTGATCAAGAAAGTGGCACACAAAAACAGACTTACCATCACTTCACCCTTTTTTAGAAATCCCATTTAAAAGGGCAATTATTCAGGAAGCGTACAGACTGATATGACGAGGAACCCAAAAACAAAACTCAAGTTGAAATCATTTTTCATTTGTCCCAAAACAAGACGAAAATTACAGTACTTTACTCGGGCTCGTGAAACTGCCAGAGTAAATGTTGCATTGGACTCGACATGTTTTTTGAGGGCGTGTCAGAGAGGCTGTAATTGGGCTGAAGGGCCAGAGAGAGGCAGTTAGGTTGTTAATCTCAGCGTCGGGATCTGTCTGGCATGGCGTCCCGAGCGTGTCGGCAGTATACTGGAAACGACTGCCAGCTTGAGAACACAAGCTGAGTAGCACAGTGAGTTCTATTGTTTTTGTTTTAGCTCTTTAGATTGAGCTCAAATGCTGGCAACAGAGTGCTGTAGGTTAGAAACGGCGGTCACAACAAGGACTGAAATCCACATTGACCAACTTTTATACTGCAACCCAGTATAAAGCTGTTGTGGAGCTGCTTGGGTCTATATGATTTACAAATTAGTGACTTTTGCTGTTTCTGAACCTCATTTTGATAGTCTAGACTAGAAAGTTCATTGGCCATAATAAGAGCGTTTTTATATCTGGGGACAATCAATTCAGGCCTATCCCAGAATGGAGTTGGTCTGGTTTAATTAACAGGAAATGAGATTTGCTTTTAGCTACGTCGTACCACCGTGCAAATATTGAAGCAACGCTTGAAAAATGAAGGGCTTGGGTGGCATAAAAGATTGATTTTTCCATATCAAGAAGGACCACAGAGAGAATTGATGAGCTTTTGCTGCAGCATGAATGTCCTTGTAGTAAACAGAGTTGAGAGCGTTATGTAAGCTATCGGAGAGATTAGTTTGACCCTGATGGCTGCAACATAGTTTAATTGACAACCTCACAAGTAATTGGTTGGTGGAGCATTATCATAAAGCCTTTTATACTAGGCTTATTATTCTAAGCAGATGTACTGCCATGTGATGTATTGTTTCTTGTGTTATGGTCTTTTATAGAATCATTTCAGTTGATGGGTCCAGCTTACTCAAACTATCTGTTCTACAGCTTTATGTAGGTTTTAGCCGCTTGGGGGATCTGAACCTCTCTTACTGTCAGTGTCTGAGATATGGCCGTAGCACTCAATAAATGGCACACCAAGAAGAATGTAAAGTATTTGGAACCCTGAGGTCAGTCATGCGCCGGCTTTTCCGCTGCATTTCTACAATAAAGAGGCTTTTTTTTTTTTTTTTTTTGAGTTTCCTTTTAATTTTTTGGATCAAGTAAAATGTTTGACATATGTTGAGATTCAAATTTGGCAAATAATTTCTCTTTTAATCTTACAAAATGTCAATTTTCCATGAACGTGGCATCCTGTAAGTTTTCAACTCTTGACGTGCACACAGTAACAAGAACAACAATACTGTACCAGTGCTCTAAGCCCGGGCTAAACAAGACCCAGATGTGTACAAGGAACATGGTCTCAGTATACCCCTGCGCCTTGGTTGCTTGTGGCATCACGCTTCCTCTGATTGGCCAGTACAAATTGATCTCAGACAGAGCTATTTGAAAACTATTGTGGAGTGCACTTCGTTCCTCAAGGCAGTTCTTATGTCTCTCTCTTTTTTTTTTTTTCTCTTTCTCCATGTAATAAACACTAAGACAAGTGAATTCTCTGAGATGTTGTGACCCAGTTATTGTGGACCAGACTGCCTGATCCATTTAGTCTTGATGTGGACGTTGGAAGTGTGCAGCTAAGGTAGAAAGTGTAAGAATGAAACTAGGGGAGTGAACTGGTGCGACAATAATGAATGCAGTGTTGTAACAAGACTATCAAGAAACAGTCAAAGCCCCACAAGCAGCCCATCACATCCCGTTAACATAGTAATTATTTCACTACTCTCAGCTCATTACCAGTAGTGGGGTGAAAACGATGAAGATTGTCAAGGTGTTTAGCATGAACGGAAAAGTTTCCAAAATGAAAAAGGGTTATTCATCTATAGAGCATAAATGTTTCTTTTGCAGCTGTCTGCCTCAATAGATTTAGCTATTTCCAATACACAGGTGGGAAGCTTTGCCTGATGGCGCCTCCAGTTGAAAATGGTCACCATAAACATCAGGATACAGTATTTCTTCTGAAGAGCACACATGTTAATGGGAAATGGCATGTTAATCAAGGCATTTAGTTTTAAATATCTTGTCACGGAGGAGTCTCGATCAAGGAGCACTTTTGACCCGATTGACCTTACTGGAGTTTTGACCCTACAGGCTCCAGGAAATGTCAGGGCGTCACCATAATCATTGGGACTCATGCTCTGGGGTAGACCTCAAAAAAAAAAAAAAACTGTCCACATCGCCGGTTGTTGGCGCTTTCCACCGGTTAGAGAAACATTTGACTAATCGGAGCTTAGTAGGCAGGATTGCAAATAGGGATGTAACGATTACCGGTGTATCGGTAAACCACGATAAAAGTCTCGACAATAACAATTACCGTTTTTAATTTAAAATATCATTATCACGGTGGATTACCACGGTGTGGAAACCGCATGTTTAATCCTTCCCAGCTTCATCGGAGTCTCCTGAAGTCGCCGCGTAGCCTACAACGTGCGTTTCTTGAAGTTGGAAGCAGGGTGGAAGGAGGAGATGACAGCACTCAGGACATTTGATGTTAAAAGTTGCACTTTTGATAAGGTTTTGCCTATATTTTTGTAATATAATAAACACTGTTGCGCTTTTTGAAACTATTTCAGCTTGTGTAGGCCTATCAGTGGTTTCTGAACATATTGAACACACTTTTAAAAACCCCGCGATAATACCGAAAACCCTAATAATTTTGGTCACTGTAATCGTGAGGTTAAATTTTCATGCCGTTACATCCTTCGTTGCAAATATGGACATGATCTTGCTACCTAGTTACATTTATGAAAAATATTAAAGTGCCTAGTTTCTGTCTCCCCCATGAGGAATTCTAAGTAATGACAGCAAAACTGTTGGTGTGTACACATGATACAAGCCTTCGGTGATCACGCACCACCCCCACCCCTCCTCTACGCAGCTGCTAGTAACCAAGGAGGACACGGAGGATTAAAAAAACATGACTGACTCTTCAGAAGAGGTATTTATCTTCACTCGATTTTCTGCGCACCAAAGTCGCTGTACGACACCAGTTTCTGAACCATATCGAGAAATCCAGAGAGAGTTGTGTGGAGCTGATGGTCTTAATTAGCTTGGTAGCAACTCTTTGGCAATGGCTTGAACGTAACGGACGTTCATTAATATCAAAAAGTTACGCACGAAAGCTTTAATGTAACAACTCTCTAATTAACCTGGTATATTTCTCTTTGATCAATACAAAAACCGTTAACTGCTCCTGGCAAGCGCTACTGCAGCCCTCTGTGTCAACTGAAAATAACCTTGCCGGAACGGATACATCCCTTGATACTACATCAGCAAATTAAGAAAACTGCAACACAATGCCAGGCTGAATAAATGAACGGAAAGTCGGGCTGACTAGGGGTGGGACAAACTATCGATACGGCAATATATCGTTGTCCTTCTTCTTGTGATACGATAATCGATCGGTTGGCGCCAAATATCGATGTTTTAATTAATAAAATAAGTCTCTTTTAATTTGATTTTCCTGCTCCCAGCGTCACTACTTCATGGTTCCTCGAGGTGGCGCTCAACACATGAATGAGGGAAACTTGAGCATAAGTCAGAAGAGAAGGTTTTCAGCGGGATGGTGGACAGCAGTTTGAGGGAAAATAACAGATGCCCCAGCCACGTTAAAGTCTGAACCCATAGTTGCTCTATAGTTGTGTAATTTTAATCTACATGCTGAAAAATGTGTGCTGCAGAATTGTGCTGTTTTCTACAGTTTGGACCTGCAGTGATTAAATAGAGACAACCTGAACTTAACCTTTTCACAGGGATTTTGGATTCATCGTGATGTACCATTGTAGGATTGCTGTATCGTGATATTATCGGTATTGTAAGCCATGTATCGTGTATCATATTGTGAGGTACCCTGTGATTATTGCCCCTAGGGCTAACATTATCATCCCAGCCACTAGAGGATCAAGAATATAAACACATGCTTAATGTTGCATCACTGTGTCTGTGTAAGTTACATTGGGTTTCTAAAGGTGTGATTTACTTGCCCTTGCCGCTTATGCTGTAAAATGTTTAAGTGATTTTTACAGTGACTCAATCTGTGTTTGTGTCCATGCACAGGAGCAAGAGGACCCCAACAAGCTGGCTACCAGCTGGCCCGACTACTACATTGACCGCATCAACTCCATGGCTGCTGTAAGTCAAACGCATTGTCTCAATGTCTATTCGCCTCTGTTGCAGTTGCCGAATGAATAGATATCGCTTCCAAACGTTAATAACCCTATTACAGTATAATTCACTCTGCTGACAATCTGACCACTACTCCTAAGAGGTCACTGTTCGCTCAGTCATTCACTCATTCTTTCTCAGACTTCTCTCGTGGCTCACTTTTTATCGTGTCCCTGCTGACTGCTTGTTCTATTCGCATGACCACATTCCTTCGCTGTGACCCCAGCTCACACACACACACACACACACACACACACACACACACACACACACACACACACACACACACACACACACACACACACACACACACACTGTGATGACAAACAGGCCATTAAGACACTCAGCAGTTCAGTCAGCGGGAACGACTGTCAAAGGCAGGGAGCTAAGCCAGGATGACAATATTCCTTATTTTCCAGCCAATGGCTGCCAATAAAAACAGCATGATACCATCACAGAATTGTCTTCTACCACGATCTCGGTATCATTTTAAACATTACTGCTGTTATGGGAGTTGTATTATTTGATTGTACATTAGGCCACTGACCAGTTTGGGCCGGTGACCTCTGACCCCGAGACCTTATGTGGACCACAAGTTGGCTCCCGAATGTTTGGAGAGCATAAAACATGACATTCTAAGAGGGACTCTTTAAGGATGACATGTAAGCATGCCATTTAGAGAATAGCAAGCCATTGGTGGAGACGGTCTTCAGCCTCTCATGTGAGTAATGAACATTTCAACATTCCACTAGCTTGATTTCTTTATTCATTTTTTTCATCTGGCGAAGCAGACCAACACTTAATACATTTACAAGTCTTTCCAGGCCATGGATCAGATAAACTGCTCAACCATAACTTACACAGACCACCACAAACATAGGGCCAAAAATGTAATAGCATTTAATATCTGTTTATGGCCATGTTGTTTGTTTTTCTGGCAAACCACGTCTATAGCAACAACCCATGTTGAAGCTTGCTATTTTTACAGCTGTTTTTGTTTACTGGCTCCACTCGGGGGACGAGAATAAGCTACTTCTGAATGGTACCTGAGCTCAGTGTTGAAGTCTGGAGAAACAATTTTACTGACGTTCTCTTAAAGGCTCAGACAGCGCGCGCGCACACACAGACACACACTCACGCAGTCCTGTGTATGACTTTTTTTTTAAGTGTAGTCAAGAGAAAGTGCTGATTTGTGAGTTGCCAAGAATTTAAAATCCACCAGGGCTGCAGCGGTGCCTCTGTGCTATTAGGTGTCAGACACGCTGTCAGTTATGTCTCAGCCTGTCTTTTTTTTTTTTTTTTTTTTTTTTACTATATCTACTGCAAAACAACCTGAGTCTGTAAGTCCTTTCTAAGTTGTCTACAGTAAAGTCTTGACATTTGCATAAAACGTGTAACATTGTGCCAGTGTGCTGAGATATTTGCGTTCACATGTTCCAGACATTTTCTAGAAAGTGCCAAAGTAATATTGGGGCAGAAGACGTGTTCCAATAAAAGAAAAAATGTAACAGTGTATTCACACAGAATTGGTTTTGCTTGCATAAATATTATTAAACATTTATGACTATAATAGATTAAATGACTTGAGAAAGATATATATTTTTTGCAGTCTCCCTTCCCCGTTTTGCACAAGCAGTCTCTTGTTCCAACACCACTCTAGCACTAGTCTCCCTCATTCACCCTAACCCGACGACCAATTTCCATCCCTTCCTGAATCATTCTTTCACTTCCACTATCAATCTTCCATTTTCTCCTCCGCCGTGCCCCAGACAGAATCTTGACAAGAGCATGTTTTAACATTTGGAGGGGCTTTGCTCGTCCGTGACTTCATGTCTTGGCTCCCAGTGCGAGCGCACCGGGGGCAGCCCTTCCACGGTAGCTGAGTTATGGATGAGCTCATTTTGTGCGTTGCCGCCCTGAGAGATTACTGTGCAACCAGCAACTTGATGTTCATTCATAAAACCACGTCAGAGCCCTGAGGTTGTTCGTTGGCTGCAGAGTGATAATTCAAACCTCCTTGTGACTCTGACGAGAGTTTCTGTAGCCTTGCTGTGTCCGAGCTAGTGTGTTGAGCTTCAGAGCTCCCGCCTGGATAAGGCTCTCTGCAGATAAACCGAAAAGGAGATCCAACACAGAGGCAAGGGGAAGGGCCTCTTTTATGCCAATGATGTAAAGAAACACAAACTACTCAGCTTCTCAACTAGGGCTGCTCCCTCTTAGTCGATTAGTCGACTAATCGGTCATTTTGGTCTTAGTCAACTTAGATTTCTTTAGTCGATTAGTCATGTTTTATGCTTTTTTCATGCTGAATGACTTATTTCCAAGAAACGTACGAGCACATCTCTGGTAAACGCAAGAATTAAAGTGGTTCTTTTGCATGACTCTTTGCAGAGAAACTCAGATTTACAGATCTGTCGATTAAATCAACTAATCGATTAGTTGATACAATTGAATGAGTGTTAGTCGACTAAGAATTTCTTCAATCGAGCACAGCCCTATTCTCAACCACTAAATATTGACTAATCGAGCAAATCAACATTTACAAAATGCATTCATGTGTTACTTTTATTGTTCCTGTAAACTGATTTCACTTTTTTACAATTCAAAATGATGCACATTTGTTACAGTACATTAAAAACGATACCAACAACTATGCAGCTCCCCCCCCCCCCTCACAGAGCTTTATAGTCAGTTTCAGCTCATTGTTTAGGTGTCAGAGCTGTTTTGGTTCACTCTTACTGCTCTTTAAATGTGTTATCTGTATTATATGTCTGGATACATTTCAAAACTATTAGAACTCCAGCTATAACTATTTAAACATAGCTGTTAAATCCTCTTCTTTCCGATCACAGCCTTCCACTGTGGAACAATAGGGTAATACTGTTGCTAGTTTTCAGCGCATATTTTGTTAGCTTAATTAGGTTTTGTGCCTCAGACTTCGCATGACTATTTAAGTAAAAATAATGTTGTTTGCCCTCATTTATATTGAACTAATTGGTTTTATTTGGCGCATCAGTGACCCACATGGTCCTAATTATTGTTCCAATGAGCTGCACTCATCACTCACTCGGTTAACAATGCACTGACGAGTAGCTTGAAGGCATCGTTCTGGCTCTGGGGGGCACTTCCCATAATACGGATTTAGGGAAGTACCTTCTGCTGGTTTACCAACTGACTATAATAGTATCCTTATGTGCATGTTGGCCACAAGTTCGAATGAGCTTACAAATAGCAGATGCAGGAAGGAGCCATTTGGCGAGACTCATTGACACGGTGAACTGGCTCGCAGCACGACCAAATCATCCACTCTCCCCAGCACTTGTTGTGTCCAACTTCCCATTGACAATGAACATATTCCTTTTAGAGAAACAGGAGCCAGAGCCTTTTACTTCTTGGCACAGGGTCCATGAACCATCTGGACTTGAGGCTAAGTCGACACGATGGATGTTTTGACTGCACTGTTTCTAGATTAAACACTCTCACACACTGGACGAACCAGAGTTGTTGTTAGGTAGTCAAACATGGGGTCCAGCTTCAGTTAGCCATGTAGGTGCTATTGGTCCAAAACGTCCTGTCTAGCTTTGGAATATTTGCACCTAACTTTGCCATCTTTATTTTCTTCTTTTTTTTTTAAGGTTTTTAAGGACGGGAAAATGGGGTCATATTTAAGCAAATATTTGTTCAGGCAAATGAATGGGCAGTCTACTAGCTTACTCCACTGCTGAAACACACACTGTTTGAACCTTAGCACTTGGCAGCGAGCTGCCTTGGAAAAAGCCTGGAGAGGCTAAACAGAAGCCCTGTGGCCCTGACTAATGGGAGCACAGCAGCTCTTTGATGTTGCTGAGTGGAGCCCTCAAGTGATGCAGAAATAAATTAACACTACTACCGGTCTAAGTGTTTTTTTTTTTATGATTTGTTGTAAGTTTGATTGGAGCTAATTGCCTGCATGACTTATTCTGGCATGTTGTATAGCTTCAAACTGTTCTTTAGAAGGAGAATGACATTGGAAAGGCTACTAATGAGGCTCTGATTATCTGTGATGCAAGAACTAATTAAAGCAAACACATGTAGTTGCAAAAAGGAGGAATCATGTGCTGTTTCTGTTTTATGGCTGCCAAATTAAGATTGACATCCTGGTGTTGACCCAGTAGAAACAGCGAATGAAAGTGAAAAATACACAACTCGTGCCAGTAGGTAGCTTGACCAATGCCACCTGCTTTAAAGCCATACTTTAGCTGTGTGTTCTATTTTCATTTCATTTCTCACCATTTCTGCAGATGCAGACCCTGTTTGCCTTCGATGAGGAGGAAATGGAAATGAGGAACAAGGTGGTAGAAGATCTGAAGACAGCACTTCGGACTCAGCCAATGAGGTAGGCGAATCTCTCCATCCGACCAAACCGTGGGCTTTTCCCTCTGCCGCGGGCCGGGCAGAGCTCTGCATTGCTCGGTTCTCCAAGTCATGCATTCCTGCTATTGCGTATCGGCACATATTAGATCCAGTTAATAATGTTACATGCTACAGAAAACATTTACTTTCCATATAGTCTGTCTCTCATGGGAGGATCACAGTAAAAAAAACAAGTTTTAATAACAAATGAAATGCGCCCAATTAATAATATTTTAAGATTTACCCTTCTCATTTTTTTCCCCCTGACATGGTCATCAGCAGCTGTTAGGCCTCACTCATCACCACAAAAAAAACATTCAAGGACATTGGACAGCCCACTAATACAAACTGCCTCCCTCTCCCCATCAGCAGCTCCTTTAAAGCTGTCCGTCAGCCTGTGCCAGTTGTATGATGCAGTGGTCTGGACCAAAGCAGGGGTGTTGAGTTTTCTCAAGGGGAGCTATAAAGTGACAGACCAAATGTGCAGAGTGACAAAAATCCAGGGCAGCCTTAGAGTCTGGGTCATGTCTGGGTTATGTGTGCGCGTCTGTGTGTTTGTAGGCCAAGTGTGTGTATGCATGGCTGCGTTTTATCTGTATGGGTACAGTATATCCAAACCTCTATAACTAGGAACAAGGCTGGTGAGCAGCTGCTCGAGTCCAGACACATGGCAGGAAGTTGCTCTGCCAAAGTAAAAGTCATTTGAAATGTTGCTGCTTCTGGCCCTTCAAATTTCTTGCATATGCATTCAAATGTATGCATAATTGTACAACAATCAATCTGTTAGTTTGGTAGCTTTTATTAGTTCCTAACCCTTTAAAACACCAAAGTCACACAATAACGCAAAGAAACCGATAGAGGCAGCGTTTTAGTACATTGCCTAGCCTCCGTGTTGCTACTCCTGTCTGCTTATTCCAACTGGGGGCGTGCCAACCACTGTAGGTGATACACTGACTATAGATAAGTACCTCATACTACCCCACTTCAAAAAATCTGCTCTGTGCGCGTCTGGGTAGCTCACCTGGTAGAGCGCGCGCCCATATATAGAGGTTTACTTCTCGACGTAGCGGGCCCGGGTTTGACTGCGGCCTGCGGCCCCTTGCTGCATGTCATTCCCCCTCTCTCTACCCTTTCATGTCTTCATCTGTCATATAAAAATAAAGGCCTTAAATGGCCAAAAAGAAATCTTGAAAAAAAAAATCCGCTCTGTCCCTTTTAACCATCTGATTTTGACAAGAATGTCC
The DNA here is from genome assembly GCF_010015445.1 of Perca fluviatilis. NCBI lineage: Eukaryota > Metazoa > Chordata > Actinopteri > Perciformes > Percidae > Perca > Perca fluviatilis. The sequence goes on along the minus strand of NC_053131.1, from coordinate 28,909,983 downwards.
AAAAAGAATGTGGCACCAGTGAAATTGAACTATGAAAACTGACCTCTGACAATCATGGTCAGGAAAAAAAAAAAATCCAGTTAGTGGAATCATGTCTTGTCATTTATGTCATAAATGACAAGACATTGCTTGCAGTAAAGCATATATACAGTAGGCGCAAATAATAGACAATTAGAACAACATATCATATTGCCACAATATTCCTTGTTGCATTATTTATTTTTGGACAGTTCAAACTGGAAAGATGTTACGTGATCCAAAATAGTTTGATGAATTTTGACGGCATTTTGACAGTTGCTGATAATGATGCATCCTTGAGTAGTTTGCAGGTGTTTTGCCACTCTGTGTTTCTGTCTCACTCATCAGCTATTTGTATTATATTCGAGTTGACCTCATTAAAAGTGGCTGTCATGACTCAATTAAGATGATTTGCTAAAGCACCTGCACCCACGCTGTTCACAGAGGGAGTTATTGCTCAAAAGCACACAGATGGTAATAAGTACTGTAACAGTGATGTGGGTACCAGGTGTGTCCCACAGAATATGGGTGTTCAGGGAACGCCTGGGCAGTTTTAATGTCCCGTCAAGTCTCGCTTTTGTGACAAAGGGCTAAGGCAACAAAAAGAATAAAATCTATCAGTCTATCCGTAGTCAGCTTTGATTCATGCCTGTCTTTGGATGACTGCCTGAAATGGCCTCCCTCCCTCCCTCCTTGCCTCCTTCCTCTGGCGTTTCAGAGAGGCAGCTGGGTCTGGTTGTGAAGAGGTGCCCTTGTGTCCTCAGCCCGCTCTGCAGGGCCACAGGACACAAACACATGGTGGGCTTGCAGGGTGCCAGGCAGAGAGCACAAAAGCGGCACATTGTCAGCAAGCCACCCACTGTTGGCACTTTCACTCGCAGGCTGATTATAAGCCCTTGAAATGACAAGGTGACGTGGTTTGGGTCATATGTTTGGCGGTGTGTTAATGTATATGGAATACGATATTAACACCAGAGTAGTCTGGCTTTGCCAGCCCCTCCTCCCAAAGGAGTAAAACGTGCTCTGGGTTAATGGCATTTCTGAACCAATCCCAATCGTCATGGCCGACAGAGCCTCTGCAAAATAGCCTCCGGGAAGGAACTTGTTTTGGTGGAACGTGTACGTTCAAAAGGTGTTTTAGTCGTGCAATGGAAAACTCAGATTGGACAGACAGTCTAGCTAGCTGTCTGGATTTACCCTGCAGAGATCTGAGGAGCAGTTAACCATAGTCCTCAGAAATCCAGTTTAAAATTCCAACACAAAGAAAGTGGAAGGTAACTGACATCCGGACGAAAAGAGCGTGATCCTGCCGAATTTCCGGGGGCACCGGAGCAATCCCGGAAGTGGAACGTCGTGGATTTAGACTTGAAGCATATAAATACTGTTGGCTTTGATACGACAAAGCGTTGTGGCTGATGTAGGAAATTGTGAACCGAGGTAAAAAAAGGACGACAACATGGTTCGTACAACTAAAATCAAATCGCAACACTTGATGACCGAACAGCTGGACGTAGCCTCCAACAGTGAGCGGCAGACAGCAGGCAGGTGTATTCTTGCTGTGAGCGATGCTGTGCCTCATTCGCCACTTATCGGTAATGATTTTATAGCTATAATTGTTAAACCTATTTAATGACCCAGATGTCTTATTTCAAATCTAAATTTGATCAATTATAAACAGCCATAAAACTGAGACACATGGAAATTGCCTCCATTTCTCTCATTTTCTCTGCCAGCGGTTATTGCCTTGTTTACCAGCTGTCAAATGGAGCTTGAACCATCAGGCGGTGGTTGTGTGTTTTCTCGCATAAAGCTGAATTCTCAGCTCCAGTGGACACGCGAGGCCCTCCATGCAAACCCAAAGCTGCTACAGCCGTGCAGTCTGGTGTACATTCCAATTTCAGATATTTACATATTTGCACTCTTGTGTGGTATTTTAACTACACATTCAAGTGTACCTACATTACATACATTGAGCACTGGTGAACCTAGTGTATTACGTCATCTGCACATACGCACTCACTGATGTCTATGTCAGTGATGGGAAGCTGTGTGTGTGTGTGTGTGTGTGTGTGTGTGTGTGTGTGTGTGTGTGTGTGTGTGTGTGTGTGTGTGTGTGTGTGTGTGTGTGTGTGTGTGGGTAGGTGTGTGTGGCATTCTTGTATCTTAAGACACGACGCTCCTCAATCACTGTCATTTCCGTGATGAAATAACCGCAGGAGGACAGGAAATGAAGCTTTCCTGGAGGTCACTGAGGCCGTGCCGGCCCAGAATGCACTGCAGTCCCAGGCACACGTCAGTAGAGCATCGCAATGCTTCCCAAGACGGCTCTGTCAGGACAATGTTTCTGCGAATCTCTTCCAGCAAGAATATTGACTCGAAGTCGACTGCAGCCCCCGCTCCTGTGTCAATAACCCTTTGGACGATTCGCTACCACCGCATGCAAATATTATCCTTCAAAACATTGTGCCGCCAGATCTCTCAAAGGTTCCGCTCAACGGAGGGTGAACTTTATATCTGTTTTCACATATTACCAAATACATTAGTGGGGGAGCGGAGTATCACACCTTTTAAAGAGTGTTGGATGGAGCACTGTTTTTTCTTCTCTCGGAGAGCAGATTTTCTCGCCCCTCGGTTCTTAGCATTTCAGAGGGAAATGGAGAGAAATGAGGTGGGTAGATACAGGCAGGTTTAAAGAGACTGAGCCTGCCGCTGAGGGAGGTTTGTGTTGGAATGGCAATAAACAGATGGAGAGTGGGTGAAAGTTGGTATGAGGAAAGGGAGATGTATTCTGCCATTACTTACTGTCGTGTGGTGCATACAATCTGTGATTTATTAAGGTAGATACAATACTTGAAATAAACAATATTTATGAGCAAGTAAAACTACCAGACTATTTAAAAAAAAAAAAAAAAAAAGACTAAGGTGTGTGTGTGTGTGTGTGTGTGTGGTCACAAACAGACTTCTCCCTGTAGATTTAACAATAAAGCAAAAGTCCATAAGAGCCAATTCCTCCAGGCCATGATATACTATACACAGATGTGGCTTTGGATTTTGGCTGGTGGCTTTATTGTGATCTATATATGTGTGTGTATGTGTGTCAGTTTGATGTGTGTTTTTTTACCACAGTTATATGCTGGGCCTCAATAAAGTAAAGTAACATTTATTTGACTGAGAGCCGTGGTGATATCATATGACCGGTCTTCACCCTGGTCAGATAGTTTAAAGCAGCACCTCTGAAGAACCTCCTGGGCCCTTGTCCACACTCTGGCCCTTTTTATAGACAAATGTGCATGTGTGTGTCCCTGTGCCTGGGGGTGGGGGAGTGGGGGCTTTTCAAAGAGATGTTAAGTGTGTGCGAAAGTGGTGATTAAATGACGGGCGGAAGAGAGGCAGGGGGCGTGTATGTGTGTGTGTGTGTGTGTGTGTGTGTGTGTGTGTGTGTGTTTTGTGTGTGTGTGTGTGTGTGTGTGTGTGTGTGTGTGTGTGTGTGTGTGTGTGTGTGTGTGTGTGTGTGTGTGTGTGTGTGGAAGTATAGCATTTTGATAAGTCTGTATGGTTAAGCTTTGAGGCAAGAATGAACTCCCGGCAGAGTCTCGTCTGCCACGCTCGGGTCGTCCACAGTTCAAGAAGGCAGAATGTTTTGCCTGTGCCGCTAAAACCTCAAAAAGTCGAGTTGCTTGGAATGAATTTCTGAATTTCAATTTGATCATCTGGATTGGTTTTCGTCACAGTCCTGCTCATTTAGAATATTTTCTGCCTCTGGTTGAGTGGCTTTACGCTTTTGAGATCAATGGAAATTACAAGGTTCTTTTTTTTTTTTTTTTTTTAAAGATTGCTAAATAACAACACTAATGTTCTTTTTTTTATATATATATTATTTATATATATTATATATATATATATATATATATATATATATATATATCTAAAGGTTCTATTTAAATTTCAGTCCGCAGCTTACCTTACATTACCTCCGTCCATCCCTGGCCTTGACTTAACACACACACTCACTTTTGTTTAGTCTTATCCCATTCCAAGTTATATTCCTCGCTTCTTTCTTTTGTCCGTCTGAAGAAGAGTGTAAGTCTGAGTGTGAGTGTGTGGTTGGCTCGCTGTCTGTATTGTTCAGCTCTGTCGGAGCTCTCGCTGTCTTGAACGCAACCTCAGCGGCTTTTCAAGTATGCAGTGGTTGTTCCAAAAAAACAAAACAAAAAGGGATGAGCTGAGCGTGATCAGCGGCTCCAAAGTCAGAGGAGATGGGATCCATTGATCCAAGTGCTTACTGGAGAGAATATGAAAGATGGGGGGAGGGAGGGGGGGCAGAAAATAATTGGATGTCAGCTTACTCGAAGTACAGTGGATTTGTCACTCTTGAATACCCTTTTGTGGAGACATGGATATGCGTTTGTGTGAAATGTTGTGTGTGTATTGAATGCATCTATCCTCCTACTTCCCCTATACAAGCTCCTGTGTAGGGTTCTGTGCATGCTGTAGGATGCGTGCATGCGTTCATACGCGTTTGCACGTATTTCTGGCAAGCTGTCGGCAAAGCAGCAGAGCGAGGCAGGCAGCGAGCGAAGGCTTGAATCCCGTCCACCCTTTTGAACCCACACTCCAACAACAACATCTCCCACCCTCTGCTTTCCATACATTAATCCCATTCATCACAAGGATGTTGAGCTTGATTTCTCTTCCAGTATTAAACCTCTCTTTCTCGCTGAGGTGGCACCGCAATTCACAGACAGGCGTATGGCTATCGCTGCCTTCTCTGCTGGCCAAAGATTTGTCACTGACATAAGACGTGTAACTTTTAACAGTTGGATCAGTTCTGCCCTGCTCTAGTTCCAGTGTCTGTGTTGCATCTAAATCCAGGCATATCTGATGTTTTGGATTTATTTTTCGCCACCTTGGTTTTGAGTCAAGGAGACGAGACTAAAACATGCTAAAAACAAGAAGCACATTGTCTGCTGAAAGGTTGCGTGTGTGTTCTCTGTGATTTCAATGCGTTGTTGGCTGTATGCATGCATGCATGTAGTATGACCTTTTTGATCTCACCCAGGGGCTGCTGGAGATCAGAGGATTATATGTCTTTGAGAGATTTACTGGTCAAGCCAGGTAATGTGTCTGTGTGTGTCTGTGTGTGTCTGTGTGTGTCTGTGTGTGTCTGTGTGTGTGCGCGCATGCATCTGCTGGAAATCTGGGACTGATTGTGTGTGTATAGGAGAATAATTGTATGATTTACATTCTTTGCGTTGTGTTTTTTTCCGTGCCTGCTCGAGCCAAGACAGCAGTGGGAAGGGATGGAACTTCTGACATCAAAACAATGTATCTGCTACAATGTGTAGCAATACATCTCAACTGTCAAGACCCTCTCTTCCCCTCGCCTCACTGTCATTTTCACTTTCTGACTCCATCCCTCTATCCTCCGTTCGTCCTCGTCTCCTCTCCCTCTGGCTCTTTTGCTCTTTACACAAGCCCTCGTTTGTTTGAAATCACTTGTGAGGACTATCAGGAATCTTGGTGAGTGGGAAGGCCATTCGCAGTACAGCCCACGGTGTGCTCACTAGATGTGACATCTCTTAATGTTTACGTGTCCCGCCTGTCATTCAATAGGCCCGCTTCTCCGCCAGAGAGGTTAATGACTTGCTGCTTTCTAATTAGTTCCACTACGGAGTTGGGTTGTCAGTAGGAGACCGGATGAACTTGGGTTGTGACAGTGTCACTTATAAATACTCTATTCTTGTTCGGTAGCACTTGAACGGTGAACTCGCACGTTCATGTCTGTGTCCTCATGGGAAGTACCTACTCAGCATGTGAAACCGCTTTGTCATGTCTTTTGATATTAATGCCCCATGATGTCGTCAGGGTTATCTTTGCTCGGGCACTTCTAGTTTATAAAAGAAATCCTGCAATACAAACTGAAGGTGTGACGTTTGAAAGATACGGGAATGTCTGAATGCCCTGCCAGCTGAGGGACTAACGCAAATATGCCATTGGTTGCATTATGGGAAATGTAGGATGCCATGTTTTTGGATCTTGCCTAGGGCTGCGCAATTAATCGAAATTTAATTGTGATTATGATTTCAGCTCCCAATGATCACAAAAACAGAATAATCGAGGAAAAACACTTATTTAGCTCATTACTTTTTGCAAGTAAACTCTTATTTTCTCTTGTGTTCTGAATGGAAAAAAATAGTTTAAATAGGAAAAGTATTAAGGCAAATTTCACAGTTGTATTTTTTTTCTTTTTTTTTAACTGTTGATTTTTTTAACTTTTTCCACTGTTTTTTTTTTTTTTGTAGTTCAATAATTGCAACATCTTTCCAGAAGTCAACGAGTAATGGTGTTAAATTATCGAGATTTCAATGTTGACCGAAATAATCGTGATATATATATATATATATATTTATATATTTTTTTTTTTTTTTCCATAATCCAGCAGCCCTAATCTTCACCCCTGGACTAGGGAATAAAAGTCTGAATATTAACTTAGATTTTGACCATTTGTTTTGAATCTGTCTGACTTGTGAGTCCCCTTAACTGTGCAGAAGTGCAACACCAAATCACTGGAGTACTGAACTCCTCTTTTCTTCCCACCCCCTCTAGGTTCGTCACGCGCTTCATCGAGCTCGACGGCCTCACCTGCCTCCTCAACTTCCTGCGCAGCATGGACTACGAGACGTCGGAGAGCCGCGTCCACACCTCCGTCATCGGCTGCATTAAGGCCCTGATGAACAACTCCCAGGGCCGCGCGCACGTCCTGGCTCACCCACAGAGCATCAACACCATCTCACAGAGCCTGCGGACGGAGAACATCAAGACCAAAGTGGCGGTGCTGGAGATTCTCGGGGCGGTGTGCCTGGTGCCCGACGGACACAAAAAGGTGCTGCAGGCCATGGCGCACTACCAGAAATACGCTGCGGAGAGGACACGCTTCCAGGTGAGGGAAACTGAAGAGATCTCTGTCAAAAGGAGCAAACGGCTAGCCTAGAAATCTAGACGCAACCTAGCGGCAGCAAATTTAATTTGCAGCCAGGGGGGTCTAGGCACTTGTTAGTTAGCACTTGTTAGCTAGTTGGAAAAACCAAAATCTGGTCAGGCCAATCGCATCGTGTTTAGAGTCGATGGGCGGGCTGCTGCTGCTGCTGGGAACAGTGGTCTTCTGGAAGACTTGGAGTTCAGCTTTTCTTTGAAAAAAGAACAAAGAACAGCACTGAAATCATTCTTAAAAAAGGAAGAGGTGTTCGGAGTTTTGCCGACTGGATATGGCAAAAGTTTAAAGTTTAATCTATCAACTAGCTTCGCTACCTTCTTCGTTGCTCCGCCTGGTTGTAGCGCTATCCTATTACGTGCAGAGGGAATTTGAAAGACAACTGTTTATCCCGCCCCTCAGATTGAGCCCTGTCAATGGTGAGTTCCCAGACCCATCTGGATGTGGGTCTGGTTTATCAGGCTAGCAAGCAGCTGTAACGTTCCTTGAATACTTCAAGCGAGGTCGTAGCTGTCATTTCAGAAGTGAGGGGGACAGATTGTTCAGGATGGTGATTTTTGAAAGATCTTCTCTCATTTGTCTCTCCAATTCACAGATTCCAACTAGCCCACATTTCATTTAGAATGTATGGAAACACTGACATTTCCATAAATCGTTCCATACTGTTTTACTGCCGCGTCTGGCCCAGTGGGAGACCTGCTTACATTTAACTAGTGTGGAGGGGGGTCTGGGGGAAATTTGAAATTTTGGGGCGCAATAGCCCACATTTGGTGGCATCTGGCAAATTATAATGCCACTATTCCATCATATGCACTCCTCTTAATTATTGCATATTTAAATGCGTTTTCCTCCCGATATTTTATTATTGCCTTTATCTACATGAGTCTTATCAATCGACTGACACAACCTGAGTAACGTACATGTCTCCTACTTGTGCTGAGTTCAAATCAACTCAGACGTGAAGTGTGGGGGACAGAGGGCACCGTCCTCTAATGTGAGGGGGGGCATTTCCCCCTCGCACCCCCGTGTCCGTGACTCCAAGTCTCATGGTACAAACATACTTACTGTTGGGAGCCTTTGCTGGAGACACGGGGCAGACAGACATTATGGGAAAGGGCAGACAACATATTTCATAGTCATGCTGAAATAAATCAAGCTGTGGTCATTTTCATAAGTTGGAGACTCGTGCTGCAGCACCTCAGACTGTTAAGTCAACACTCTGGCCATTTTAAAGGCAGGTGAGGACATCCAGAGTTATGGAGGTCAGGGTATGCGTAGTGCTTTAGCGACTTGCAGGACTGAGTCAACAAGCCACGTCCACGCGTCCCCCCGGGGGTCTGCGCTAAATCATGCCTCCTCAGGCTAAGCTAACACCACAGGAGCTGGGTGACTCCGAACTTATGAGGCCTTTTCTAATGTTGAGTTATGATGATTAAGCTGCAAAAGTATGTCGGGGGTCAGTGGTGGAATGTGACTAAGCCCATTAACTCAAGTACTGTGCTCAAGTACAAATTTGAGGTACTTTTTACTTGAGTCTTTTCTTTTCATGCCACAGTTTCTACTTCTACTCCGCTACATTTCAGAGAGATATTATACTTTTTCACTCCACTACATTAATATGACATCTTTAGTTATTGGTTACTTTACAAATTAAGATTTTTGCACGCAAAACGCATGTAGTTTACGAAGTGCAATGTTTTATTATAAAATAAACTACCCAACTTACATTATATAGACCTACAAGTCCAGCTGAAATGATTAGACAATTAAACACACCAGTATTTAGATCGTTCCCAGTTTCTAAAATGTGAGCATTTTTCTGCATTGAGTACTTTTAATACTTTAAGGTACATTTTCCTGATGATACTTACATACTTTTACTTAAGTAACATTTTCAATGCAGGACTTTTACTTTTAAAGGTGCTCTAAGTGATGTTGGGTGACGGCACTTCTTGTTGACGTCCGAAGTATTTTCAAACAAAACGAGGCTAGCTCGCTCCTCCCTCCTCCTCATCCCGTCCCCCTCTCCCTCCCTTCCTTGCTTCCGAGCACTAACCCCCCCCCCCAACCCCCAACTCCTTCTCGTCATTTATTGGCTGGAACGCTGTTTGTTATGTTTGGTGGTGCAGGTTGGCGCAGTTTGTTTTTGTTGCCGTTTGTGGAACCTGGGCTGTCTACAGAGACCGCGTTTTTTTTAACGGTGTGTTCAGGGGACAGGCAGCTAGCAGATAGTGAGGAGATGTTTGCTGTATGTGACAAAAAAGTTTATAGCCTAAAAAACCACGTGACATCGCTTAGAGCACCTCTAAGCAGCTTAGAGTATTTTTTCACTTTTACTTAATTAAAGGATCTGAATGCTTCTTCCACCACTGGTGTCAGAGTGGGAACAAAGGCAGTGGGAAGTGAGACCAGTGACCCTGTGTTTACCTGGTTCTCTTCATTGTTACTGTTAGAACAACTCATAAACAGGTACATATTCTTTTATGTCTGACCCAGCTGTGACCCTATCTTCAGATTTATTTATTTGATTAGGACAATGCACATGAATCAACCTTTCTGTAAATGCGCCAGTGTTAGCCAGACAGCTAATTTCCAACTGTAGTCCTAGTTACCTAGCATGCATGTCTTTATGGTGGGAGGAAACCGGAGCACCTGGAGGGTTCCCCACAGAGAGGCCCTGCCCGGACCGGGGATCGAACTCTGCCAAGACCAGTGATCGAACTCTGCAGTGCCAACTTGCTGTGAGGCAGAAGTTCTAACCACTGAGCCACCCTGCTGCCCTGCCCTGATGATTTCAGCCCTGAAATATATTGTAGATCAAACCTACTTGCTGACTAACTCTGCCGTCTTTCCTGACCATGTAGACGCTGCTGAATGAGCTGGACAAGAGTACAGGCCGCTACAGAGACGAGGTCAACTTAAAGACGGCCATCATGTCCTTCATCAACGCTGTGCTCAACGCTGGAGCTGGGGAGGTCAGCAATAACACCCATATGCCTTTTAGGGTTACGCTCTATCAAATATGGGAAAACCTTCATTGAATATAGTTTAACACAAGTCTGTCGCTAGACACCGTTGAAAAGCTCCGGTTGGCTTGAGGTCAAAATGTATACGTGAACCTAAAGGTTCAACATTTTGGGACCGTTAGATGAGAAGATAAATATGAAGCTACAGCGAGCTGACGGTTAGCTTAGCATAAAGACTTGAAAAAGAGGGGAATTGGATGGCCTGGCTGTGTTCAACGGTTATAAACTACCGCCTACCACTAATTAACACAGATTTATGTTTTTTGGGAATATCTTTGTTAATCACAAACTTTAATTATAATAAAAATAATAATTGTAATTTCACAAGTACTAAAATTAAACCCAGGCACATGCTAGATATTTATGTATTATCTGATGTCCCATTATTATTATTATTTCCTTATTGTTTGTTCTTTTATTTGTAGGACAACCTTGAGTTCCGCCTCCACCTAAGGTACGAGTTCCTGATGTTGGGCATCCAGCCGGTCATCGACAAGCTCAGAGAGCACGAGAACGCCACTCTGGACAGGTGAGAGTGAGACCCACCCAAAAAATGAGCATCCTCTTCAGTAATAATTCTGCAGTGAAGAGCAGCAAAGATAAAAAACCTTGACCCCTGTGTTTTGTTGAGAGTGACCGTACGTCCTTGTTGATTGGGGGGGAGGAGGTGCAGTCAATACACTCAGACTGTTGTTCCTCCATGTTCAGGCATTTGGACTTCTTTGAGATGGTGCGGAATGAGGATGACTCCGAGTTGGCCAAAAGATTTGATACGGTGAGTAACTCAGAATGGCTCTTAGACAGCCATCTATTTTTCTTGTCTTAGCGCTTTTGTTGTATGGCTCAAATGAAGGCAAAGGCAAGTCAGAGCAATGGTTCCGACTTGAGAGTAATTTAAGACTTGCTCTTTTATTTTTGATAGACCCACGTAGATACCAAGAGTGCCGGTGCCATGTTTGAGCTGGTCAAGAAGAAGCTGAGCCACACAGACGCCTACCCCAACCTCCTCTCCATCCTCCAGCACTGCCTGCAGATGCCCTGTGAGTAGCTACATACCAAGGAGTTCTGTTGATGAGGCTCAGTAGTAAGTAAATTATTTACAGACAATACCATCAACACTATCAAAATGAATGCATCGATGCTGCATACAGGCTTTTTGTTTTGATGTATAGGTCTAGGAAAAAAACATAATTTACATACATCCTATCTGGAGTGTATTTAACATTAGGGGCAACATTTTGTTTTGAAAATCGCATGTACTGTATTGTGATTATTTTTTTTTTTTTGCGACATTTTTTTTTAAAATAAGTTCTTTTCCCTAGAATCAAACACTTTTATTCATTCTTTTTACCAATGATTCACCTAAATGTTTTCTGTTTATCTGGTACCGCTGACGGTGACTATCCTCATCATATCCACTTCCAGCAAAACAGGCCAAAGCAGAAAATACATGTAAAATCGCAATACTCAATACTATCGAATCGCGATACTTCTAGAGTCGTAATAAATGAAAATCGCAATACAAATCGAATTGGCACCCATGCATCGTGAAAGAATCGAAATCGGGGCCAAAACATATCGTCCCAGTCCTAGGGTTAGGGTTACCACCATAGGCCAACATTTCATATTGGTACCAATATACTGGGCTTACAGTGTCTCACTATCTCTGTCTGTGACTCCTCACCCAGATAAACGGGGTGGTGGTAGCCTGCAGCACTGGCAGCTCTTAGACAGGATCCTCCAGCAGCTAGTCCTACAGGACGACAAGGGAGAGGACCCCGACAGCGCCCCTCTGGACAACTTCAACGTTAAGAACATCATTCGCATGTAAGTGTAATCTCATCATCAATCTCGCAATCAATGCAGACACGCCTCCGCCACAACCTCTGCCCATTGACAGCTGTATGACAACACTGTATTTCCTATTTGTTTGCACATGAATGTATAAAGATGTCAGGAATAATGTCTATAGCAAATGTTTATTCACTATCATAGGATATTACTGTACGTGGCGATCCAGGCCAAACATTGTACTGTAGTTCATAACATTATAAGAGAGAGTTACTGTAAGTGCACTGTATATACGATAAGTGCTCCATGCCTTTTAAAAAAAATAAAAATAAAATGCTGCTTCTTATTCCGTGAAGCTGTAAACACACTCTCATTTCTGGTACATTCTTGTGGTTTATGCATCCAATCAGCATCACTTCTAACTCCGATCAAAGACAAGTCTGATATCAACATGATGCACTTTTATGTCGAAAGTTTGACACACGGCTAAAAGGCAGAGAGGCACTGGAGTTATGCATCAGAGCTTTGGCGTAAGGAGGATGCATTTACAGTAAACCAGTATTCAGTTGTGTAATAAGACCCGTTTCCAACACTCTTGGCCCAGCCATTGTGCCAGTGATGGAAGTGGAAAATGGGATTGCACAGGATGGTGAGGTGAAGTGAAGCTGGCAGCAGGGGGTCGTGGGTAGAGTCGGAGGAAGCCACGCTCCAAGCGTGAATTGGCATGAAAGTGGAAACTGGAGATCAAAAGGAAATTGCTCTAATCGCATTAACCCGGGCAGGCCGGCCAAGTCATCCGTGTTTAGGTGCGGCCAAGCAGTCACTTGGTTTCATGTGGAAGACAACAGGGAGGAATAATCATTTTCAAGGGAAAACCAGGCATTATGACTTGGAAGTAGATGTTTTCTCTATGTCATCATGGGCACGGTCTACACTGTCGCTCAGAGAGATTCGTTTCCAAATGATCATCGACATCTGCTGGGTTTTTGTGGTCTGGGTTTCACTGACATTTGAAACCACTCTCTACTTGTGTTCAGGAGCCAAAGACCACAGTGTGTGTGTGAGTGTAGGTAGTGTGAAAAGATGGCATTCCGGTCTTTGTCCATACAATATTGGTGTGCGTTTCTCCCACCAGTTAACTTCAGTTTCTCTCTCGGACGTGCTGTCCTTCTTTTCTTTCACCATCTTTTCTTCCACTCTCCACTTTACTGTTATTTCTAAAGCAAGCTTCAGATCAGTGATGGATGTGTTTAGTCTCAGCGGTGAAAGCGCCATAAAACATGTAGCGTGGTAAACCTTGGCCCCTGCTCGCTCCTACTTTGTTCACTAATTCAGCCACTACTGTTTGTGCAATCAGCTCACGTGAGCGTAATTCTTTCCAGTAGCGCACAGAAAGCAAACTTGGACGCAGCATCTTATGCCCGGACGTGCATAACACGAACCATCACAGCGGTTGAAACCTATCCCTCATTTTTCCATCACTGCCAAAGTCTTGTTGTGTTTTCATAAGCTCTCCTAGAGTAAATTATGCCTGGAAAAAGATTTGCATAAACTGAGATTCCCTCGTTGTTTTGGCTGCATGCCGGAGGCCCCAACGGTTAACGGGGCTGAAAACGTACAGCGTGTCTCGTGCCGCGGCCGCTCAGGGGGCGTTCACAACAGTTAACAACTGTTAAAACAACTGGGAGACAAAGTCATTCATCATGTGCGGTCACCATGACGACGGCTCTGACTACTCGCACGCGTGCCTGACCCAAAATTAGCACCCTTGTACAAATCACATTTTTTCCACAGCTATGTAAAGGTATTTATTTGAACAGCGAACAATAAAGCGATCCTTTGTTTCATCGAGTTGGATCCGTGGAGCGTTGCTTGAGCTGTAATGAAAGCAGTACTGACTTTTGCAATCAAGTTCAGACTGTGTTCACTAACGCAAGCGTTTAGAGGACCTCGAACTGATTAATGACCAATTTGCTTTTAAATTGCCTCGTGGATTTCCTCGTGTGAATTGATTACAAGCACTTGAAGTGTGAATCGTTACCGCAGTGGAGTTACTTTATCCTTGTTGGCAGTCTCACCTCAGCAGTTCCCTCTCTCATGCTCTTTTTCGTTTTACTGTTTCTTTTATACTCTGTGCTTGTAAGACACTGAAACACGTCTGTTCTCTCAACTCTAGCCAAGGCTTCAACCGAGGCTCAAGGTTTCACTTTCAAATCTTTCTTCAGCTAAATTAATTTCTCAAACCACTCCATCTCCATTGATAATCTTTACATGTCTCTTTCATAAAGCTTTAACTTGTGGCCTCCTTTTATTTATTTATTTATTTTTTACTCCCTCCCATGTGCAGTCTCACTGATTGCCTCATGATCAGGAACACTCACTTCTCACGTCCGCTGATCTCACATTCATATCAGAACATCACACTAACCCTGTGTAACTTCAAGCCTCAAGCTGGCCCAAATGGCAAAATGTAGAACTTGAATGTAATGGATTTCAGCCCTGCAGGATTTATTTTAGCACTAATGTTGTGTCACGCAGCTTACAAGAGCAAACCGCATCAACCCAGTCAATGCTGGTAGTGAATCTGGATGCCTCCTCACTAAAAAGGATCAATGGATTTCCAATCCAATTATTGAATTTCCTTGAAATGTTGTGCCTTGACTTGGTTGGACTGCGGTTGACCCCTACATGCGAGCATTTTTGTGCAAGTGCTGTGTTCAGATTTTATCTTTGGGTCTGTGCTTATGTTTGTCTGCGTGTTTTCACAGGTTGGTCAATGAGAATGAGGTGAAACAGTGGCGAGACCAGGCAGAGAAGTTCAGGAAAGGTAAGACTTGTTTGACACACTGCACTCTGCAGGTCGGAAAAGAAAATGCATCATGCAATTTTTTTTGCTCCACAAATCTTCACGATCTGCTTCTCTGTATGTGCCTCTTCCTGTTTGCATTTTATTATCCAAATCTACATCATATGAACACATTCTGCCCCGTTGTGTCTTTTTTTAGATCATGTGGAGCTGCTAGGTAAACTAGAGCGGAAAGAGCGGGAGTGTGATACCAAGACCCAGGAAAAGGAGGACATGATGAAGACTTTGAACAAGATGAAGGACAAACTCCAGCGTGAGGGAGTGGAGCTGCGCTCAGCCAGGGAACAAGTCCTAGACCTGTCCACACGCATCAACGACATATCTGTGAGCAGTGCTGCTTTTTATACTAGGTTACAATATGAGTTACACCCTGTAATTCAGGGCTGCTCTGTAATCGTATAGCTAATTGCTAAGTGTTTGTTAATCTTATTAATGGACACATTTTCCAAGCTAGAGGAAAAATCACTCCAATGAACAATGTTACAAAATGCTTTAGAATTTAGGGGAAATATTTGTTTGCCTCTCACTGCAAAATTAGACACAGTCAATATGAACCTTATCTCACTGCATCCACTACAGAGATTGGTTCAAGGTGTGTTTAGTCTAGCTTAGCACAAACACTAGTATTTTTACAGTACACTACGAGAGTGAGCTCCTGCTTTTGTCTTAAACTCGCCATCATTTGTAATTATTTTATCCAGTGGTTAATTATTTAAACGGTCTACCGCGCAGTCCGCCATTGGACAATTCTTGCTAATCTAGTATATATCCGGACATTTCTCATGTACATCATACTTACTATCAATAGTATGTGAGTATGTGATTTCGAACACAGCCGCTGTAGCTTAATTAGCTTAGCTTACATTAGCTTAATTGGAGCTAATTACTAATCATGCAGAATCTCAGAAGTCCTGTTGTCTTTATGAAGTTGCTATCAATGCATTGTTTTTTTTATATGTATTGTTACGTATTGATTGCTTGCTAACAAGATACCACATTTTAAGTAAGTAGTAAGTAAGTAAGACCGTTTTTGGAGTTGTTAAAAGGCCGTTTTTTTTTCTCATTTTGTGAAAGCTAGCTGTCTCCCTGCTCCAGTCTATGCTAAGCAAATTGTTGTGGTGTCAAACGCACAGTTTAAATTTATAACTATCTTCATATCTAACTCCCATAAGGAAGCAAAAAAGCATATTATCAAATGTCAGAGCATTTCTGGTATTTGCCTCTGTTTTAGGCTTGACATTATTATTATTTTAAAAAAGCTCTCTTAACAACCGTTGCATGTGCTGGCGTCTAGCTTTTAAGTATGACTGCACTTATTTTATGTTATGTCATTTGGTGTCTGCCAAATCTATGTAATATGTTAATAAATCAAAACTTATAATATCTTCTTTTTCTTTTGTCTCCCTACCAATAGGGCGTCAGCGTGTCTTTCCCCTCTCCCCCTCCCCCGCCTGGCGGCCCCGCGGCTCCTCCTCCTCCACCTATGATGGCTGGCTTTCCTCCACCTCCTCCTCCGCTACCATTCAGCTGCCCGCCTCCTCCACCACCTCCCCCACCACCTGGAGGACCGCCTCCTCCTCCAGGTGCCCCTCCCATTTTTGGAGCCCCACCTCCCCCTATTCCCTCTTCATTCAACTCAGCAAGCACCATGCGCTCCAAGTCCATCCCTCAGCCTTCTCATCCCCTGAAGTCCTTCAACTGGGCCAAACTCGGAGAGGTAAGAACAATGAGAACTACGGGTGAGCGGGAAATTTTTTTTTAAATCGTATGTATCGGGATTTGTTTTTGAGACGATTTTTAAAATAGATTCTTTTCCCTAGAATTTAAATGTTTGTTTTTTTACCAATGATTCACTTAAATATTTTCAGTTTAAACGGTACCGCTGACGGCGACTACATCATATCCATATTCTGACCGAAAGCAGAAAATGCTAAAATTACATGTTATATACTTCTTTACAAATGAAATACATGTGATGCGCGCTCTTCTTAGAATTGTCAAATGACATATTGTCTTTAGAAGTCAATTATTCAACTTTTGTTTTGGTTAAAATGGAAAAGAAAATCGCAACACTCAATACTATGGAATCACAATACTTCTACAATCGCAATAAATGAAAATTAAGAGATTTTCCAATACCAGGTTTATGCGCCGATCCCATATCACGTAATTTATCCCAGAAGAAAATCTACTTTTAAAGTAGTTTATTTATGATCTTTTTAAGGTTATGACTGATTGTCAAACTGGATAATAACAGAAAGTTCTATGGCATTCATTGTTTATGTTTCACAAAAGGTTTAACCTGAGCCAGACCGACAACAAAGATAGAAGGAATATCACATCCATAGAGTGATAGTAGTATACAGCTGTAAAACATAATAAAATATATGATATACTGGTATCGGATCAGTACTCTGTATCGGCCGATACACAAGTACAGGTATCGGAATTGGTATCGCGAAGCCAAAAAAAAGGTATCGACCACCTCTAATGAAAATCGTAATACAAATCGAATCAGCACCGAGCACAAAGAATCCCATCGGGACCAAAGCATATCTTCCCAGCAAACTGATGTTGCGTGCAATTAGTGAAACTTTAATTTAATTGAAAAAAGTCTAATTTTGTAACCAACCATGTTCATGAAAGCCGTGATTCCATTACCTTGGAGTTTTACAGCAGAGCATTATGGCCCTAGAGATCTTATGCATGGTTATTCTGCAGTATAAAGATATGGTCTTTTAGCTGATGAAATCACACAGCAAATTCCAAGCGTCTGTCCATCCCTGATTTCAAGTATTGAGCAAGTAACGCAGAGCAACATTTAGAAGTAGTACCTTCAATGCTAATCAGTATTTGATTATGAATCCCTTACTATATGTCCCTTTACCCCTTTTCAGAATGTCATCAATGGCACCATCTGGAATGACATCGATGACCTGAGAGCTTTCAAGATTCTTGACCTCAAGGACATAGAGAAGATGTTTTCAGCCTATCAGAGACAGCAGGTTTGGATTTGTTAGCAAGTGGATTACAGTATTCTGGAATGCAGTTTTTTGAATTGCAGTTCAGCGAGTGTATGTTAGTTTTGGCGAGCATTTACATATAGACCAAGAAATCAATTTTATGCCTCTTCTTTTATCAACCGTTGCATTTGAAGTTCAAATATTGCTGTGTGTGTGTGTGTGTGTGTGTGTGTTTTGTGTGTTTTTTTGTTTGTTGTGTGTGTTTTTGTGTGTGTGTGTGTGTGTGTGTGTGTGTGTGTGTGTGTGTGTGTGTGTGTGTGTGTGTGTGTGTGTGTGTGTGTGTGTGTGTGTGTGTGTGTGTGAGATGGTCTGTGGGGTGGGATGTTGTATAAGAGGACTCTTGAGAGTGCCAAGGGTCCAGCCTCCAGGCTAACACGAGCAGCTGTTCACTGCTGAATGCCTTATTGTAGAAATGCCACCGTGCTCCAGCTTTGCCCTAGCATCTGCAGAGCATTTTAGTGTGAGAACTGGGGAACTGACTGGGTCTTCACGGGGCTCATGGATCAGGGCAACGCAGAGGAAACCCCACGGAAGTCACGAGGAGTCACGATGCAGGGAACTTTTTACTGAAGCAAACACTGAAATAAATAAAGCAATTGACGAAAGCATGTTGAACCAGGGGACTAACTAATAGGATAATTGCAGTATGCATGCCTTTGGGGTTATACCATACAGTACATAGCAATTACCTCCCTCTATGCTACAAACTAATTACACACCACTTGTCATGTGGTAATATTGTGTGCATAAATTGATATATTTTACTGCGTCAAATGGGTTTAAGTGGAATGTCAATATGCCCTAATGAGTTCCTGTTAATTAAAGTATAAATCAAGGTCTTAAAGGCTCAATGGAAGAGTCTCTATAGAGGCATTACCATTGTTGAATTCCTTTCACAAGGTATTTTACTGCCATGCTTAAAAGCCCTCTGACATCTATAAGCACAACTTCTCTTTCCAGGCTTTTATTAAAGAGTAATGGGTCATTTGAGGCTTTTGCTGACAGTGATTTACTGTGTGTATTTATTTATACAGAGCAGGTTTTTATTGGCACAGTCCAACAGTTAAATGGCAATCTCTATGGATATGGCCAAATAAAAAACCCAAGATCTTCCCAGCTTTGACAACTCGGTTCCATTTGGCAAGAGCCCGATTCAATTCAACTGGACAATATTGCAATGTTTTTACTTGGCATAATTGCTTTTTTAAGCTTGTCATTGGTCTTTCTGTTAAAATGGACTTTTGTTGACATTCCCCCTCTGTAGGATAAGTTACCACACTCATTTTTCATGTTCTTGTTTTTCCATGTCAAGACTGATGTAGATGCAATCAAAAGAATACATTATAACAATCGTGACCTCCTTTAAGTATACAGAAACCAAAATAGAGCATAGTTTAAAAGCTTTTTTGTTTACCTATCCAGAGATATTTCAGACGTTCAATATGGATTTCATGAGCCCCTGATGACTTGGACAGTAGATTATTGTTTTTTTTCTCAAAGAAGACTCCCCAGCTTCAGCTTGTAGTGTGCATAGTAGTTCTTTGCTCTAGTCACCACTTTCTTTCTGCTTGAAGTGCTAATCTTTGCATGTGTTTTCAATTTTTTTTGTTTTGTCTCTCTGCACTCTCCGACTGCCTGGGCAGGACCTGCTCACTAACCAATCCTTCAAACAGGTGAGTTACAAGCCTTCCAGCATCTCTGTCTCATGGTTACCTTCATTCACTGCTCTATCACCTTCTCCTCTACCATGCAGCAGACAGCCAGAGAGGCCAGTTTCTTGTATAATGAATGTGTTATTGTGTGACTTGTCTCTGGTTATAGGATGTGTACACAGTGCTAAAGATACTTGGGATAGTGTTAAAGCTGATTCTATCAATACATTTGTATTAACAATAGGTCAGATGACTTGGTTCATTCTCTCTCATAATGTCACTCTGAAACCCACGGTACACTATCTGCCCAACACCAAATGGCAGACACAAAGTCAGTGACTAGCTGGTGAGCATAGTGGAGCATTTGGCAGCTAAAGAGTCAGATATTTCACTCAGGAGATGGTGGAGGCCAAACACCGAGCTCAAAGGAGAATGCACACAGGACTCAATTTGTCATGCCACCAAAAAACAGTACTGTATGCCAATGTTGAATTTACAGCCTGTTGTGCTGACCTCAAGTGGTAAAAATATCAATGACTGTAGGTTTGAAGACATTATTTCCACCACTGAATGAAATTGCGGTGTATTGCAAATGTAAGAAGGTGCATCCAGTGCGTGGTTGGCTGTAGACTTGGACAGTTTCCCTTGGTGGATCATCAAAAAACCCAAAATGCAGCATTCATATTTATCATCATTGCCTTATTTTCCATTTTAATCTCCACTTTCATCTTAGTTTTTTGTGTGCGTTACCAATTATTACCATCATTATCTGTCATTGCCTTAATTGTCCTAATTCATCATCATGAACTTGCCACTAGCATGTTAAACCTCAACAACCACGTTGCCTTGAACAAGAGAAAAAGAAACCAGTAGACCCCATTTCGATCACGCCACTTAATAACTGCTATAAAAGATGAAGGGGCTAGTCTCCAGTTACATGGGTTGAGTGCACATGCTATACACAAGTTGGCGAAAATTCCTTTAGCGCGTGGAGAGAGAGAGGGCTTTGGGAGTTGTCCCTCTAACCCAGTGCCAACCTCAGTCTGTTGCCAGGCACCGTGGGTCAACGGTGGCATTGGAAAACCGACACTTTCTTTACAAGCCGCGTCTGTTTTACATACGTCATAGCCAGCAACCTCAAAAAGGACGTTCTCTGGCAAGCAGGAAACCGGCTCGGACCATAAATAGAATGTGTTTAACATGCAGCCCCTACCGGTTTTCTCAGACATGTATTCTTTCTCCTTGTGGAATTTTAATACTACATTCATGTGAAGCTTACAGAAATATGTGACTAGCCCGAACAAAGGTTCATAGCCCTGCCTGCATTGTGTTCACAGTGGTGACTCACCAAATGAAATCTCCACTCACAGGACCTGCTTTATTGTTTTTGCTTATTTACTGTACGTCTTCATTTTGTTTCTTCTTTTCCTTTGAATATGTTTTCATACACCTTCCACAATTCAGTCTAGGGTTTATAATTTTTAATGAGACGTGTATTATGGCCTCTGAGAACTGATGCATTCACAGTCAGTGACTGCAAAAGCATGTCACGGAACTTGACCTGGGGCCAACTAAAGTATTTGGCTGGAGTTTAATTTATTCTTTTATTCTGTGCTTGATATTGGCAGTGATCAAACTGCAAATTTTTTTTTGTACTTTTCTTTAATGTCTGCACCAAATGAATGCATCGTTAAATGCTTAGAAGGGGTCATGTCCTCTCTCAACAAGATAAAGATGGCAAACAGATGTGAGGAGGAGGGGGCCTTTCATTGGGCAGGCTTTGCATATCATATGAGCACTCTTATAAATGGAACTATGTTGCAAAGGTAATCTGGATCTCTTGTCTTTTATCCTTCTGCAGAAAGAGACGGGCTCTATGGACGACATATACGTCAGCACGCGGAAGGTCAAAGAGCTGTCTGTCATCGACGGCAGACGTGCACAGAATTGTATCATCCTTCTTTCAAAGTAAGGGTCCCCGCCAGAAATATTAGTCAAGGCGTCTTTATTCATATAGCACATGTAAAACAGCAGTCGTTGACCCAAAGTGCTTTCCAGTCCAGGCAGATGGTTTAAGATTAATACAGATAAACGACATTACAGAGATAACAATACAAACTGTAATTCGAAACAACTGACATGATAGGCAAGGCAGCTTTATTTGTAGAGCACATTTCAGCAACAACGCAATTCAAAGTGCTTTACATAAAACTAAATTAAAGAGCCTTTTAAAAAAAAAACGTTAAAAATATAAAACCGAAATAGAATAAGGCTATCGATAAAATACAAGAATAAAAGTTACAGCGCAGTATAACAAGTAAACAATCATTTAAAGAAAGGCAGCAGCAAAGAGAAAAGTCTTCAGCCTTGATTTAAAACAACAGAGTTGGAGCAGAGCTGCAGTTTTCTGGGAGTTTGTTCCAGATATGTGGAGCATAGAAACTGAACGCTGCTTCCCCCTGTTTAGCTCTGACTCTGGGGACAGAAAGCAGACGTGTCCCAGACGACCTGAGAGGTCCGGGTGGTTCGTAGTGTAGCAGCCGATCAGAAACATGTTTTGGCGATTAACCGTCCAGTGCTTTAGAAACCAACCAAAGTATTTTGAAATCAATTCTTTGAGGGACAGGAAGCCAGTGTAAAGACTTCAGACCTGGAGTGATATGATCCACTTTCTGCATCTTAGTGATAAGCCAAAGTCAAGTAAATAAAGGAAATAGGAAGTTAGGGGACAAGGAATCAAATCAACAACAGATTAAAAAGCAGTATAGGGAATTAAAAACAAGTCAGCTGAAGACTTGACTGAAGCCATGCAGCCTCAAACTACACATTCATTATGCTACATTGTACCATCAGTAAACAATTAGTTATTATCTGTTAATTTGATTATAATTCTGAAGAGACGCCCTGAGCTATGCCCCTTTTTTGTGAAATAAGTGACACAGCGGCCTTTGGGTCAGGGGTTAGAGCTGTAAGTCGCTGTGAAGCTGCCTGAGGCAGGTGCCTCTTCTGTCTGCTACAGGAAATGTGTTTTTAATGGACACACGAGGACATCTGTCAGTGTAATTGAATTTCCATCCATTGTAAGAGCAAACGGAGTCGTATGACAGAGAGAAAGCCTTGCCCGGGGTGTATCTCTGGAGTAGTGTTTAGATTTCAATAAGGTTTATGTCTATTTTAAGACCTTCAAGTACTATCAGTCTCCACATGAAGTCATATGAAATAAGTTCAGCATAACACGTAAAATGAGCCAACTCCCGAGGGGCTTTGAGTATTACTATATTTAAACTGGAATCAATTGTCATCATTTAAAATCCACCCAACAATATGGTGGCCATCTGTGTGTCTTCCAACAGCAATGATCCAAAGCCCTTAAGAGAATTTGAATCCTAGCTCTCCCTTTACAGATCAATAAAGAGGCTAACGGAGACCTTGCTCTGTCTGACAAAACTGCCGCGTGGTCCCTGAACTCAGTCCTAGTGTCAATAGCAAATGACCCGAGGGTACACGCTAGACCCAAATGGGGTCAGCAGTTGTTCAATAAGGCTTTTGATGCACAGGCTAACAATGTTGTTATTGATTACAACCCAGCACACTTAACACTGCTCGGATGTACTCAAAACAGCTGGCAGTGCTCCCGGGGCCTGACACTGGTCCAGACCAGTATTCTATTTAGGGGGGTGGTAGTAGCTCACTCCGTAGGGGTACGGACCGAAGTACGGAGTGTGGACTGGTATCTGGTAGCTCAGGACGCCTGTCCAGCAGTCGCAGCCCACTCACTCTGACATCTCTCCATTAATGCATTTACAGGACACATGCGTGTATGTGTATTTCAGGCCTGTGTGTTCAATAAAGAGTATAAATTATTAAAGGATTATTATAATTATTATTATGTAGTATTAGTGTCAGTCCACTGCAGGTTTCTCTATTGTGTGTTTGTAATGTGGTAATTATATTACATTTACTGAATGTAATTTAAATAACTTTCAATAAACAGTTGTCTTCCTTTGCAGGTTAAAAATGAGCAATGAAGAGATCAAGAGGGCGATCCTCGAGATGGATGAGAGGGAAGAGCTAGCCAAAGATATGCTGGAGCAGGTGAGGTTGATAAATGATCATGTATATATGATATGGAAGAGTTCATTTCTCTGCTACTATGACTGTGTGTATGGCTTTGATTGATAGGAAAAGAAAATGTATATTCTATTGTTGCTTCACAGAGGTTTGATGTACTTTTGCTAACCAGCACTTGGCCCAGAAAATGTGATATTATATTCTAGATATCAGTTATTTCTGACAAAGAAGCAGAACGCAAACAACCTGCGATGGTCAATAGGCCTGGATTTTTTTCCCAAGGTATTTTAGTGTGTCATTTTGTATTGTTAAAGTTTTAGAGAGGTTAAGAAAGCTTATAGCTACAGTGATTAAAGTTAATCAACATTAAAAGAAAGCTAATACCACATTTCCTGGAAAGCGTTGGATACTTTGCATTTCAGTTGGCGCCACAGACGACAGCGTTAGCATGTGGATTAACGTTGTCCGCACGTCTTTTGCAGCTGCTGAAGTTTGTCCCAGAGAAAAGTGACATTGATCTCTTGGAGGAGCACAAACATGAACTGGAGCGCATGGCGCGGGCTGATCGCTTCCTCTTTGAAATGAGCAGGTACACAGGACTACATTTACCATCCAAAAACATCGGTGTGTTAGGTATCTGATTTCTGTTGTCTACTACATTTTCCAATGCAGCCAAACCATCTGCAAAGCTCCAAATTTCACAGATCGCCATTTTACAGGGCTGGTTAACATTGATGTAGTGCGATTAGGGGAAAAAAAAAAAAAAGTGAGCATAACACTTTATATTAAGGTACACATATTCACCATGGTCATGTATATACATTACACAAAAGTTAGTGCCTCAGTTATAAAACAGATGTGATATGTTTGCGTCATGTAGACAGTCTATGGCCAGCATTTGAATTGGAAGATTTCCAAAGTTAACAACATGCAGATTTTGTGGTTGAATCAAGACATCAGCCAGTCAACCACACATAGATCCTAAAATATTGCAAAGCACGGTGTCTGTTCAAAAAGAATGAGCTTTTGAAGCAGCATGGGGAGGCTGGGATCAAAAAAATAAAAGCCTCAGACTTCAGGGTGATTCATCATTTAGCTGTGAAAAGAAGTCATGGCTGCTTTTTGAGGACTCCCATCACATCAGAGAGCGGAGAAGTTTTAAATCAGTGCCTTTCTTTTCTGCATTCCATCCTTTCTCTGAAGCTGCACTATTTGTTCAAGATAATTAAACCTTTTCTTTTCCTTCAGTGAAATATAACCCTGTCCACTTTCTTTCCTTTTGACCACATCTCCTTTTGGTTGTAGGAATACATCTGGGATTTAGTTATTTCCTTTTATTTAATTTTTTTGCCATTTAATATCCCTGGTCCTTCTTTGAAATTGCCACTCCCTCCCTCAGTGAACTTTTGGACAAGTTTATCATACCCATTTTTCAACTCTCCAACTTGATGGGAGCCTATTAGATGATAAAAGGCCTGTGAAAACTGAGAGGGGAGTTTTATACGATTGGGTGACTTTTAGCTTTGAACTTTCACTCCCCTGGACGCAAATGCAACTCACCCTTTCCTTTCGGTTTTCCCCTTTTCTCCTCCTTTAACCTCTTTCTTCCCTTCATCAGAATTGACCACTACCAGCAGAGACTGCAGGCGCTGTTCTTTAAGAAGAAGTTTGCAGAGCGCCTCGCTGAAACCAAGCCTAAGGTTGAAGGTAAGGACAAACACCTTGGGGGCCACTATAAAGCATAAGGCTGGCAATTTTCTATATATTTCTTTCTTTGTCAACAAATAATCTGATCATAAGAACAAGTATTGTCTGCCAAAGCCTGATATATCTTATTCCTCCGTGCAATAGAGCTGCACTGTTGAGTCACACTGTTGCACTGGGTGACGCACACACACACACACACACACACACACACACACACACACACACACACACACACACACACACACACCACACACACACACACACACACACACACACGTTTATTTTGATCAGATGCCACATACAGTTCCACTGCAGGCCTAATGCAACAGCAGCTTTCTCTATCCTTAAAAGGCTGAACCATTAATGGACATTAGTCTCTTTCTCTAATCACAACTGTCCTAAAGCAGTGCACTTTGCCGTGGTTTAAACAGTTTCCCACAACACTGCTAAACACAAATGGAGCAGAAGATTAGATTTTAAAGAACATGCTTTTAAGGCATCCCACATTCAGATGATTGTACACGCCTAGCAGCAAAAAATAGTTTCATGTACTGAAAATGTCATCAGCTTAGAACACTTTGGGCAATGCTTTTCACGACTTGTGAATTCCTTCTTTGTGTTATGTGTGTGTGTGTGTGTGTGTGTGTGTGTGTGTGTGTGTGTGTGTGTGTGTGTGTGTGGTGAGAGCGGGTGGCCAACTGTTTATTGGCCTACTGTAGTTTTTCCCCTGCAAGCCAGCTTCCAGGTTACCAAGGAGGCTGTTTTGGAAAGCTGGCCCGTGTTGAGAGGGGAGAGCCTCCCTCGTAAACACCGCAGCTCACTTCAAAGACTCTGGGAATAGGCTTCCAATGAGGTCCGTAGACTCGTGCGTGTGCACGTTTGTGCACATGGGTGTGTCATGACTGAGCTGTCCTAGCATCTGTTCGAGCCAGAGTTCTTAAAAAAGGCATTTCTCTGCTGGCCTAAATGCCCTTTTCCAGCTCTGATGATCACATCACATTATTTGGGCTGGCAGTGGTGTGTTTGTGTGTGTTTGTGTGTGTGTGTTTTTTTTTTTTTTTTTTTTTTTTTTTTTTTTTTTTTTTGTGTGTGTGTGTGTGTGTGTGTGTGTGTGTGTGTGTGTGTGTGTGTGTGTGTGTGTGTGTGTGTGTGTGTGTGTGTGTGTGTGTGTGTGTGTGTGTGTGTGTGTGTGTGTTCGTGCTTGTTTGTCAGACAGTCTATTCATTTGAGTCAAATAAAATATATCTGTACACATACTTTACTGGAAAGAAAGTAAGTTAAATCATTGATTCAAGCCACCACAATCTTTGTTGTTGGATCCAAATGTTCCCAGACCGCACTGTTCATCGATGCCCGTAATAAAGTCTTTTTTTTTTTAAATTTATTATTCACGTTACTTTGTCATTATACTCGAGATGAGCCTATATTTCCCTGGACCACCCAGCATGTTCAATAGAAGCATTTCACAAGACAGTGCAGTGGGCCTGCCAGGCTTTTCTGCATCCAGGAGAACACAGCAGTCAGCAGAGCCAGAAGAATGGTTCCCATGCTGTTTCGCTGCAGAAAGAACTGTAACAATATGGATTTTGTTAATGATTTTCACATTCACACTGAGGTTTCCTCTGTGGAGAAAGGGAACCACCTGCACTTTGCCAGACCAGTCTGTTCTCAGGGGGGGAAAGAAACGGACAGAGTGGGGTTGTGTTTGGAATATTCCCTTCCCCCTGCTGTTTTATGGATGGATGGAGACTTGATGGGTTTCCCCACTGCGCTGCCCAGAATTTGTGGGGGAATATTGATCAATCATCATGAAGGATGTTAAACATAAAGGAAAGGATGAGAACCTCTGGGCCACGTACCACGCGGAGACTTTAGTTTGCATGTGTGTGCATGGGGGCTGAGTAGAGGAACCGAATGGAAGGGAATGGAGAAAGGCCAGTTCATTATATAATCAAGAAGGTTAAGTGATGCGCTAAGCAAAGTCCACACGTATCAATCACCAACTATATGATCTCTCCAGCTGCTTCTCTCTCCCGGTTTTCCTCCAGCCATCCTGAATGCGTCCAAGGAGGTGGTCCGGAGCAAGAGGCTGACTCAGATCCTGGAGGTGGTGCTGGCTTTCGGCAACTTCATGAACAAGGGCCAGAGAGGCAACGCGTACGGCTTCAAGGTCTCCAGCCTCAACAAGATCGCAGACACCAAGTCCAGCATAGACAGGTGGGCCATAGGGGGGGACCAAGGTTACTCAGTTTTTCTGATGTCCGTTATGGATAAATGTCCACACATTTGCTCAGAATTCATATATAAATGTGCTCCTTAAATCTTCATATCTTGCCTCATACTTATTACATTTAGAATTCAGTATCAAAGTTAACGCAGTTGATTGTTTATCTGTCCATACATGTTTACAGTGCAACAGGGACTCCTAGCAGCTAATGCAGCTTGATTTCCACTGAGTTAAAAATGTCAAAATGCAAACAAATTAGACTTAGGTGAACCACAGTTACTCCACTGCAATTTTACATTTCCTGTTTGTATCACCCAAAGCATAGTGTCACATTGCCAGACCCTATCGGTCTGGCTTAACAAGTTAACATTCTGGTATAGGGGGAAAAAAAACACTCTGGCTTGTTTGTATTTTTTTTTTTTTTTTTAAACCAATTACAATCTTTCTAGACAGTGTTAGGCTTGGGATGCAAATAAGATAGCTCAAATAGAAGAGGGGCCCTGACATCTGGCGCAAATGCAAAATGCTTTTTTTCTTGAATAAAAACTGTTGTAGAATATGTATAGTAACAAAAAATGTATACACTTGAGTATCGCAATATTTTATTTTGCAATACTGTATTGATTTTCAAAAAGGCAATATCGATTTATTTTTTTATTTTTTTAAACGTTAAAAAATATTCATGTAAGACTATGGTACACATTTATGTTGTGTTAAAACCCCCTACCGCTAGATGGCTATGCTGAGATGCACCACTAGTGTCCTTGCCTAACTGTGCCTAACCGTGCCTAACAGTGCCTAACGGTGCCTAACAGTGCCTGACTTTTTGCTAGAAGCTAACAACATAGCTATGGCTGAACTTTGGCCTACTATATAAACATTAGCTCACTAAGAACCTGTGAACCACAATCCCAAACTGGCAGTTTGATTTTCTGTGTACTGAATTGTTTACCTAAAGTAAACTTCTTTGACTTTTATGAACATCATGTCTTTTTTTTAAATATTAGTTTTTCTAAAATTATACTTTAAAACAATCCCAATATATCTCCTTACGCACAGTATCGCAATGTATTGAATCGTGACCCATGTATCGTGATATGTAGCATATCGCCAAATTCTTGCCACTACACAGCCCTAGTGTATAGCACCTCTAACATACCAGATGGTGGTATATCTAAGCTTCCCCTGACAATAACAACATACGGCTTTCCCGCTGAAGATGTGTAGTGACTATATCATAAGCCTGCAAATAAAGTAATAATAACTTGCAAAACTAAGCAAAACCCGTCTAGGAATTTAAGTGTTAAAGTATTTAAGATGATCCTTTTAATAAGCAACTCCAGTTTCACTCAAGTTTCCCAGATTTGTTAAAAAACATTTTGTCTTCACTTGTGATTGAACAGAAACATCACCATGTTGCACTACCTGATCATGATCGTCGAGAAGAACTATAATGACACGCTGTACATCCAGGAAGACCTCAGCAGTGTACCAGAGGCTGCCAAAGTCAAGTAAGTGCAGTTTACCATGGGGACATTTTCACCATACTGTAGCTATGTGTCTTTATTACAGCAGAGAGGAGCTCAGGCCTAAGTGCATGTGGTTTAGTGTTGCAGTGAATACTCAATCAAAAGACTAGACTAAACATACTATACTAAAATATATATGTGTGTGTGTGTGTGTGTGTGTGTGTGTGTATATGTGTATGTATGTGTGTGAATATATATGTGTGTGTGTTTGTATATATATATGTATGTATGTGTATGTACTGCAGGATAGGGCTGTGCAATTAATCAACATTTTAATCGCGATTCCGATTTCAGCTCCTAATGATCACAAAAACATTATAATTGGGGGGGTGCTATTATTTTGCACGTTGTGTTTTGCAAGTAAAGTCTTGTGTTCTGAATGTAAAAAAAGTTCAAATGGGTAAAGTATTGAGGGTAATTTCACAGTTCTGGGAGTTTTTACTGTTGACTTGCTTAACTTTTCCATTGTTTTTTAAGTTCAGTAATTAAAATCTTTCCAAAAGTCCATGAGTAATCATGTTAAATAATCGTGATTTCAATATTGACCAAAATAATCGTACTTAGGAATTTTTTCTATAATCGAGCAGCCCTACTGCAGGATATATAGTCAGTAGGTGATGTGTGTTATTATAACATTAGTTTTTTTTTTTTTTAACATTATAAGAAATGACATTGAAAATGAAAATTAAAACACAAGTTGTACCTAAAAAAAATTGTAGGGAAGTGCAGTACAAGACAATAGACAATGATTGTCTTTATCGGTTTCTTTTTTTCTGTCTTTCACTAGTTTGTCGGAGTTGGAAAAAGAGGTGCACAATATCAAAAGTGGACTGAAGGCTCTAGAGGCGGTGAGTTGTTGTGCGTTTGTGTCACGTTCCCTCCCATCGGTTCTTCTCCTGTCTGTAATTATGTTTTGGAGCAGGGCAGTGATGGACAGCAGGGCGAGGTGCTTAAATGCTGGTAATGTTCCACACTGACATGGAACAGCAAACTTTACAACTGCAGCCACACACAGAACCGAGGCCTTATGTGAACACATGAATACATGCACATATTACTCCGATTCTCCACCGGGCGCTGGCGTCCGTGCTGCGTTCCGGTTTTGTTCCGTCCTTCGCCACGCGCTATACCACACCGGCAGCGTCTCAGAAGCAGAGTGTCTTGCCTGCCACTCGCAGATTAAATTGTCTCTACAAGTAATTTGCAGAACAATCATGTTTTATAAGCTAGTATCTACCTTCCACTCCAAGCACTCCTGTAATTTAACTCCATGCCTTCTTTTTTCTGGTGATGTCCTAAAAAAAAAAAAAAAAAGATCTGTGATACACCTTCCAAGATGAATCTCTCGTCATCCTGCGTGAAAACAGCCCAGCTGGTGGAATATCAAGCATTGAGTTGAATGGCAGCGATTGCTCGCAGACGCGCCCGGTGGAAAATAGGGGTTACACTTTAAAGAGATGGACTGTTTTAGTGTAATATACGTTTTCTGTAACTGAGGAACCTTAAAATCCTCGCCACTGATCAGATGCTCTCCCCTTGACTTAAAGGAGAAATCACTGATCACCTCCTCTGTCTCACTTCCTCCTCCTTCTCAAAGCTTTACCACTTTTTAGTTTTAAAAACACACATCGTTGGCTCAGTTGGTGGAGCGGGCCCACACATATGTAGAGGGTCCAGGGTTCGGTCTGACCTGTAGCGGTTTCCCGCATGTCTTCCCCCTTCTCTCTCCCCTTTCGTGTCTGAGCTGTCCTATCACTAAAGGTGGAAATGCCCATAAAAATCTTAAAACCACACATCTCACACACGTCTTTGTCTGTTTTTTTTCCCCTCCAGGAGCTGCAATACCAGCAGAGCAGGACGAGGGAACGCGGGGACAAGTTTGTGGCTGTGATCGGTGACTTCATCACCGTGGCTGGCTTCAGCTTCTCTGAACTGGAGGACCAGCTGAGTGAAGCCAAGGACAAGGTAGCTAACCGCATAACCACTCAGTTGTACAGTCAACAATGTATGTGATTGTGAGAGAAGATCTTACTGTAAGTTATGTCCACGTGCGGGGCTCTAATGCACCCCTCCCCTATCCTTTCTCTATGTTGGACAGACAGAAGAGATGGGAAAAAAGAGACAAAATACTGAAGGGAGAAACCATGAAGCCTCTGTGCATCCCTCTTAGTCCAGTTTGATGACTCTAGCAGTGACGGGGAAACCCAGCATTGAAAGATTACCCAGGATCCCCCCCTCATCTTTCTTTGTGTTTGTCTCTTTGAGTGAGTGTTTTGAATCCACACTCCTTTGTACATCTGGGACAAATAGCCTTTTAAACCCTCTTGTGTCTTGATGTATGTTCGGAAGCATGTAAGCTGAAGATATCGGTGGCATTGTGGGAATCCCAAAGCAAGTCAACGTTGAAAAGATTTATGTGAACATGTTATTTAATTTGCAGGCCTTTGGCACTCGGTTGCACATTAAGCATCCTGATGCTGACACATGGGAAGCTTTTAAATGAGCATTCTGCGGTTAATGGTTACAGATATTACATTGTACTTTATCATAGGGCTTGTCTTTTACCAAAGTAGTTCACGTAATGATGTGAAATACCCAAATTGCTTAAATTCTCCAAAGGATCACCAGATTTTGACGGGAGGAAGGGCCCTGGGGTTTCACGTAGAGCCTCCCCTCTACTTAATTATTAGTTCAAGGAGGAGGTCGGTAAGAAAAATTGGAGGGAAAAGGGGCCAGTTGAGACGTCATGGGAAAAGAACGGGAGGAGCAGGGCACCGGTTACTGCTGTGAAACAAAAGAACCTGTGTTCACCGGCCCAGACTCTAAATACACTTTTCCTAGCACAACTGTGTGTCTGTCTGTCTGTGTGTGTATATGTGTCTGTGTGTATGTTTGGTAAGTGGTGAGTCTGACGCATTAACGTGTCTAGTGCTTGTCAAGGCTCTCTGACACTCCCGTTAGGTTTCCAGTGGAATACAATTATGGAAGTGTGGGTGTGTGCGCTCTGTGTTTGGGTCTTAAGGAAGTAGAGGAGAATGACTACAGTTAACAGAGCAGGCGGTCCAGTGAGGCTCATAAAGCTCCATGGCAACAAATGTCTGTGCGAGAGAGAGACACACACACCCCCCCTCGGCAGACACTACTACATACATTACAAAGGATTACAGTTGTCCAAGGTCATGTGGGTTATTGGGGCAGAGGTTTCCCGAGGAGAGGAGGGATTTTTCTCATATCCAGAGAGATTGGATGGGTTTATCCTTAACGACAACATCCACACATCGACATGTTCACAGACAATACAAGATCCAGTCTCTATCCAAAAAAACATAACGGCTCTGTTTCAAACAT
The DNA here is from genome assembly GCF_010015445.1 of Perca fluviatilis. Classification (NCBI taxonomy): domain Eukaryota; kingdom Metazoa; phylum Chordata; class Actinopteri; order Perciformes; family Percidae; genus Perca; species Perca fluviatilis. Next base: position 28,877,734 of record NC_053131.1, on the reverse strand, counting down.
AAAAAAGTAGAGCAGGGAGTGCTTCAAGCTATTCCACCGCTTAATGTGCTGGTGGCAGTGGAAATATATAAAAGGCAGAATTAAGTGCATTGGTAAATGTGGCCAGGTTCTGGCAATATTGTGAATTTGGCTAATAAAAGACCTTTAGTAGCAAGGTTGGAACAATAACACAGCACCTACTGTATGGATCTGTCTTCGTCAGAGCTTTTGAAGTCTCCCGTTCATCATTAACACAACCAAACCAATGTCTTTGAACATTTTAGCCCATTTGCTTTAAATTATGTATACTGCTCTTCTCATTGCTACCAAAGACTGAAATGTTTGTCTTTAGTCAGACTAATCTCATGAAGTGGTGTATGTATGACACGCCAGTTCATATGCCATTATTGGCGTGTTATCAAGACGCATACTCGCTTTTTAGCGTGTTTAAGAACGCTGTATGGCCTCCATTGACTTACATTACCTTGCGATTGCGTGTTAATTTATGCTGTAGCGAGTAGTATGAAAGGGCGAAAATCCACGTAGGGAGGTTGGTCGGGGGGGGAGGATGGGTAAAACAAAGGACTTTCACCCAGTAGACCGGGGATCATGTCCCGCGTGTCACGTTTCCTAAAGTCAACCGGCGCTTTCTTCTTTTACTAAATCCAACCCCGTTCTTCTTTTCTTAAACCCAACCCGTCCGCTGTATACGGCAAAATGCGTACAGATAACACGCCACTTGGCGAAAGTGGCGTTTGCGTTATGCGAAGTCCTGATATCATGTTGCTTTAGTGATTTTTATGAAAGTGTTTTCCCACCTTACAGGTAGCCATTGAAATATGCAGTCCTTTTTAAGTACAGTATTAATAAGAATGAACCTATAGCCACTTGCAGCCTACCGGAGTAATCTAATCCATCACATCACACATCATGATTTTATTATTGTCCAAATTGTTTTTTTTTATCATTGCAGGTTTATGCAAATGTTAATTGCAGGCTGATTTGTAAAGTGCAGATGGATTTAGTAACACACAGCAGTGATGTCATTTTGAGAACAATAAAAGCCGGCACAGTGATGAATCACTGTCACAAGCAAGTTGATCTTTCAGCCAGATGCTAACGTCAACATGCTGACATGCTCACAGCAATGTTTAGCAGGCATAATGCTTACCATGTTCACCATTTGCTAATTTGCTGAGATTTTACAGGTATTTGGTTGTAAACTAGTTGTAAGTAGTGCACAAATTGAAATTCTGACCTGATGATGGCGCTGGAAGAAAAGGCCAGACATCACTACGCTTGTTACAATTCATCCTGTGGAGGACCAGACATCTGTACCATTGGGCTGTCGCTTTGGGCAATAGTTTGTGGAAGTATAAAGTTAATGTAAATGGGCGGGGGGGGGAGACATGCATAAATGATACTATAGCATTTTAAAAGTCGGTATTTGGATTTTCACTCCGATAGCATCTGCTTTTTAACTGTGACCACCAAATGGGGTCTGTTTCTCCATGCTATGGCCAATGAATGGATCAAAGCTTAGTAACACAGTTAAAAATGGTGATCCTTTTATTCAGGCGCACCGACCCAAAGCTCTGCAGAGACTGACTTCACTGCAGGGTCAGTGCACATTGGCAAGGTTTTAATTTCTACCTCAACACCAATTTCCAAAACATATTTCCCACTTGCCTACTTTCATCAAACCTACCACCTCACAGTTGCTAATCCTTAATACTGCTAACTGTTTCACCATCACCCTATTTTTATTTTTTTCCCTTCACTTAATAAGTTGGCAGACTAGCAGGGTGTAGGAGGGGTGCTAGCCACAAACTAAGGCACTATTGAACGAACAAGCTTGGTTAACTTCCTCTGTAATAGTGTTTATGGAGGGTGGATCAGATACAACCAGAAGTAACCGTGAGACCAATCTTGATTCTCTGAGGACATACCGGTCTTCCCAGACAAGCTCTTTGTGCTGGATAAAAACGTGTCATGTTGTCTGTAAATAGGTTTCCATTTGGTGCATTTTTATAACACACAGCAGTCCCAACACCTCCGTATAATTAGCAGGATTTAAGCAGTGGTTAGGGGAGAAGGTGCCAAGCAAAGCCAAATCTATCATGTGTTAACCAGAGCCGGCCTGAAACACCCTGTAAAGAAATCTGTGGATTTCTAACAACTCTCAACTCAAATGTGCGTGCGTGCGTGCGTGCGTGTGTGTGTGTGTGTGTGTGTGTGTGTGTGTGTGTGTGTGTGTTCTCATTTAGCCCAGACCCGAGGGGACGATAGGAAACAGATTTGACCAGACACATAATTACAGTAGGGAGAGGGATGATGGTGGGGGTTGCCATGGTGACCAGCCCATAATGACAGGATGCATCCTCAAAAAAGAGCAATCCCCTACTCCTTCATATCACAACACTAAACCCACATACAGTATACTCGCCTACTATGGACTGGAAAGATGTTTTCTGTCACCTTCCTCTGACATACGATAAGAATAGAACAGAGTACAGAACAGTACACACTGCTGATTTCCAACCAACAACCAGTTTTTTTTTTGTTTTGTTTTTTTGGGGGGGCTGCAGGGAGACAGTCATATGCCAGCACAGTTATTACATAGTTACAACCTTTCACTGTGCAAATGTGCCAAAGCAAAAGTAACCGTTGGACAAAAGTATGCACGTACATTCATGTACTATACTTCAGTGCAATTGTGACTTGAGGTACTTAGCTTGGTTATCTCTATTGTATGCTACCTTATCCTTACGTTAAATACATATTACTACAGTAGATGTTAATTTAAATTGTAGGTATGTAGCCCTTTAAATTCTAAAGAGACATTTTTGCTTCAGTGTAAAAAAACGACTAACAATTTGAAGGCTGCACAAATCAATATATGTATCTAAAGAATTCATCAAATGATTATGTGAAATGGGTCACTTGAAGCTCTAGTTGAGTGCTACAGTGGAACATTTAGGAGGTAAAGAGGGCTAGACGTAAGTTGGGTTATGTCAAAAAACTGCATGTAAAATGTTTATTTTCTGAAATCAATATAATCAGGATTAATAATAACGCTCTTTAAAAAAGGAAAGAAATGATCTGTGTACTTGCCAGAATTGTGTAGCCACACATGTTCTGAATGGTGGTGCTGCCCTTGTGTCCTGCTGCTCTCTTTTAGCAAGACACTGAGTTGATCTGATTCAGTGTTCTGCTGCATACTGTAGTACAGTACAGAGCTGTGTGTGTAGGAATGTAGAGTAGGTTTGGCTGCAGGCATCGTCCTGGCACAGAGCACTGGACAGCTTGGACTGAACAGGCTGGACATAAGGTGGTCAAATCATTGTGTGTGTGTGTGTGTGTGTGTGTGTGTGTGTGTGTGTGTGTGTGTGTGTGTGTGTGTGTGTGTGTGTGTGTGTGTGTGTGTGTGTGTGTGTGTGTGTGTGTGTGTGTGTGTGTGTGTGTGTGTGTGTGTGTGTGTGTGTGTGTGTGTGTGTGTGTGTGTGTGTGTGTGTGTGTGTGTGTGTGTGTGTGTGTGTGTGTGTGTTTCCTGGAGTTGAGAACATCAAGCATGCATATCAGCAGATGAATTTGAGAGCAAAGTCATGCCTACGCAGGCTCACGTGTGCCTTTCACTACAAGAACATAATACAGTTCATGTAATAAAGCATTTTGTGCTGTTGTATTTATCATCAGCTTTGTCCATGTTGATCTACCAGAAGCTGTGCACAGGCCAGCTTCTAGTCTCTCCCTATCAACATGTGAACATTTTATAAATGGTCATCTCTGTGCAGTTTACCAAATCTCTGAAGCACTTTGGGGAGGAAGAAGGGAGGATGCAGCCCGATGAGTTCTTCGGGATCTTCGACACCTTTTTGCAGTCGTTCAGCGAAGCACGGCAGGACCTGGAGAACATGCAGCGGCGCAAAGATGAGGAGGAGAGGAGGGCACGAATGGAGGCCATGGTGAGACCCATTTAGAGAATAAACCTGAGACCGCAATGGTTTGGAAAAATACTCTACTTTGGTTTTATTTCTTGCCTTAACATTTTTGAAACAAGTGTTTAAAACACTTGTTAAAAGTAGGTAAGCCTTATAAAAGTAACTTTCTGTCATATTTGCTGAAACTGACCCTATGTTCCAGTAGAACTACATGAAGCAGGTCATTTAAAAAAAAAAAAAAAATCCGGCTCCTCTTGCACCACCTACAGCCTGTAGTGTGATTTGCAAAAATCCACAGCTCTCTGTTCAGATGCACCAATCAGGGCCACTGTGTGTTAATCACTGCTCATGCACACAAATTAATTCTCCCTCGTGGGAGGAGGGGCTTAGGAGACCGTTTTGGGCTTTAGATGAAAGGAGGGAGGGACTGAGAAGTTGTCGATGTTCACATTTGTTTGCCAAGTCCTGGATCTCCGCAGTCCTACCTACAGCACCTTTTTTAAGTGCTGCTCCTTCATGTTTCTGTCTTTGTAACCCTGACTTCCTGTCTCCGTCTTTCCAGCTCAAGGAGCAGAGGGAGCGGGAACGGCGGGCCAAGAAGAGCGGGGCCTCCGACGAGGTCGGCGGCGAGTTTGACGACCTGGTGTCGGCGTTGCGTTCCGGCGAGGTCTTTGACAAGGACCTGAACAAATTCAAGCGCAACCGCAAGCGCTCCGTCAACCAGCTGGTGGAGGGTGGGGGCCGCGAGCGAGCCGTCACCAAGGTCAACTACTAGTTCGGGGGAGAAAAAGGAAGGGAAAAGAAAATAACACTAGACACCAAAATTCTGCCCTGGCGTAGATCTCTTAACACCTTTTTAGTCCAGGAACATTGGAGAGGATGTGACTAACGGCTGGACTTGGACATGTAGCGCCATGTGTGGACAGCCACGCCGTTCTGAAGGATGCAGCACCCTCCTCTGATTGGTCTTGTAAAGCTCTTCCCAACCGGTTTGTCCTGGGCGTTGTGTGATCTCCTGAGCTGGGCGAAGAACGGTTTGGATCTGTGGATGGACGGACAGACCACTGTGACACATTATCCCATATATTTTGACCATATCCTCTTTAACACTGTGCTACAAGCTTCCAGCTCTCTCTCACCCCGCTGTTTTTCACTGCTCTTTTTTTTTTTCTTCTCACAAACCCCTTCACTCTTCCTCTGAAAGTTCCTTGGTGCTGGAGCCGTCCTATCTTTTTTTTTTTTGCTCCCTGGCTCTAAAACACACAGGACTTTGGGATCAGCCAGTCACAGTGTACATAGACTCGAGGCCAAGAGAAAGGATTGGGGAAAACTGACAAAAGAAGGTAGGAAAGGGGAGGGGGGGGGCAACTAAGCCGTCACCTCCACAGTCAATGGTTGCTTCAAGTGTCCCCGAGAAAAGAGACTTTTCAGACACAGAATGGATGGGTATCCATGAACTTGCTTTACTGGAAAGAGGGGGGTGTATTCCGCAAATCTCAGAGTGCTTTGTAGACTTCTGAATGATTGTTGGAACGATACACAGCTGGGGTGGGGGTGGTTATCGCTTCAGCCCAATGGCCACCTCCAGCACACAGCGTTCCCAGGAAGGACGTACGTACACCCCAAACAGCAGTTTTTAGAGGATACAACTCAAGGAAAACCAACTTGTCAGCTTGATCCACCTGACAAAATGAGAACTGTGCCACAAGGGTCAAGCCTCACCTCCACTCTCCACTGGTTAAAACGTTGTTCTGGCATGAACCAGTGCCAAAGCAAAGAGAAAGTAAATGTACTAATACAAAACATACTGCAATTAGGCATTGATATATATTTATATTTAGATGCAGACAAGCTAATTGCAAAGATGTAGTTTTTTTTGTTTTTTTTTATGTTTTCATGTCATTTTTTGGGGTTTTGTACACGCGATGCATTATTTGTTGGTGTTGCAAGTTCACATTGACGTTGGAAGTGAATTTCTATACATTGTTGCGCTTTATGTCAAAGAGATAATTGCTCGTCCTTTTCACACCCGTATGTCTTGTTTGCACTGTAGCTTTTCTGACCAACTTTACACTCCACAAGCCGATCCAAACTGTCCTCTGGAAACGGGTCTCTCTGTGCTAAAATGACCTTTTATCTAGAACAAAGTTAATGGAATGCCATAAACTGTACGAATTCAAACCTGTCTGCTTGGTCTGAATGTGTGGTCCGATCAGTCGGCTACAGCAAAAATGCAGACCATGTGTGAACTCGGCAGAATAGCAGCCAAAAGGATGCTGTATAGCAGTTCCCATTGGGCCTTTAATGATCTCATCCATAGTATCTGAAGGATCTGTTAACACTGGTGCTAAAACATGTCTCAAGACAGAGCCATCAGTCCAGTTAAAGATTTCTCAAGGTAAACTTATCGCCTGATTGCTCTGTTGCCAAGATTCCGGCTCATCATGCAGCGTTTCTGTCGCTTTTATTTCAGTCGGCGTTGTAATTCGTCTGTTATTGCAAAGTCAGGGTACAACAAAGCACTTAAAGGGTGTAGGATTTAAAATAGAGTGGCTTGATGCAAATGAGTTGCATACTGGTGGACATTAACAGGACACCAACAGCCTCAGAGAGCATCTTTCCTTCCAGCTTCTCTGAAACGTTTGAGATACGGCCCTGTTACTATGGGCAACCTGTTGCCAAACAAGAGTCAGACCTACATACATACTGAAGCCCACCGGGGTCATTTTTCTTTACGTTTTTGAAATATTCAAGGAGGTATATTTTTTTATTTATATATGCATTTCTAAAACCTTAGCAGTAGGCACGACAAAGGCTGCAATGTAAAGTATGGGCTCGCCTCAGTACAACATTTAGATGGTCTTTTTGAAGATCCACCTCCAGTACAGTACAGGGTAGCTTGCTACAGGGGGTGTACCCACAGAGAGGGCTGTAATCCTGGGGTGAGGGCTCTTCTGCGGAAGGAGTCCCTCCCGGTCAATTCTTAGGGGAGAAGAGGAAGCAATTTGGGACATCAAATGAAAGTGTGGATCCATTAAAAACAAGAATCCTATGAACATACATCTTAATGGAAGCAGATAGAGGGGAAACACACTAAGTCCATAGTGAATATCCTGGTGTCATCTTTCTAATCATCCATTTTTGTTCTTAGATAACCCATTTTAGTCATTTCATCTACATCGCATGGTTACTATAGTATAGTATAGAGCCATATGTGAGCTGTCCAGCAGGAAAATTTGACTTTTTCAGAACAAATTTAAAAATGGACACATCCTCTGTTAGCCTATTCATGCATATTTTAGCTTCATGTTTTGTCATGTATCCTTATTACTAGGGATGCACCAAATCCAGACTTTTGGGGTTTGAATACCGAATCCACTGGTTAAGATTGTACTGAATCCGAAACCGTATACCAAATCCTACTCCCATCCTCAGTCCATTAACACAGTAAACACATTAATGAAGTAAACAACGTCCACAGCAGTGTATTTTTCATTTGTTAGGGTCCTCGCCACCACGAGACAAATCGGCATTGAACAGATTGAACATGTAGCTGGACTTGAATCTCCTTCTTTTGACTGAAAGTACAGCCAAACAAGACTTTTTCTGCTCACGAGTTCCATGTTCACTTTCTCACAGCCTACTGCATTGAACGCTCCACCTACGTAAACACCTTCCTATAATCCACTGCGGCGTCATTACGTCGACCAGCGTAGTGCAAGCGTAGGGTTCGGTTCGGTGGAAAAATAATTCGAATGTTCGGCAGAAACCGAGCCCCAGAGCCCCGTCAAAAAGCCCAATAATCGGCCGAATCCTGGATTCGGTGCATCCCTACTTATTAGGTTAAGATTGGTTGAGTTTGACAGGCCAAAGGATTTGCACAACAGCCCCTGGTTCAGTTCGTAAGGGATCCGATTAAAGTGGTAACAGTTACAGTTAAACACCTAGGACTGGTATTGCAGTTCCTTTCCCGAGTTCTCACATTCAGTTGGAGATAGAATTTCCCCTCTGCACTTGACTCAATAAGCACTTAGTGTAACAGTAGTGTTACAGAACCAGGAAAAAGACATTGTCGGATTATTGACAGTGTCGGACAGTTTTTTTAATTTAATTTACAGTCTTTCTGGACAAACTAAGTAATTAGACTAATTACTTAACACCCACTGCTGTGTAATTACTACAGTAGTAATGGGCTATGGCGGTTTGTTCCTTCATTCTGCCAGCTTTTCTATTTAGTCTAGGTTTCACATCGAAGTGCCTCTGACCCCGTTTTCACACATTTACCATTCCTATTATTGTGTTTTAGTGCTTGTTGCTTTCCAAAAAAACATGTACAGTACAGTGTCCGCTAAGTAATGCAGCTGACAGTTGGATTTAGACTAATTGGCGCCATCTTGTGGCTTCAGATGGTGCACTTTAGTGTCCCAGCTGACATCACAAGCATGTTAAAAGCAGCTCTACGAAATGTTAACACGATGTGGCACATTAACCAACGTCCGTTAAAATGAGTGACTTCAGCGTGGTTGGCATGCGATCGGAGAAGTTTGAGTTGTCACCTGTACAGAGAAAATTTTTATTTATCCATTATCGGTCACTTCACAGAGACACCTCATCCTACCAGGGGGTTTAGTCCTTTAATTGATCCTCAAACTGAAGGAGAGAGAAGATTAACCGGCAAACCAAATAGACTCAAACTTTCAGACACTTTGAAATATCAGAAAAGTTCTAATGACGTATGATTGCCTATTCTTTAACCAGCATTTCATGTATATTTGAGCTATTTGATTTCCTAACCTCTACTCCTTTTTGTCTTTCAAGTTAATCAGAGTTAGTATATCAGACTTTGGCAGACCCTTTAAACTCTTAATCCAGAGCTTTAACCCGCATTGTAGTGCAGACTATTTACAGAGGGGTATTGCAACATTGTCAGTATTATTACAAGTTTATGTTGTTACATGTTTGGATGTTTATTTGGCCATTGACTGGCTGATTTTGGAGTGTACAGATGGAAACCAGAGGAATGAAATTAGTAGCTTGTTCAATGCACTTTTATTATGGGACATTTCCATTTGCAGCGCCATTTTGAAGGCTTGTATCCCTCCAGAAATGAGAAGGATGCAACGAAAGAGTGGTGCAAAAAAACATGGTGGGAAGAAAGAGGAAAAAAAAAAAGGGCAAGTGTGGTTGGGACTCCGGCTGGGCCGCTGGAATAACGTTAACAGGCAGTCTGTTGGGTCACGGCAGAGATGGGATTTGGGGGGACACATGCACAAAAAAAAGTGACACTCGTACCTGACAGGAGTGTACGGAGTTTGACATCCTCTCATCCACCTGCTTCGGTGTGTAAAAGAAAAAAAAAAAGGGGGAATGTTTCCCAACACCACCAAATTTCTGTCAAATCATGCACTTCAATGCGCGTCAAACTGCATGCCTCGACAAGGGTGCACAAAGTGTGATGTGTTGACTTTAATAGAAAATTGCTTGCGATGCGGAACACACCTGTTACACGACATTTTGTACTGCCTGAGAAAAGTTGCACCCAGTTTTAGAGGTTGTATAATTGTGAGGAGTCAGTATTTTTATGGTTGGAAAAAAAAAGTATCCTCCACCGAAAGATGTACAGTTGGACAAAAAAAAGAAGCATTTTGTACACCATTGTTGATGTTTGAGATAAGATAAAAAAAAAGGAATGTTCCATTTTCCTGTAAATTGTACCTCTATTTATTTGCCTTATTTAGTTTGCTATATTTTGTATGTACACACAGCATTACAGCAAAATGTTATATTAAAAAAAAATATGAATAAATAAACTGTGGTCCGTGTATGATGGATGATGATAGTTTTGAGACTTGTATAAGAATGAGATTTTTTTTTCTTTCATTTCTATAATTTTATTTTTGTTTTGTATTTTTTTCTCACCCTGTGTCTTTTGTAGGGTTACAATAAACGTTTGTCCCTTACAACTGGTTATGATCTTTCCTTCAGAATGCGTTATTGGGATGACTGTTTGGGTCATACTGTAGGTGTATACAGAAGGAAATCAGTGATGTGTGCTGATGCAGGACGAGAGAATGATTTACATGTTTACATGCACGTAATAATCCAGTTTTTGCCCAGATTCCGAAAAAGATATTCCGACTACTCTGTTTACATGGCTAATGAAAGTAAGTATTCCATTAATATTCCCGTTTACATGTAGCAAGTTTACCAGCGTTGGAGGACTTGTTGGGACTGTGCAAACAGCGTCCCTCTTTTTATTTCTTCAACCAGCCAGGGGTGGGTCTAGAGGGGGGGCCCTGAGGTGGTTTTCTTTTTTGAAGTTTGAGGCAAGTTTATTATAGGTGTATTGCACATTATTTTTATACAGTTCTGTGACAAAAAACCTTCCCAGCCCTTGTCACATGACCAATTAATGTTTCCACATATCCAAGGTTTTGCCTTAAGAGCCCATTGAAAATGTGTATTGTATTTGGATACACAATTTGTTGAAAAGAAATAAGTTAAATTAACAATGAATGTGATGTGTTTTATTTAGCAAAATTGAATTGTGTTGTTCTATCTAAAACTATATTTCTAAGCAGATTTTCTATGCTGTATTCTGATAAAATCCCCTGGGCCCCCCCTGGCTGATTATTTGTTCCCCCTGCGCCACCCCACTTTAAAAATCCTGGAATCGCCCCTGCAACCAGCTTCATGAAAAGCTCAGTGTATCAGTGTGTGAATATCCAAAAATCTGTTGATATCCAAGTCTTATATAATGTTTAAAAGTTGCTGTGTTTCTCCTTCTTATCGGGGCTGCAGCCTTGCAAACTGTTGGCTGGTTGGTTTGTGTACAGCAACCATAGCAACGCACAGAGCTGACTGTAAGCCGTAAACGGGCACCAGGCCGTAAACTGCGGTTAAAAACCCAGATTGAGAGACATATTCCGAATGCCTCTAAAACTGGAATAATACCGGAATAACCCACGTCTTAATCGGAAAGTGCTATATTCGGAAAAAGGTCTTATTCAGAATATCCAACTGGAACATGCTGTTTACATGACCTGTATCAAATTCTGAATATTGTCATATTCAGAATAAGAGTGGAATATTGGTGTGCATATAAATGTACTGAATGTTAGCAGACAGCTGTGTCATACTCCAAAGTTGGATTCAGTGGTAGGCTATATATCTACAATAGTGATGAAACTATTATCAATGAATTGTTCTGTGCTGCAGATATTTTGAAAAGAAAAGCTAAACACTGTTGCTTGTTCACAAGTTTCAGATCTTTTATAGACGAAACACTTAACCGCTTGAAGGCTGTGTATCATTGTCATACAGACTTTCAAAATAAAACAAAACTGGCTGTAGTGTTTCTAATATTCTGTCGACCCCACAAAAAAACTAGAGGATAGAAGATGGAGATAAAATGTTCCCACTGAAGAATGTGGAGGTGTTTTAGGGAGACCGGGTACAGTTCTAACACAGGGATAGTTGTAACACTACCAATTTCATGAATCAGGGATAAGATAGGAGTCATGTGACAGTTTCTGTTTCCTCAGGCTTCCTTTATGATCCCAAATGGAGGTTTTCCAGTCTGTGTAGCTATCTCTCCTGAAGCTACAGCAGAAAATCTAATTTTGAGGTAAGAAAGTAAAAAAACTAATTAGACAATATTTTGTTTAGTACTTCTACCATTGTAGATAATGTTGTATGAGTTATATCAGGTCAAACTGTACTTTCTCTAGTAAAAAATGGTGTATCAACCTCCTGCTAATTTCAAAGCACCATGCTAATACAGCTAGCTAAACAATGGGTGACAGTGGCGGGGTAGGTTGTAACGCGTGTTATGGAAGCGTTAAAACCATCAAGTGTGGGTCAAGTATGTTTTATGTAGCTTTTCGGTACACCAGGCATGCACTCCAGGCCTAACCAATTTCATTTTTCACCATTTTGACTCTGATTAGCAATGCATTTCATTTGTTTGTTCTTGTCACCATTGTGACTGATAAAGAATGCATTTCATTTATTTGTTCTGTGTAATGGGGGTAAGTATGTTTATGTTAATTTGCTCTCACTCACACACACACACACACACACAAACACCCATATGAATGTGCAGGTACAGACATGCACACGTGTGCATGCACATACACTCCCCATATTCACACATAATTTATTGTTGCAGCCATTCATTTAAAATAAAACTGTTGTTGTGGCATATCACTTGACTACCCTTAGTTTTTGTTAATTTTGTCTACCTGTTACAACCTACCCCAGTATGTGTTACGACCTACCCCAGTAGTGGGGTATGTTGTAACAAAGGACCACCTTGTATTTGTCATCATCTCACAAAGTCTGTGATATAGTTGAAGAAATTTAAATTGTTGCCATTTGTAGTAGACAAATGTGGGTACTTTGCCTAAAAGTTTCAGACGTGTAGCTAAAATAAAAAGGTAGTTTTAGGTGCTGAAGAAAAAAGTGTTACAACTGTACCCGGTCTCCCAATAAGCAATACATCGGTTTGTCGGAGACTAGGGGCCTTTTTACAGTCGAGCTTGCGCACGCCAATGTGACATCAAAATGACGTTGATCTCGCTGGCGCACCAGGATTTTGAGTGCGCGTCCACTCACCTTGTATTAGATTATTAGCATTATCTGGTGCAGTGGTATATAGTGTTATATACATATACTGATAACAAATGTATCATGAATATTATCAACATTAGTTCGAAAATGTGTATTAATAACAATTATTGACAGTACTGATAAGTATAAAGATGATAAAATATATCCTTCAAGAGTGATGTGTTGTAGTTCCTACTGTGACCACTGGAGGGCAGTCAGGTGACCTCAAGACCCAATAACCTACATCACTGTCGGTTCACTGGACCTTTGGAAGAAAACATGGAAAAAAGAAAGTGGTGTTTCTAGTTGGCTATTCTGTCCTTCATCCCTACAAGTATTAATACCTACAAGAACAAAATTGATAGCAACCATATTCTGTATACAGTACTTAATAATGGCAATGCATCACAATATAATGAAAAAAACGTCATTATACTGCTTTATATAAAATGATATAATATTCCTTTCTGTATTTAAAAGATAAAGGGGCATGTTTTGACTAATGTGCTTTTTCATATATCTGCATTTATTAGAGTAAATGATTAGGGATGTAACGATGCATTGTGAACCAGTTAAAAATCGATACAAATGTGTAAAGATTACAATCGGTTGAGATAAAACAGAAATTGTGATGCAAGTTTTAAACGGCCCAGGGTGTAATAATCTACTATTGATTTCACTTGTTTGACTTCAAACGTCATTACATTTTCTTTTCAGTTTATTTATCTGAAGAGATGTATTCTTTTCTTTTCTATTTATTTATTCACTTTGATGTAGGATTTGTATTAATAATAATAATAATAATAACTTTATTTGTATAGCACATTTTAAAACAACAGCTTACAAAGTGCTTTAACAGAAGAAACAAAAGAAGAAAAAAAACAAATATACACAGCACATCAGTACACATAACTATACATACGGGCAGCTCTTAAGGACAGGAAGGAGAAAAAAAAAGACAATTCACAAGTAGATCAGTAGACAGACAGTAAGTGGCGATGAACAGAGAAAAGGCAAATGGATAATAGTGATAAAAAGATAAAAAGACAGCATCACATCAGAATCATCTTTATTGGCCAGGTTTGCGTAAACAAACAAGGAATTTGACAACGGTTAATCTTTGCTCTCAAAGTACAACACTCACTTAACATATAAAGAATAAAAACAGAAAGGACAGTAAGAAATATAAAAAATACATACTGTTAAGTATACAGTATAACACTACATAAAAGCAAATCTATAAAAATGTGTTTTAAGAAGTGACTAAAAAGAAGTCACGGATTCAGCGAGCCTTATCTCCTCAGGCAGGTCGTTCCAAAGCCGAGGCGTCCTGATCACCTCTGGTTACAAGGGCATCTCCAAGATATAGTCGGGGGCCAGACCGTGACGAGCCTTAGAAGTGATCAGTAAAATCTTAAAATTAATTTTTATAAAAAATGTTATATTAAAAAAGATTTAAAAACCTTAACTGAAAGAGAGATGGAGCAGGGACCCCCTATTGTATAAAATGAACTTGCATATTAAACTGGGCCTAAAATAACATGTAGGGTGGCCTAAAGCCTTTATTCATACCTTTTTAGTGCATAGAATACTAAGCTATTAACATAATTGTCAGCATGATTTTATAAATCATCTTTTAATGTTACACATACATGTGGCCCAGTGAATCCTTAGGATGAACTGGATCTGGGGATGGATATCTTAGTGACTACTTTACCTATAGGCCAGTAAGCCTATCATCAGTGGGGATTTATATTTGCTAATAATGTGTTAGATTCATGTTAAGACATTTACTTTTTTTTTTTTAAACTTTCAAAAATGAACAATAATTTTGAGGCCCCCTGCAGTGACTCTGAGAACCCCCTTGGGGCCCCATACCCCCTGTTGAAGATCTCTGCTCTAGAGTGATCAGCTGCAAACATATGATAAATGTTTGCTAAAATGTTCAGTTAGAATATAAGATTATGATTTGTTTGGAGTACAGTGTAATCTACTGAGAAATATTTCAAAAGCACTGCAGTTTTAAATGTGCCATTAAATGCCATTGCCATTCACTTTACATTATCACACTGAGGTGTTCAAATCCAGGGCCCTTTTAAACACTCTTTGAGCATCCTCAGCAAGCATGTCGAGGATGGTTTTGAGAATGATATAGGTGGAGATAAAAGAGAGGGTCTTTGCTGCTGGGATTTCAAGTATTGGAATGAATCTGGACCCTTCCTCTGCTGCCATTAATGCTGCTGTGCCTGCTAATTGACCAATCACCTTCAAGATAAGATTTGAGGTTATTTCTGTTGCAGCCAGTGGTGAAATAATGATGTCAGTCAGATCATTGAATGGCACATTTGTCCTATCAGAGAGTCTCTTCAGTGACGGGATATCAAGACCAAACCCCAGGACGTATTCTTTGACAACACAAACCAACAAGCTGGCATCAACAGTAATAGAAACCCCCGGAACTGGTTCAGCTCCTACAGCTGCACTCAGTGTAGCCCAGTATTTGATTTTATTATGGAAAGCTTGTTGATGACCTCCGGGCTGATATTGGGCATGGCAGAAAGCAGAGCATTCCTCTTGTGTTCAGGAAGTTGTCTCTCTAAGGTTTCCCCTAAGAGAGCGAAGTCATACAGCTGGAGATCAAAGTTGGACACCAGGAAGACTTGGGGGGAGACCACACCTGCTTTTTCAAGACCTGTGTCACAAACAGGAAAAATGATATAATGGTCTCATGTCTTTTTCACCAGTCCTTGTGCAACGTCGTAGCAAAGGGCAGCAGGTCGGATTCAGACCCTGTGCTGCTGCAGGACTCGGCCTACATGGGGCAAATACTCTTTCTGGGTGAGCTTGAGGCCGCCCATCAAACGTCGTTTTTTTAGCATTTTTTTTTGAAATAATAATTTCTTCAGTTCAGGGTCCCTGCGCCTTTTGGGGCCCGGGCTCTAAATATCAGTCTGTTCTATGAGGCTACATGATAAATTCAAGGGATAACAGCAGATTTTCTGTGCAGGCCGATTTGTCCCAGTAATTTAACAGTCTGAAATCTCTGTCCAAAGAAATCTGGACTGTCCAATAATGGCTCCTCCTCTTCACCACCTCCACCCCACCATTCAGCAAGAAGAGGAACGTTACCATCAAGAAGTAGGGCTTTGCATCTGGTTTGTGAAGTTACCAAGTGCACCATTATTTCAGGTTGCCAGGTAGCTTTGCTGTTTAACATTATACTGAAAGTTGTCTGACTGAAATCAATATTATCAATGTAATATCAATAAAAGATAACGGAGTTGGAGTTGGACAAACACAATGACTCACATAAGCACTGAAGTCAAAACAAACACATACAGTAGTTCTTTACTATTTGGGCTTTTTGTGAATCATGCTATCGCTCCTCTAAAAAAATTTACTCACTAGAGGAGAGTGCAATATTCCCAATCACAAAACTTCATTTGGGAAATCATCCTTTTCTTTTGTGGCCATAAGTCAGTGGAATAATCTCCCCACACATCTTATTACATGTACAAATCCTCAAACCTTTTCGAGTTTGACAAAAGCATGGTTACTGTCACAACAAAATTGCACACATTTATGAGGTGTGTGTGTGTGTGTGTGTGTGTGTGTGTGTGTGTGTGTGTGTGTGTGTGTGTGTTGGGAGATAGGATTTTGAGTGCATAGCTTTGTTGGGGTGGGGGGGGGTTGGTTTTAGGAAGGGGGAACAATTGAGCACATGATAGTTTTTAATTGTGTGACTGTGGTTGTAAAATCGTATATTTTAATGTTTTGTATTTCACTTGCATGGCATTTTTATTGTGTTATAACCTGTTAAGGGACTACGGGCGGAAAATAGCACTTGTACTACAACCTGGCACAATGCATCTCTCCTTGTTGCTTCTTTCCTCATCTTGTAAGTTATGGTCTATCTTTGAGCAAACAAAGTAGAACTTTTTCCCCATCTTCTGAATCTCCTTAGCGAGCATCACATCATTTTCTCTGAAGCGAGTGTCTGAGATGATGATGAAGAAGTCAAATCTTTTAAATTTAACAAGCTCCAGGTACTTTTTAGCTGGAAAATTGGTGGTACCAATACCAGGAAGATCCCATAGATATACATTGGGATAGTTTGGATGGGAGTATGGTGTACCCTCTGAGCTGGTTTCCACACAACCAGTAGGGGCGGCTCCCACATCTCTGTCCATGCCTCTGAAGGCATTAACAAAGGTGGATTTACCAGAGCCCGTCTCTCCTGTGACAGCAATATTTAGTGGAATATTTTTCTCCAAATCCCACTTCTCAAAAGGAGAATTTAGTTCCTGACAAAATGTATTGTTGCAGTTGCTTGAACAGGATATCTAAGATCCTGTGCAGACTTGTTGCAGAATTTGATGCATAACTACAGTGCCTTGCAAAAGTATTCACCCCCCCTTGGCATTTTTCGTGTTTTGTTGCCTCACAACCTACAATCAACATGGATTGTTTGAGGATTTGCATCATTTAATTTACAGAACATGCCCACAATGTCATAGCCTCAAATCACGCACAGAGTGGTATAGGTTTTGCTCAAGAATATCCCTGTATTTGGCACCATCCATCTTTCCCTCAACTCTGACCAGTTTCCCAGTCCCGGCTGCTGAAAAACATCCCCACAGCATGATGCTGCCACCGCCATGTTTCACTGTGGGGATGCTGTTCTTTGGGTGATGTGATGTGTTGGATTTGCGCCAGACATAGCGTTTTCTTTGATGGCCGAAAAGTTCAATTTTAGTCTCATCAGACCAGAGCACCTTCCTCCATACATTTTGGGAGTCTCCCACATGCCTTTTCGCAAACTCAAAACGTGCCATTTTGTTTTTTGCTGAAAGTAATGGCTTTCTTCTGGCCATAAAGCCCAACTCTATGGAGCGTACAGCTTGTCGTCCTGTTACCTTAGGTCTCTGTGCTGCTTGTGTGATTAATGCCCTCCTTGCCCGGTCCGTGAGTTTTGGTGGGCGGCCGTCTCTTGGCAGGTTTGCTGTTGTGCCATGTTCTTTCCATTTGGTGCTCCTGGGGATCATCAAATATTTGGATATTTTTTTATAACCTAACCCTGACTTGTACTTCTCAACAACATTGTCCCTTACTTGTTTGGAGAGTTCCTTGGTCTTCATGGCAGTGTTTGGTTAGTGGTGCCTCTTGCTTAGGTGTTGCAGCCTCTGGGGCCTTTCAAAAAAGGTGTGTATATGTAATGACAGATCATGTGACACTTAGATTGCACACAGATGGACATCATTTCACTAATTATGTGACTTCTGAAGGTAATTGGTTGCACCAGAGCTTTTTATGGGCTTCATAACAAAGGGGGTGAATACATACGCACATGCCAATTTTCTTTCTAAAAAAAATAGTTTTATGTATATATTTTTCTCATTTCACTTCACCAACTTAGACTATTGTGTTCTGATCCATCACATACAATTCAGATTAAAAAAACATTGAACTAAAGACTGTAATGTAACAAAATAGGTAAAAACCAAGGGGGGGGGGGGTGAATACTTTTTCAAGGCACTGTATATGTTCAGTCAAATAAAATATTCTTGTTGAGTCTTGTTACAGGAGGAGGATGCAACAGACGGACCAGTTTGTTACTTCTCCAAGAAGTTTGATAAGTACCTACTATTCAGCGATAGAGAAGGAAGCGCTGTAATAGCACTATAATCAGTGCCTTCCGGTTTCACCTTGGCCCAGTGCTCCAAGATTATAAATCTAGGCTCCGCTACTCATTCTTCATTCTCTCTCTCTCTCTGTCTCTCTCTCTCCCCAACAGGCACCCTCCCTCCATCTGTGGTGATGTGGCATCTTTGGTTAACCTTGGTTCTCTTTTGCTCATATTGTACACTCTCCAGCATGCAAACATGCCACATTGTCATACAGCTACCCCCTTCATTACTGATCAGACTGGTACTACTTCTCAGCTGGAAATCTGGGGGTGCCATTACCAGGACGATCCCATAGTGTAACAGTATGGGCAGCTCCCTCATCCATGTTGTCTATGCCTCTGAAGGCATTAACAAAGGTGGATTAACCAGAACCAGACTCTCCTGTGATGCCAACATTTAGTAGAATATTTTTCTGAACAGAAAACCCCCCCCTTTGTGACTGGTAAGCTCACAACTACAAGGGCATATTTCTGAAAAAATTGGTGTTGTAAACTTAGCTCTGGAAGAAAAGTCTGCTATATGAGTGCAACTTTGTACATTTGCAATATTCAAAATATAGATTCACCCTTTAATGAAAATGTGTTGGGGAAACACTCTAAAAAGAAGTGCTGCAGTTGTGGAGAATTCAAATACAAAATACTGTTTGCAGATATTTTAATTTCTTTCAGCCTATCAAAACATTATCAAGGACATCAAAACTTATTTCAATCTTGCAAAACCTTTTTTAATTAGTTTTCAAGCTTTCAAACTGAGTTTTAAGTTTTTATCACTTTTGAATTGTGGTAGTTATTTACAATAGCAGGGTCCAGGCCTCTGTGCTGTTGATTGTTGGGCTGGTTTGAGGACTTTTACGGATTATTCTCCTGCTGCTGTTTCTGTATCGCTACAGAAAGTCAAACAGTGACATCTTTTCTTTCTGGTAATAGATTGATTCTGGTGTGATTACATGTAATGTAGTAACAATAGAACAATATGCAATATGAAACCATGTAAGAGTAAATGGATTTTTTTGTGCTTTCAGTTCTCCAAAGATCAGATCAGAGAGGATCATACCTACAGGAAATACTGACTAAATGATTGTGACATGCAATACATGGAGGCTGCATCAGTTGGCATTTCATCAGGCACTTTAATCATATAAAGAATGAAATATTTTCAAACAATTATACATTTTGAGCTACTCAAATCAATAAACACAATCAAGTTCATTGTAGGGGAAAAGCATCAAAACTTAACTAGTGTAATTAGTTATTGGTGTTATTAGCCAGTATATGAATGGTAGATATTAAGGCCAGTTACACACTGGACGCATCACGCGAGCGTGTCAGCCGCGTGGCGACCGCCTATTTTTCACGCGAGACGCGAGCGTGTTGGAAGCGTTTCCAGGCAAAATAGAATAGGAAAATATGTTTATGTCATTTAGACACAAATACATATTAACAAATGATATGTTAATGTTTGAAAGCCTCTAGGTTTTGATATAAATGCAGATAGATCTATATGAACGTAATTATTTTTTTAAATTGATTTTCTAATATTGCACCTGTCAATACAGAACGAAATATTCTGTAGCCTATTTTGCCGTCAATACTGCCGACGTTGTCTTTGCTGTAATCAGATCAGTATATATTTATGTTTAACATGGTATTTCATTTTATCAATGTGAAACATCCATGTGTCCAGACAAGGCTAGCAGCAGCAGCGTGGCGTCAGACACGTTTCTGGTGTGTAAAGGCAGACAAAATCCACGCAGCTGACACGCAACAGAAACGCCACGCTCACGCCACGCCTGCAGTGTGTAACCGGCCTTAGAGAAAAAGCTTAAAAAAACTCTTGTCTTACTGCCATCATCTACTGTAATGTGACATGAGTACAAATATCCAGTGTTTCAACTATACTACAGTGGGTATAAGGAAAAGAATAAAGACTCTAAAGAAATCCAGTAAACTTGGGAGTAAATTGGTTACCCATTACTTTTTCCAGACAAAATGATGAAAGCAATATTTCTGAGAAGAGTTGCAACTGAATTAACCCCAAATCTCAATTGTAAACACATTCTTAGTGCTGTTAGTTATGGCAATGCAAAGCAGGCTAGTAGAGGAACAGATAGAGTCTGTGATCTTTCAGTTAGACGTGATGTCTACCAGCAGACAGACTGGGGAAAGACACCAAGACACACAACACGTACACTCTTTGCACCTGGGCTTCATTCTGAATAAAATTAACTTCAAAGTTGATGTAGGCTAATAAAAGAGAAATACATTCAATGTGACTAGTGTTGAGGCTGCTCTCTGTTTGTTCTCCCAGCAAGGCTTCTGAATCTAACACTTGAGTGCCCTCTAGTGACACATCTGTTGGTGTTCTTATGTCAGATACTTATTACAGGAACTAAACATGAGCATGACACTGAAATTATTAGCAAAACACTGCTACATTTAAGTTAACATTAACACTGTTTAAATAACATGATTCATATTGTGACAGATGACAGATCAAGTAATTAACTCTGGTAATTCAGTCACTGGAGTAGGCAATCACGTAGCAGAGGTGGGCAGGGTGGGGGTTAATCCCTAAGTGTGGAAGTGCATGATGAGAGTATATTTCAAATTATTCTGATGGTACACATTTTAAGTTTGTAGAAAAATATGACAATTGAAAATGCAGTCTTCATGATACAATGAATTAGTTCTCGGATTTCCTGTGTTGGATTTATCGGTGGGGAAGAAGGTCATGGATGACGATGAAAGTCCCTCTTCCCGCCTGTCTTACTGACCAGTTTCACATCTGTAATGATGATGTCATGACTCACTGCCTTACACATGTCATAGATGGTCAGCGCAGCGACGGAAACGGCTGTCAACACCTCCATCTCGACTCCTGTCCTGCCCGTGGTGCGACACGTTGCCGTGACGACCGCGGCGTTCCGCAGCTCATCGAGGTCAAAGGTGACGGAGGCCTGGTCTAGAGGGAGCGGGTGGCAGAGCGGGATGAGGGTCGAGGTCTGCTTGGAAGCCATGATGCCGGCCAACTGCGCCACGGCCAAGGCGTCGCCCTTGGCCAGCTGGTTATCCCGAACATCTGAGTGTCAGACGCCATGGCATTCATTAGTAGTGTGCAAAAATAGGCGTTCCTGGGGTCCTGAGTAAGTGGCTCTTCAAAGCATTATGACCCCTGGCTTGTGCGTACCTGAGATGGCCTTCATTAATGTAGCTCGTAACAGTGGTGCATGCAGTAAAACTTGCAGCTTTACCATTACCAAACTCAGAGGAGGGAAGGGGGGCTGCTCTGCGGAGGCTGTCCATCGCGTTAGGTTTTTCTTCGTTGATTTGTGAGCTAATATGGGTACCCCCACTTATTAAGGTTCTAGAGCAGCAAACATGGGCCGCCTGTGTTGAAGTAGTGCAGTCTGGAAGGCACAGAAACCCCTCTCTGTTCAGGTGTGTCCTGCTGCCTGAGCGGGACATGTGAGGAGCTGCTGTTGGAGAGAGGAACGTGTCGTTTGTAAGACGGGAAACATTGGGGGAAGCTCTCTGGCTGTCTTGTGCCTTTGACAGAGACAAAAGCCTTTGGGATGCGGTGCCTTCTGGGAAAAAAAAAAAAGACAACATTAATCAAGTTATTAGTTCAAATGTAAATGCATCTTGGAGCTGCATATTTAACTGTAAGTAATAAATAAATGGAAAACATATGGTGGAACAGCCCAAGATGATCATAACATCACAAATAAATGATGACGGGGTGGGGGGGAAGAGATTTTGTACGTACAGCCATGTCACCCACCAATGAGGATCATAGGCCTGTTCTTCATCTGGGAGATACTGAACATGCCTGAGGAGACAAACAGGAAGAGATTATATTCCAGTAGAACAAATGGTCCTCAATAATCTAGAGTATACCCCACAAATGGTGCGTTGCATATAAACTAACTGAACACTAACTGTCTACCTGCGTGTTGTTTCTTCTTCCTGCCGACAGCAGCTCCAATGATTTGCAGTAGCTCCTCATTTGACGCCCCGGAGCGCAAGACATCTCTCAGAGACACCTCGGAGTTCCCAAACAGACACACCTGAGAGAAGACAGACAGGAGGAAGTGTAGGTAAGACATTCAAAATAAAAATCATGCAATGTTCCAAACCAAAGAAAGGATGAGATTATGAATGGCTAATATGCAAATCTATGAGTGCACATACACACGTTGATGGTGTTTTAAGCCCCCAACGTCTCCTTCCAGGCAGTGCTGCAACCGTTGACTTCAAGGCACCTAACCTTAACCTTAACCATAACCATTACCACTGCCTAATCCTAGTGCCTTTGAGACGTTGGGGGCTTAAAACACTGTTAAACGATACACACATTAAGTGTGCGCTACATTAACATAAAAACAGACCCAATTAACAGCTCCTTGAAGCCCAACAAAGAACAACTGACGCTTTACCTTGAGGCTGCCATCTGCAGTGATACGTAAACGGTTGCAGGAGCCACAGAAATGGTCAGACATGGAGGTGATGAAGCCCACCTGACCTTTGAAGCCTGGCACTTTAAACGTCTGTCAAAGACAGAGAAGAGCGTCAAACAATTATGCCTATGAAGATTTCTTTACAAATGGTTTTGAGCATTCAAACTAATGACAAAGAGCTTGATTTGGCTCTTACACCAGGCACTTTATGTTTTCCTCACATCTGGACATGAATAAGATTTGTCAGAACATTGTGAATGTTGATGTTATTTTTTTGTTAGCCAATCGATCACTCAACTAATAACTATGATTGTGTGTCTGCTAAGATACTACAGTGTATTCTGAAAGGAGTCTGAATGATTTACAAGTGGTTAGAATGATTCAATAATGTGCCAGAGGGAATTAAAATTTTCAAGACAATACTTTAGAGATATTCTGAATATAGCCCATTCACCTCAAAAATTCACCTTCTGACAGCAGCACATCAATAACACTGACCTTGGCAGTTTCTGTTTGTCCAGTTTGAAGCTTTTCCAGGTTGGGCCACTGCTGCCTGATGTGGTCCAGCATCTCCTGGTAACTCACCATCTTCTTGAAGTTCCACTTGTTGCCTACAGAGCGGAGACAAGACAATGAAGGTCAGTGTAAGGTGTAGCATAGTCTCGCTTTGCCAGACCCTCCTACCCTCTTACTGGGTGAGCTACAGGTCGCCCCCAAAAGTTGTTTTAGTCATGCAACAGAAAACTCAGATTGGACAGATAGTCTAGCTAGCAGTCTGGATTTACCCTGCAGAGATCTGAGGAGCAGTTAACCATAGTCCTCATGAATCCACCAGAGTTTAAAATGCCAACACAAAGGAAGCCCAAGGCAACGGATATCCGGCGGATTATTCGGCGGCAACGGAGTAAACCCGGAAATGGAACGTCAAGGATATAGACTAAGTGTAGCATATCACAAACTACGGCATCTTTCAGCTCATAGGCTATTCAACAACCAGGGACTCGTGTGTGGTAGCACATCAGTGAGGTTACTGTAAGCATAACTGAACGGACGCATCTTCAGAGGAAAAGGGGAAGAAAAGGAAAATGCATAAAACCAAGAAATACTGAGTGGAGAAAACATTATATCATTATGAAACCCTGCAATTGTTTTAGTAATATTTTATTGATGTTAATCGATTCTTAAAAGGAGTTACCTAACCACTGTATATTGTGTAATCAATTGGGTTATTTAAAATATGCTCCATCAGCAATGTTAACTTGCATGGCAGCTGGATTTTCGGATACCATGACTAGAGGCTTTAAGTAATGTATCAAGTAATAAATAATGTTCAAAGTAATGTTTGTGTCCAAGCCAACAATCAGTGTCGTGTGAGGAGCTACTGGGGTGGTTGAGGTGTGTGTGCTGGGCTGTACTGTTGATTGAAAACAACAATGGCTGATCCTAAAGACGTTAGCGTAGCCATAGATGCTGCAATAGCATTAGTTACATCGGAACTAGATATTATTACTGTACTTCATTGATAAGAAGAGCAAAAAACGCACTAAAGGCTTTTCACAATGATGGTTCATCCAATCACCTGCAAGGCACTGTTGAAAGTGCCTGCCCTTTTCCAAACAGTTTCCAGTGACGGCTTCTCAGATGGTTCTGCGTAATGTGTAATAAACCATCTGACGCGTCAGGTTAGCAGCAATGAGCAATGTGGGCAGGATTACTATGCATTTCTTCATATTCTGTTAATATTTACATTTTATATATAAATGTCTAAACAATGTCTAAATAGTGTATGAAAAAGACCCAGTAATAGAATCTGACTCTTTGGATAACTTTCCGGACCTGTATAATAAGGCATTGTGGGAAAGGAGCACTCACCATCAAAGGGCATGTATTCGATGAAGCGCACCTCCAGAGGCTTCTTCTCTGTCAGCGCCACAAAATCTAACAGCTCATCCTCGTTGAGTCCTCGCATGACCACGCAGTTAACCTACAGAGGGCAGCACACAACAATAGGCCACTGATTAACTGTGCATTCATGTCCTCAGTTATGTCCCAAATGTAAGAATGCCAAGTTCAGGGCTAAAACCACAAAGTAGCTGGACATTTTAGCGACCACACAGGCATTTGCACAAACAGAATGACTTACTGGAGATGCATGCATCAATATTTAATTGCATAACACAGCCTATAGTTGTTACAAGACTTTGCTAGAATACACATGGCAGGTTGATCCATTACTGGTAATGATGTTGCTTAGGGAAAGAATGTTCAGGACACAGAAATAAATAATGATTCAGATTTTTTAAAGAGCTCCTCCAGAGTGGTGCTGTCTTGTTATCTTTAGGACTTGATAAAGAATGTGAACGTTTAATACAGCAGTAGTAATCGTAGTCTTGAGTTTTCTTACACATCTCAACTATCCCTCAATCAGTCTTTCTCAGTCAGTGGTGTCAAGCTAACCAGTTTAACATCTAAGCCAACATGCCGTCACTCCTAACATGGGATGCCGTCACCGTAAGACTCACACTCTTCCTGTATCATTAGGTCTCAGGATGGGAGCCAGGTTATGTGAGCCTGTTAAGATGTTACAGTAGTTCCTTCATTAGTTTGTTTCTCTTGCCATTCTTTCCATGCACAGTGCAATGGGGAACTGTGGTATGCAGTAATGAGTCACATACAGCAAATCAGGGAGCAGCTCTGTGATTCTCCAACTTATATGGGCAAAGGGTCAGGACATGGATGAAATATTTATTTAAATATTTAATATATACATTATATGTTGCAACACTGTGCTGCCACAACATTTTGACAATTAGAGGAAGGACCAGCCAATATTTTACCTCACTCTAATAACAACTACACTTATCCATACATTTAAAAATTCAAAACTATAATTCACAATTTTTTTTAAAAGAGATACAAAAATATGACATTTTTAACATTTTTAGGTAAAAGCAAGTTTGAAAAGATGAACATAATACCTTGACTGGGTTGTAGCCCATTTCAATGGCCTTATCAATGCCCTCCATGACTTTGTGGAATCCTGGGAAAAAATTAAAATAGAAGTTGATGATGAATGTTTAACCTTAGATACAATAACATTTTGCATTCAACACATTTATCATACCTTTATATCTTTGAATACTGTGCTACAAAGTCAAATCTGAGGTAGAGATGGTGCATGATGGGAGGGAAGTTTTAGGTAAAAATGTATTGAGCGATACGGCACAAGTCGAGTTGAGTGATGCATGTGTCTGAAATGTGGGATGCTTCAGCTTTACAGGTCGTTACAGCATAAGTTCAGCTTCCTCTGTTCACTGTCTCTTAACAGCTAACAAAGTCCATGATTTGCAAAAGAAAGCCAGAGCTTTTTAACAGCAAACTGCCGAGGTCGGACTCATTTGAACAAAACCCAAAATACATGCAGACGTCTAGATTTAGTCGTCTAGAATTCTCATGATTGCAATTAAATGTGTTGGACTTACATCTTTACTAAAGTTACTAAAAGCTAAGAGACAAGATTTCTTTCAGGCGATACCACAGACCTAATGTTTGCTAAACCTTTTAGTTACAAAGAAATCTGCTATTGTGAAAAAAATACTGGCGCAGACAACACTTTTGTCATGTGCCAATACTGCCATCGTTGCTTTTCCTCTTCCTTATTTCCTGACCAAAGTCGGTCCATCTGTTTCTACCTTCCATAAGCCAACCACCCACAGCTCTGCCCTGCTGTCATGTCCACTCCATGTGGGTTTAGAGTGTAGAGGCTCCTTCAGTAACCTACTGGGATTGGCCAAACCAGCTACATATACACAGTATTGAATCTGCCATTCACAACTTGTGGTTTTGAACAGAAGTTCCTTTTAGTCTTGAATCTGACATTTTTGGTGAAATATTTTTCTGTACCTTTCCGCCTGACAATGAACTCAAATTTGGCAGGGACCAGTGAATCCAGGCTGATGTTTATCAGGTCGAGACCAGCATCTTTAAGCTTAGGCAGAAGCCTGGCCAAGTTCATGCCGTTGGTTGTCACAGCAATGGTTTTCAGGCCCTCCAACTTCCTCAGTTCTGCTGTAGAGGGAGAGCAAACATGGAACAAGGAAGCGAAAGAAAGGAGGGAGAGTGAGACACAAAGAGAAGTAAGCTTGCTAATATATGACCCCTTTAGACTGAAGATTAAAAGCAGTAATATGAAAATAGCATATACAAATATGACATATCTGATCTGATGTTTGACCATAACACTGTTTAATTATGATGTAAATTGGGAAGACTTAAAGAGTACTCCACCGTTATATCATTGCACTCCTATAACACTTTCGATGATGGATAGGACAGTTTCAAAGAATCACAAACTGATGACCAGAGATATTGTCTTTATTATTTCATGCGTTCTTCTTCTTTATCAAAATCTGGTGCCTACAATACCAGCAATGCACTACATCCCCTAAAACTGCTAGTGTTGACAGTTATGTTACAGCTTGTAATGCGCTACAGTGACGTAGAGTTCACATACTTGATTGCTTTAAATTGAGTGCTAAAATTGTTTCCCCAAAAACTGCTTTACACACTAATTAAGTCTTTACTAGCTAAGACATTTCTTAAGTCTTATTCATGCAACTCAATTTGGTAAATCGCTACTTTTAAACTAGCTAGTATTTGGGGCTAGTCAAATAGGACTTTACACACAAACTTAAGAAATGAACGCATATGTGGTGCATCCCAATTCAGGTGATGTAATACCACCAGTACATTAGGGGACTGTCTTCACCAAGGATAGAATCACAGAATGTACCTGTAATCTTGAGCTGCATTTTAGCACAGGAGTATATGACAATTTTAAACTAATGTCAGTGAACAACAAAAAGTCTGGTTACTGTTTCCACTCAATGCAAATGATTCGATCAGTGCAGAGGATCCCAGGGTAATGTGAGGTCACAGTGGTGGCTTGTCACATGACACAGAGGTAATTGCTGATCTTTATGGGGCTATTGGCAGCCTATGATTCTCTTTCTACAAAGACATTACCCATTGGTCACACCACATTGCTTGGTTCATCAATGTCATGCTTTAATGTTGCTCACAGTACTGTCAGTGTTAGGCTGAAACTGTTAATCTACAAATCAGGCTTAAAATTAAAAATGATTTTCCATTTCACGAGTATGTCTTTACCTAAAGGGATGCATGGGAAACCTGTTCTCTCTCTCCTCTCTTAGGAAAGCTCTACTGTAGTCTAGTCAACAGGATTAGAACATGAATCATTGATAGCCTTAGATAGCAATCACTGAATAATTTCTCTGAAAAGACTGTCACTATATCCACTAAGTTATACGGTAATAGCGGTATACTGCATGAAACAGTTTGTGTCCGCAACAAGTTGCTTTCAAATGTTGAGACAACTCAAAACTGCTTTTTATATCCTGGCTTTATTGTTCAAAAAAATAAACCGCAATCTTAAGGAATACTGGTCACAGCCGTGCTTCTACATGAATGATTGTGAATTAATGTGACAGAATCACAAAGGACAACACACCTTAACACGCCTGCCAGCTGAAATAACCAGCCCCAATCAACTCTATTGTACTAGTTCCTTACCGATGATATCCAGCACATCAGGTCTGATGAGGGGCTCTCCTCCAGTGAGGCGGATTTTCTCCACCCCCTCCTGGACGAAGAGGCGAGCCAGGGTTAGTACTTCGGAGGTGGACAGCAGTTGGCTCCGTGGTGTAAGCTTCACCCCGTCCTCTGGCATGCAGTACTGACCTGAACGTGAGAAGAAGGTAAAATAGTAACAAGATACCAAAGGCATTTTTATCCTACATTATCACAAGTTCACATATTTTCCAATAAGTGGGGCACTGGTGTGAACTGAGACCTTCAAGGTGAACGTGCTACAGAGGTGGATCTACTTTATACTGTAATATTAAACTAGAGATGTAAATATTAATGTATCCTCAAAAAAACATTTGGTTGATCTTTTTTTCCCCCCTATAGTCACCATTTACCATATACCATCTATACATTTTTAATACAATATATGAAAAATAATTTTGATGCTTCTGCTTTTCTTTCCATTGAAATGATCTCAGGTATCATCAGTGTGTGCCCTTACTCAAGATTATACTGCTATTATTGATGACCAACATGCTAATTACCCTGCCCACTAATAAATATGGTTTCAAATTAATTTGAGCCAATTCCCAAAAATATTTTTAAATATTGTGCGGTACTATGACATACAAGCTGGACCTGTATAACATTTATTTTGTCGACTTTACTTTTTACGCTTTACACTTTCTTGTTGCATCTAAATGGATTATTGGCCATTTAAAACAACTATGTTCAGAACGTCACTCTATTTCCTCTTTGGTAACTAGGTGTCATGATGTTTGGAATGACTGTTCTTCAGATAACAAAAGTTCTGCAGTCTTTTGACGATACATGCTATTGCTAAAGCATCTTTGAATCCCCACCAACTCCAGATGCTACAGCTGACCCTGCCCTCTACAAGGGAGGAGAAATGGTGTTCCCCATCAGTAAGAGTTGTGGTTTTGGTAGTGGTTATAGTGACAGCAGTTATTACTGAATGTGGTTTCTTGTACTGTTGCTGGATAAGCACCAGGGAAAATAATCCAAAGCAGCTAAGGGCATCTTTATCATGGCACAGTGGGGATCTCTACTCACAGCGCAGGTTGCATTTCTCCGTCAGGGACATGCGCAGGTAGCTGTGCCTCCGGCCAAAGTTGTCAGTCAAGAACGCTGAAAAGGGAAGTATGCTCTCCTCTCTTAGCCTCTCCTGGGGATAAAGACAACAGGACATAGCTTCGTGGAGTGGATCTGTCATGTAGAAATAGGTTATAATGATGGTACAGTAGCACTGCGAATATTATTTTGCATCAAACACAACCTTTCTACTGTAACATATTGGTACTTTAATTTCTATATATATGTAGCAGCATATGTGTATGTCTTGTTGGAAAATATTGGTGCCTTAGTCTAAGATTGTATCTATGTCCATAAACCAGAAAACAGTTAAACCATTTTTAGTTTTTGCAAGATATGAAACACCAGGGCCAATTTTTCTGGGGAAAACACAGGGATACATGATAATCCTTAGGCCTACATTTAAATACAAGTATTAACACATCCATATGTCAGTCACACTGAGGAAGTTGCATGTGGCTTTGTAAATGGCTTATGACCTTTGGCTCTCAATCGTGGGCTACGGTTATGTCAGCAGTTATTAGCATAAAAGGCAAGCATTACCAAGCCGTAGGTTGACCACACTAAAGTTTATCAGAGGACCCAGCCAGATACTGAAAATGAATGGATCCCCATTTATTTACGTGTAAAGACCTAGTATATCATTCTAAAGGCCCAATCTCTTTAACAACAGCCATCTTTAGTCATCAGAAAGACCCTTAAAATGCTCTAGAAAATCATTTTCCAAGTTCATTCACCCGGTCACTGATAGTGCCTGCCAGGCAGACAGACAAAACAACTAGCTGAACAATTAACTTCACATTGCAATGGTTGTGTGTTATCTGCCTTAGTGTAAGTTAATAACATCCTGAGGTTAAGAAGAGCTAACATTATGATCCACCATTCAAGAAATATTATATTATTATATATTATTATTTTTACTGATGTAAAAATGCAGTTAGCTGGTTTCCTCCTACAAAACCATGTCACACCACTGTCACAGTCATCAACTTAGTGGTTTATTATTTAGTCCTTAAGAGAGTTAGCTAGTTTAGCCTTCATGGGCGTTAACTGGACAGAGATTGTGGCTGTTAAAAACTTACACAACTTGTCACCTAGCATGCCTTTAGTCATTTAAGTAATAACTTCAGTAACTAGCTAAGCCTGAGATTAGAGACATTCAGTGAAAACCTCAGCAGCGAGTATACGTTGTAGGCCGTGTCTCTTGGAGTCAGCAGAGGTATTAATTTACCTGGCTTGACCTGGTTTTTAGAGATGAGGCGAAGTTGGGAGCAGATGAAGCAGTCGAGTCTCCAAGTTCAAGTTCATTTTCCTTATGCGTAGCACCGGAATAGGGTCGCTGAATGTTCCCGTTTAAGCATTGGACGAAGAGTTTTCTGAAATGTGCTGAACTTCTATGTCTATCAAACAAGCGGTAGCACATGCTAACGTGAGTAGCCATGGTATTATTTCCTCTGAGGTCTTCTCTAGTTGTTTACGGCGCTGCTTGGTGTGTGAGCTCCTCTGCAGTAAAACATGTCAGTTACCCGAGGAGAGTATCAGGGGCGGGGTCACGTCAGCCAATCGTGTCAACATACGCAGGTGCTGGTGCACGCTGGGTAGTGTAGTCCGAGGGGGACACATAACTCTGGTGAAAAGACTGGGGCTGGGTGTAAGTATGGATGTAGTGAGACAATCTGAAGCCTATGTATGGTATGTCATTTTATTCGATAGTAAATGAATAAATAAATATACCTATAAAATACAATTTTAAAAATTAGGTAATAAATATATATAAAAGTGACATATTTGAAATGACTACTTTTAGTGGAGTTTTACATCATTATGCCACATTTATTTATTTCAGGGGACTTTTATTTTATAAGCCCACCCTTATTTATTTCAGGGTAGTTTTATTTCATAAGTCCACATTTATTTTTTTTAAGGGGACTTTCATTTAATAAGTCCAAATGTCTTTATTTTAGGGGACTTTTGTTTCATATTCCCACATTTATTTATTTCAGGGGACTTTCATTTTATTAGCCCACATTTATTTAAGGGATTTATATTTCATAATGCCACTTTTATTTCACTTTTTTTTTATTTCCATACACTAGCAAAGTAGAAATATTCTTCTAGGTGTGTCACTGCTGATCAGGGCAGGGAAATGAGCCATACCGTTACCGATGGTTTCTAACTCACGCATAGAACTTCAGGTATAATACATGTGCTTTTTCCAGAGCCCAGTTTGCACCTTGTACCACTCGCCCACAGGCAAACGTGATGTGATTATATCACTAAGGTCACGTGATAACAAACTGAACCATCTCCTTGACAATTTAGCAAACTCCATGCACAGATAAAGCAGAGCCAACAGATATGGTTGAAACTATTTTCTTGTGCTGAGAATGTTTTGTGAAGCTCCAATGTCCAAGCTCAATGTGATGGCAGGTTTTAAGATTACTACATGAATGAGCATATGCTTATGCAAATATATACATGTTTAATTTTGGCTATATTTTAAACACGATAACTGACAAACAAGAAAGTCACATTTTTACAGTACAGACAAGCAATTCTATTCAACAAAAGCAATCAAAAAAAAAACATTCATCGGGAGAATGTATGGATTATAATACAATGGGCTCCTGCATGGGCACAGACATGTAAATAGCCCCCCTTTCCTACAAACCATAAATGTTTAAATTTAAAACCTAGCAGAAAAATGTCTGATATAATCTAGCTATAGGTTTTATAGCGAGTAGTCTCTGTCTCTGTTTGCAATTTGTAGTGTCTCCGTTAGATGGCAGTACAATCTTGATTTTCTTTTTTGGATTTTACAAGGCACTTAAAAGAGAAACATACAGGCTGCTTTATCTTGTACATAGAACAACAAAAACATGTTGTTACTGTGGTAATCTTTATAATCAGCATAATCAACATATCTCTATACATGATGATAGAAAATGAAAATGTTAGGGTAACAAGAATGTTCTGGCTGTAAAATGCCCGTATGGCAAAACGTTTTTGGCAAATACAACTGCAGTTATTTCATGCTCCTAGAGAATCCAGTCCATATGTGTGAAAAGTACTCTTTCCCAAAGCTATAAATGGATGGAGCACTTCTGTTTCCTGATTATGGATATCAACACACCTAACTAAAAAGCTGTAGTATATAGTTTTACAGTGGCCCTGCTGAAAAAATTAAAACCTATCTCCATTTCTCCTAATTTTACATTTATGTAATTTCAAATCAAATTAATTTACATCTGCATCACACTTAGTGTGAACATATTATGTTCAATATTCATGCATGCAAGGTTAATCTGCAAAATCGAAACTATGTACCACAAATAGATGATCTGCAGAGTCCTGTTTTATTTAAATCAAGTGTGTGTGGGTCCATGTGCTCATGAGCGGGGGAAAAATCTATTTATTTAATGTTCACATTGTCGTGCCAATGATATTACTTTCTGAACCACATTCTGACTGACTCAGTGCACAATGGCAATTAACCCATAGGGGTGATTTTGTTGAGGAATCATCCAGGAGTTAATGTCTGCCCAAGACATTAACTCCTGGATGATTCCTCAACAAAATCACATACAATGTATCAGCATACAAGCCGAAAAGATCCGGCAGTGGGTGGCAGAGGGCCGTCACAGGACAGAAGGCTCCTCCAGTGCAGAATAATGAACCAACATGTTATTCCATGCATCATCGCATTAATGCATTTCTTACATTTAAAGATCAATAGATTTATTGACACTGGAAACATATCATTTTGGAATCAATTCTTCAATTTTTGTCATGTCATACAATAGTTACAGCTAAAATAAGGTAACTGTCAAATTGCCCAAATCTCTATCAAATTCCCTTTTGACAGACAGACAGAGCAACACATCCTCATACCCAAACGACGGAATAGGTTGATTATCAACGCATTCCAAAACAACATTTATGACCATTCTATATTTAGGGCCACATAGGGCCGTTAACATATGACCATAACGCGTGATTGTGGAGGAAATTTAAATCATGTGACCTAACGTTCCATTTAACGTAAAGGCCGCAGTTTTAAACACATAGTTAACGTTGTAAAACTAAGTTTAGGCAACAAAAATACTTACTTACAATTACATTACTTGTCATTTAGCTGACGCTTTTATCCAAAGCGACTTACAATTGCTACATATGTCAGAGGTCGCACACCTCTGGAGCAACTATGGGGTAAGTGTCTTGCTCAGAGACACATTGGTTGATGTATCGCAGTGGGAATCAAACCTGGATCTCCCACACCAAAGGTATGTGACATATCCACTGCACCATCACCACATATATATAACATCAGGGATCAGCTTAAAATGAGTTACATAAAACTACTAAGGCCCTGTTTACACGACAACGCTCGCGGGTGAAAACGACAAAATATTTTATCAGATGTTCCTTTCGTTTAGACGCCGTTTAGTGAAACTACCCTCCAGAGTGGAAATCTTAAAAACGCTCCACCGTCGTGTTCCCGTCTAAAGGGTAAAAACGCAAAAGTCTGCTCCGGGCTCTTTCTCGTGTGGATATGACGTCCCTCCAGGTACAGGATACTGCTGAAGGAATTCGGTCCATATGTCTATATGTTTTGACTGGCAGGACTCCCAGTTCACACCCTGTTGTGCCTTTATGGCTTTGTAATCTAAGGTTGTTCGGAGCAATAACTCCACCTCCTCGTCTGTCCGTACAAAATTGTTAGCTTTTGTTGTTCGCTTCGCCATGTTTCGGTTTGGCGCTACTAGGGAGAGAAGTAGAAGGAAGATTCTACGCAGGCACACAGACTTGGTGGTGTTGTGTGGCAGTGCTTCACACTACCACCTAGCCTAGCTGGTGTGCATTGAATTTCACACACTTTTGCGTCACCATATGCACGCAGATTTCCCCCCCCCAAAACGCCCATCTAAACGTGGAGTAAAAGTGAGAACGCAACGCCAATTTTGCGTTTTCTCTTCAGATCGTTTCCGTCTAAACATAAAGCTAAAATGAGGTGTGAAAGTCCTGTGTTTGTTTTGACCCATCCATTGTCACCTGCCTATTTCGCCGCTCTTATCACTTCACTTTCTCCTTTGCTAAAGCGATAATTACTACAGCCAGGAGAGGTCGATGCCTAACAAGAAAGAAATGTAATAATGGCTTGTTATAATGAACTCCTTGCATAATCGACCTATACGGTCGTTTTCTGGGTGAGGACGGGCTGGACAGAGAGGATAAACATTTTACTGAAATGCTTTTTTTCTGTATGATGGATTTTATGCTTTTCAGCACTAATGTATCAACGCAGGGCTCGCCTGGTAGAGTGTGCGCCCATGTAGGCTGAGTCCTTGGCAGCGGCCCCGGTTTGAATCCGACCTGCAGCCCTTTGCTGCATGTCATCTCCTCTCTCTCCTCCCTCTTTCCTGTCTATCACTGTAAATGTCAAGAAAAAAATAGCTACGATAAATAAATTACACAAAAAGCTAAAATATGGTATTTCATTCCCGAAAGAGATGATTAGACCTATAGACTTAAAAAAAATATATTGACATTGTTTTTTCATCCTCGACATTGCTTTGTGACAAAGAAAGAAAATGCATCGCAGTGTAACAATGTATGTCCTTCGTGTAGGTGCATAGTTTATTGATCATAAATGTTATTGATCAGCTTTTTTTTCCCCGCGAAGCCCATTTCCAAAGCCCTCTCTATCATCGATGGCTTATGCAAGTTTCTATCGCTGTTCAACACTCTCCATTATAGGAGCTGAAATGCATCCAGCTCCACTGACCGCGTCGGCTGGGCAGAATGGTAAATGGACTGCATTTATATAGAGCTTTTCTTAGTGACCAATCAAAGCGCTTTACAACACAAGCCAGCATTCACCCATTCACACACACATTCATTTCATTAGAGGGAACGTGAATTTGCATTTATACACAGAGGCCACCATGCAAGGTGGTAGAAAAATGCTGATTTCCTGAGTCCCTGTGAAACTCACATTTTACCTTGCTTTAGCATTTTTTTGTGTATTTTATTTTTAGCTCTTTATTAATAATAATATAACATTAATATAGCAGTAAACAATTATTTGCTATGTAAAGATATAGTGGTGCAATGGCAACCTGAGCAGAAATGATGTCCCACTCCGTCTGTGTGTGTCGTAATCTGACGTCTGTCGTAATATCTCTGTTCTTTTTTTTTGATAGCCGGTCCGGCCGCCGCATGTTAGTGCATGTTAGTGCATGTGATTGCCTTGTGGGGAGGCAATCCCAGACCAGTTTTTTTTCTGAATACCGAGTACAGCCCCTTTTAATATCGTTTTGTCTCTGCATATCTATAGCTTTCAGCCATGTGAAAGCAGCACTCACCTCAGCTGATGTTGATGAAAGCTCATGCAGATTGTCAGTATGACTTACCAATCACATTTAAAATGCAGGTTTTACACGCTGCATTTAAAATATGTGCTGAGATGATGATGGCAACTGAATCAGTGTATTTATTAGAAACAACACAACTTAAAAGAGTGCAACTGAAGGCTTAAGTCAGAATGACTTTTTACAAGATATTGTTGACATACTTACAATATGGCCACTATCACACAAAAGCTGTGAAATGCTACTTTACAAATGCACGGTAGTGTTATGATCTGAATGCAATCATTCCCAGTGTGGATTTGAACCTTGTTAAAACCATAACATGTCTGGCACATGGATGGTGTTGCCGTGGTTTTGCAAGGTGTGAGGACTGAGTACATTAGCGCAAATGAACAAGTGTCAACCAAAGCTGGAATCAAATAGCTTTTTGAAGCAGTACATCGCGTCCTCTTTTAGTGTTCATACACACGCTTCGCTTTAAATGCCACCTGGATTCTTCTGTTCATTTTATTTTACCATTATGCTTGCCAACCAGCAACCACAATTCTCTGCAGAACCATACATGCAAAAAGTGTTAGGTAGTCTACAGGCCTGTTAGTCCCTTTGAATGGTTGGAGTGACTGTGGTAATTATCCTGTCATGACACAGCAATTAAACAGAGGTATTTAAAGCCATCACTGATCGAGAAAGAGATTCCTCAAATTACAGGCTCATTTCCCACTCTTGTCCAGCAGTATTCTCTCCTATTCTGTGTGGGTGTAATTTACTATTGAATTAGAGGGAACATGAATTTGCATATGGCTAACACCAAGTGGTGTCACACTGTAACAGCAAATCTTTGGAGTTGTTTTTCTCAGCACTGTGTAATGGTAGAATTACATATGTTCCAATTGTCCTTCCGTTTAATGGTGAACTAAAAGAGAAAAAGCGTTTTTCATTTAATTTGCTCTTAAAATGCATCATGCAGCATTTACACACATCCTCTTTTAACAACATGCCCACTTTTCCAGTTACAGATGTTATGTGAGAAAGATAAGAGATATTTTAAGTTGAGCATATACAATTAAGCCATTTCCCACCTGTTTGATGTAAAATAAGATTTAACAAACATCATATATTAGATTTTAATCATAATCAATATGAACACAAACGTTATTTGGGTCAATCAAGGATCCTTTAAATGAATTAGCCCAACAAGTCATCTTCTCCAGTAGAGATGCAGTTTTCAGAAACAAAATACATGTGTTGTTGGGTGAGTGTGGGTTTTTAAACCTTTCTTGAATTGATTTTTTCAGCCACTTGCAAGCAGCACAGCAAGCTGTAAACACTACATTGACATGTCATCACCTTTATAGAGTTGATGGCGAATTGAGTGTTTCGTGCAACCCATTTCACCCTACACATAATTCTTCGGTCAGTTGACAATATAGTAATATCGATTAGAGCAGACGCTTTTGCTCTAAATGTGGTCAGTGAGATCAACAGGAGCCATCTGGAGTCTGCAGGGAGAAGTGACCAATAATCTGAAAATTAAATCACCTGAGGAAATTTTAAAATGGACTAATACCCGAGTGACTTTTTTTCGCTTACGGATTAAACATTCTTTTTGTGGATATGTTCTTTGGCAGGGCCAAGCTGAAAATGATCCATGACATTCATCTTAGAGATCAGGTAGATATCAGCTGACTAGCTGCCTGTTAAAAATCCTTTCTGCCTTCAAGCAGGAACTCACTGTGGTGTTGGCATTAATGATTCTCTCCCTCATTAAGCAGGTGGTGCAGGTCTATGAGGCTATTTAGTCATTAGTCATCAGTATTTGTCATGCCATTTAGGATGCATGGAGCCTCCACATTTTTTTCATATGGTGGAGAAAGTTGGGCATCCTCCTGTTCTCTACTGATCGAAACCCTGTCAGCTTCGTAATTTAGATGCATTCAGCACAATGATCCCAAGATGTGAAGAATGAGTTGTTTAACGGTGAAAGCAACACATATACTAATGATAACATTGATATCTCTGTTCTATCAAGTTGTTTAAAATACATGAGACTGCCAGTAGTTCTGTTACAGAGCTCTTGCACTCCGTTGGGTCGAACCCTAGTCTATATCCACGACGTTCCACATCCGGGATTACTCCGTTGCCACCGGATATTCCTCCGGATGTCCGTTACCTTCCGCTTTGTTTGTGTTGGAATTTTACACTCTGGTTGATTTCTGAGGACTATGGTCAACTGCTCCTCAGATCTCTGCAAGTTAAATCCAGACAGCTAGCTAGACTATCTGTCCAATCTGAGTTTTCTGTTGCACGACCAAAACAACCTTTGAACGTACACATGTTCCACCAAAAACAACTTCCTTCCCGAGGCAGAGGCACCATTGCTCCGTCCAGCGCTTAGCGCCACCCAAGACGATTGTGATTGGTTTAAAGACATGCCTATAAACCAGAGCACGTTTTTCTCCCATCCCTCCTCCGCAGCACTGTGGAGGTCTGGTAATGCAAGACTATTCTTTTCCTAAACCTAACCAAGTATGCTACAAGAAACAGGCATCATTTGGTCTGTTTCCATGTAGTTACATAGTCTCTGATATGATCATAACCACTACAGTGCTCAATTACCTATTTTTGAGGGGGGAATAAATTTCAATATTTCGCCGTGAAAGCATGAACTGTCCTCTGGAGGACATCCACCAGACCAGCGGGCGCCTGTGGATTGTTGTCGGCAGCGGCAGGCGGGGAGGAAGTCGAAGGATGCCCGGCTGCGGGGCCGCGCTAAGGCAAGCCTACCACACAATTCGGCACTGCAGAGACTCATATTCACCAACGACAGCACACAAAATGGATATATATGCTACAAATACACATGGAACTGCTGCGTGATGATTATTACCGGAGCCTGTGGCCGAACCCACTCATCCCAGAAGGCAGCTAGCAGCTAAGAGGGTAGGTGAATTTAAACAATGGCTAAGTTGCTAAACGCATCTTGTTGTCATGTAAGGGCCCTGTTCATGTTGCACAGACATTTTAATTGCATTTTGTGTCTGTTAAGAGGCACAAAGACACTCTTTATCTTATGCCCCCATAACTGCCGTTTTAGCTGAGTGGGAGCTCTCGGCATTAGCTGCAGCAGCTCCGTGTTGCTAGCACCGATTCGGCTCGTTTTTTTTGCTATCGACAGTACTCATATACATGTAGCGATCAAGATTAACGTAAAAATTGCCCGGAGTTCTCCTTTAAGGTTTGCTAACATTAGTTAGCCTACTCACATCAAATAAAATGTAAGGGTTAAACGTATACAATAACGGGGTGAAGTTATTTGTCAAAAGCCAAAATTGAGATGAAATGTTTATTTTAAAGGTCCCATGGCGTGAAAATTTCACTTTATGAGTTTTTTTAACATTAATATGCGTTCCCCCAGCCTTTCAAATGAGCAAAATGGCAGTTGGCCACACCCCCACCCTCCACCTTGCCCCCCCTCTCTCCTCCTCAATAGCTACAGACACAGAGATGGCACATCCTAAGGAAAGCTCATTGTGGGACTGGCTCTAGTGGCTGTAATTCTGCACCAAGGCTGAATTTTGGGAAAGAGACTTCAGATACAGTATTAGGGGACCACTAAGGTCTATATAAAAGAGACTTCAGATACAGTATTAGGGGACCACTAAGGCCTATATAAAAGAGACTTCAGATACAGTATTAGGGGACCACTAAGGCCTATATAAAAGCATCCAAAGAGCACCATGTCATGGGACCTTTAAGTAAAAAGATAACCATGAAAAATATCTAGAGTATATTTTATTCAACTCAGAATCTGTGATTATTGTGAACTGAATGAGGTGGCAAAGAAATTTGTCTTATACTCATGTCTTAGATTCATATTCATATTTTGGATGGAGCTTTAATTGGATACCTCTTTGATAATGTTTTTGTATTTCCTCTAAAGCGAGGAACAGATCAAAAATGTACTCGTACAATTACTCATACAATTATACATTACTACAGTCTATTTATTTTTTAACTGAATCAGATATACAATGCTTTGATATAAACGGATGAATGTGTAGATTTTGTTTTCAAATTTGTTTGAATTTGTTTACTATGTTTACTATGGCTTAGTGTATGTATGTACTGTATGTCTTTCATTTATATAGTTGGATATCTCCTGGGACATTATATCGCCTAGGCTGTACGTATTTGTATGAGGTCAATACAAATATGAACATTTATGCTCAATATATTGTATTTTAGGTGCTGTTGGTTTTAGATTGAGCTGAGGTTCTTTGACATTCAGCGTAATTTGGGGACAAAGCATTGTCCTTTGTTGACTTCATGCTTTAGCTGAGGGACATGGGGGCTTACAGCACATGCGGGGCATCTTCTGAAGTTAATCCTCCTGTCGTTATCAATTCTCTCCCAGAGTGGGTGTTAGCCGCAAGAGACAGCTCAGTAAACGCAGGGACAAAAAGATGTTCAGAAACGAGAGGAGGGGCGCTGCAAAATAACTTTCAACATCAAATGATGAGAGGAACCTCAGTGGTTTGGGACAGAGGATTTTCCTAACGATGCAGTGTTGCAAATGCACATCGATTATAACCATTGATTCTATAATCACAGTAAATGGTTTCCCAGGCAGTGGAAAGGTTAACAAGAGCATGCACACTAAGCATTGCAGTCATTTTTTTCCCTATATTTCTTCAGTTTTTCAAGACGTTTCACACATCTTAGAACAGGGAAATGCAGTTGCACAACATGAATTGAAAATTGCATTTTCTGAGATGCTTCAAAAGAAAATGTCTTGTAATATATACCCCAATATTAAATGTTATTTTTGTGGAATTTACTATTAGATAGCTGACAGTGGAGAAGAAGAGTGACAGTAATACAGGGGCAGACCCAATGATACGGTTGTTTCCATCCTGGTATCACCCAATCGGGTATGAGTAACACGCCAAGTCAATTTGCATGTTATCACAACATATTTTTTGCTTTTCCTCTTGTCATTTCGTGCTATCTCAATGTGATCTCTTGGGAAGGCATAGTAGGGGGGGTACAAAAGTAGGCTGTTGTGCGCACCCCCTCACTTTACGCCCCTGGCCGATCGCAACATGGTCTTTAGTTACATATTAAACATCAAATATTAAATCTATATGGGAAGCACAGGAAAAAAAACGACTGACCATAAAATAAAATTCAATGATGGGAAAAAAAATCTGTAAAATGAATTAAAATGTAATTTTGAGAATCTTGAGCTTGAACTTTTTAAATGATTTGCCTTAAAACAGAAAGCGTCAGTCACCACAGGCACCGAGATTGTTTTTGTCATGTCGAAACACAGCAGCATGGGCAGTACCTACCTTAAGGTTAAGGTCTTATTCACTGACTTACATTACTCCGAGCCTCAGCAGTTTGGACTCTCCTCCGTCCTTTTACTTCTTTGAAGGAGCTATTATTAACTTCTGTAGAGGTGAAGCACTTTCTAGTCCTCAGAGATTAATGAAAAGGTAGTCAGCATATGAATAATTTAGGTTTGTCCTCTTCATTGCTGAACTCAATTTGGACAGATACCCACTTAACCCTACAGTTTCTTCTCCCCTTCAGATAAAATCTTTTCAGGAGTTTAATTGCCGTGGTGAGATTTTCTTAACACGGTTGCCTGCTTTGCCGTAGCAGTGTGTTTTTGAAGATATGAATAAATTATGAATAAAAACAGAAATCCATGATAATGCTAGGGGGAATGAAAATTCTGGGAAAGATATACATTTCAAATAGCCAAGCCTCAGCAGTTCAGCAGTGCTAATAGCAGTTGAGGAAACCATCATTTGACATTTGCCTGCTGCATTCCTTCTTTAAACCATGACCTAATACAAATATAGAAAACTGCTTATGGAAATATTTGTAAGCAATTTTAACTTTTTCTTTAGCTTCCAATACATGTTTCACTAAGACCCAGTGCAGTGTGTTCATTTAAATGCTGCAGTGCATCAGAAGCTTGTCAGAAAGTTTACAGTACAGTCATCAGTTTTCAGAGTTTTCCCACTGCAACCTGTTACAGCAAGTCTGCATGCATCCTCGCATCCAGTCAGAGTGACAAATCTGGCAGCCTGAGATATGATTGTGTTTATATGCTCTTCGATTTCTCATATCCTCTGTATTTTTATCAACATTCTAAATGTTTTTCACAGTTACAGTCCCGCCAGATGTACAGTAACATCTCCTATACATTTTTCAGTGCTTTTTTTTTTTTTTTTTGCTTTGAATGATGGAATGAGATCTTTATAGCTGTACTTAAGTACAAATGTCGAGGTACTTGTACTTTACTTGAGTCTTTTCTTTTCATGCCCCTTTCTACTTCTACTCCGCCACATTTCAGAGAGAAATATTGTACTTTTTACTCCACTACATTAATCTGACAG
Source organism: Perca fluviatilis (assembly GCF_010015445.1). Taxonomy (NCBI): domain Eukaryota; kingdom Metazoa; phylum Chordata; class Actinopteri; order Perciformes; family Percidae; genus Perca; species Perca fluviatilis. The sequence goes on along the minus strand of NC_053131.1, from coordinate 28,835,560 downwards.
CTTTGGTTACTAGTTACTTTACAAATTAGGATTTTTGCACACAAAACACATGTAGTTTATAAAATACAATGGTTTATTATAAATTAAACTAGCCAACAATTTACAGGCTTACAAGTACAACTACCGCAGGCCCTTCATTCTAGCAGCAGTCAGACTCTTTAATGCAACATCATAATGTAGCACTGCTAGCTTTTTCTGCAATATGAGCCATCACTGGACAATATTCTGCACTATGCATATTTATTTATTAATCACTATTATATATACTATATATACTATATATCTACAAAGCTCAAATTTAGTCAGTAAGCCTAATACATTATTATTTTATTCAATGAGCTAATTAATTACTAATGAACTTTTTAAGCATTTTGATATTACTTTAAATTAAGTTTTAAGGAATGAAAAAAACAAAACGTAAAAATAATCTGTTTTGTATTCCTAATGGATGCCGTCCCAGCCACGCAATACACATTAATTCATCATTAGCATCCTCCTGATCCCAATTTCATCTAATAATATAACAAAAATATACTATTACATTTAATAATAAAAGAACATGATAATAAATTAAAGAACATGACTGAATAGTCTATATTCACAACGTTCCACTTCCGAGATTGCTCCGTTGCTGCTGGAAATTCCACCGGATGACCTTCCGCTTTCTTTGTGTGGAAATTTTAAACTCTGGTGGATTTCTGAGGACTATGGTTAACTGCTCCTCAGATCTCTGCAGGGTAAATCCAGACAGCTAGCTAGACTATCTGTCCAATCTGAGTTTTCTGTTGCACGACTAAAACAACTTTTGACAATACACAAGTTCCTTCCCGAGACTATTTTGCAGCAGCACCGTGGCTCTGCCACCTTGACGATTGTGATTGGTTTAAAGAAATGCCTATAAACCAGAGCATGTTTTCTCCCATCCCAGAAGGCTGTGTGGACTCGCCAGACCCTCCTCTGCAGCGCTGTGGAGGAAGGTCTGGCAAAGCGAGACTAATGACTGCAGGACACATGATGCGACTTTCCCCTTTAAATGACTCTTACCTTTTCTCACCTTTACATGCACTCTTTCTTTCCTCCTCCTATTTCAGAACATGCCCAGTAATGTTGGAATAACAATTTTTGTAAGTGAAATCTGAATAAATAGCCAGTGCATCTCAATCGGGAAAACAAAAAACAAAAAGACAAAACTCTTCATCTGCTTAAGCTAAGAACAAGCTTCCTTCCTAATCAGTTTTACTTTTAGTTGTTGGTCCCCAGAGAGCTGGAAATGTAGCTACATGTACATTTGGCCAAAAGGACACCATGGACTAAAATATTATCATCCTTCCCACAAGGAAAGATTTTGCATGCTTGCAGCAGCTCTGCAGCCGGTGACATTTTAAAGAGCAATTTGCAAGAAAGGAATGTGAATAGGAAGCTAGCTCAACCATATGATTGAGTTTCCCTCATGTCCTCAGCGATATTTAAAAAGGCATACAGCGCCCAGAACAGTTGAGCTATGAACACATTATCCTCAGTTGGGTCTTCTCAAGAATCACAAAGTCATGTGTTTGTTATGGCTGAGGGGGTACTCATTGGAATAATACTAAATACTGAACTATGTTCCACAAAATGCAAAAAGTGATGATCGCTCCCCAGCCTCTCTAAACTGCTGTGCAATGGTCATATGCAAACAAACAGGGATTCATTATGTTGTATCTGTACTGAAGGGGCATCATGGAAGCCTAATTTGTATTTCAGTATTTCACATAATCACAAATTTGTACAGAAAGTTTGTGCCAATCCAAATAAGATAAAGAAGTGAAGTGAGAACTTTGACCTGCTGGTGGCGCTACAGAAAGGAAGGCGTTCTGATCCTATAGTTTAATCCAGTGGTTCCCAACCTGGGGTCCGGGGACACCTCAGGGGGGCGGCAAAGATCACAGGGGGTGCGCAAGTCTTTATCTGGTTTGAGGTTGAGGTAAAAAGTAAATATTTGCACATGTTAAACAAATTATGATAATACACTAGAATATATAATGTGTACTAAAGTCGGTATAAAAACTATATATTTTTGTTCTCGCTTAAAATTGTAGGCAGGCTACTTATTAGGCCAAACCTCCGGGACCTCTTAACCTGGGACCCTTGCTGTCATCAGGTCAGCTGCTAGCTGCTATCTTCCTCGTCTTTCCTGCCGCCACGACATCACTATTTTATGAATGAAACATGGCGGAAAAACATAAAAGTGCTGATAACTCCTCTGTCTCAAAACAGAAAGTAAGGCTCTATCTCGAGAGTTACCTCAACTTCGGTTTCCGAGGGGGGGGGGGCTCAGCTTTTCTTAGACATGAGTAGGGGGGGCGCCAAGGAAAAAAGGTTGGGAACCACTGGTTTAATCCATTATTTACTTTGATAACACACATACAGTACATACATACATACATACACACACACACACACACACACACACACACACACACACACACACACACACACACACAAGAAATCCAAAACACTTATTGTTCCGGTGCCGGCAAAAATTTCTCCGGGTGACCTTCTTTTCGGCCTGATGTCCGAATCTGAGTTTTCTGTCGCACGACTAAAGCTGCTTACACACCAACCAGACGGCCAACCATCGGCAGAAAAGGCAGTTGGACTGATCAGTCTCCCCGAGTTGGTCAAAAAAATTCCTCGGAACACACCGAAGAGACGAGACGTAATATGTCTCCATAACAGCAGGCGGCGCTATTCTGTATTGTTGCCCAAAAAATGAAAACCGGCAGCTGATTGGACGAACGAATCACGTGGGTCTGTTTGCTCCGGAAATTCAAAGCCAGACTGTCATGGCGGCTCGTTCAGAATACGATCTCATATTGTACTAAAATAGTTCACCGAAACGTGTTTCAGAAAACATTTTAAGTGAGAAATAGGCCGTGCAGTTGCTGAATCTGTCTTCATTTCAGCTCAACAAAGGTCAGTTGAAAAGATTTTCGTCAGATTTTGAGAGACTCTAGTCACGCTCATTCCGCTCCCCGTTTCCGGGTTAGCACTCTACCAATCACACCGAACAGACTCGAGTCACTGACCTCGCCAGACTGTCCAACGGCCGATTATCGGCTCTATGTGTCTGGGCCTTAAAACAACTTTTGAACATACAGATGTTCCACCAAAACAAGTTCCTTCCCGATTTTGCAGCGGCACCTTGGCTCTGTGCGACGCTTAGCACCGCCCAAGACGATTGTAATTTGTTTCAACAAATAAACATCCCAATAAACCAGAGCACGTTTTTATCCCATCCCGGAATGACTAGCCAGACCCTCCTTCGCAGCGCTGTGGAGGAAGGTAAGGCAATACGAGACTACTCAATCTAGTACCCTTAAGGTCTGGTAGAGTACCCCCACTCAACTGTATAGTCTGTTTCACCCTCTGTTAGGTGTGCCATAAATTAGAACTCACACATACATTGTGTCAGTACATGACCACACAGCAAACAGGACAACCCCTTCACCCCATGCCAGCAGTGGCCTGTGCAGTAGAGAACATGCATTATTGACCAAGAAGTGGTTTGCAAAAATAAAACAGTGAGACATAGTCTCCAGTATCGGCACTTGAAAACACATTCTCTGAAAGAGGCGAGCAGCCCTAAAACCTAGACAGGTTACCAGCTGTGAGCCAGAGGGTGCCCAGGAGGAGTGCAAAACAATCATTGAGCGGGCAAGGCTGAGCGCTCCCCCCGCATTAGACCAGCAGACTGAATAAAAACGGATGTCTAAAAGGTCACCGTCTTGCTGCTTTTACAGATCTCAAGATCAATAATTTAGCTGCCTGACTGTCTAAAGTAAAGACCCTGAATTGTTTCTCACTCCATTAATGAAGTGTAACTGTCTCTCACTTCCTAGATAGGTAAACTGAATGCAAACTAAACTGACATTTCTTAATTAGTTATTGGATTCAATTTCAAAGTCAGACAGGGAAAGATCCCAAAGCAAAAGAAGTCCATTGTACGTGTGTGTGTGTGTGTGTGTGTGTGTGTGTGTGTGTGTGTGTGTGTGCGTGTGCCTGTGCCTGTGTTCAAAGTACATCTGTGGCCACAGGGTGGTACCAAATGACCTGCGAGTGCGAGAAGGCACCAATTTCTAAAAAAATGTCACATTTCTACTACATAAGTGAGCCAATTTAAAGATATATTCACCTTTTCAACGGTGAAATATCTTTTTAATAACTTTCTTTGCAAGGAGGATGGACACAGGGGAGAAGGCTACAATGTTACATTAGGTAAGACACAAAGTTTTGTGTTGATAATTTGTAAATTAACATTAACTTGTAAATAGCTATCAGGAAGGATATGTCATCTGTGATTTGATGCTTGCTGCAGATCAAATTTCCTTCGGGATAATAAAGTTGAAGTTGACAATGAAGTTGAAGCTGTCAAATCGGGTGTCGATCTGCTGGGTCCGGCTGGGTTCGATTTCGACATTTCTAGGTTCTGCCCCAGTTTTTATTAATAATTGACAGGTCTCTTTCGGTTAAAATAGGGAAAGAAATTTGGCTCTCTTTCATTGTTATCATCTGCTTACAAATTAGCTGGCTTCTACTCCACATAAACTTATAAATGTAACCGTAAACGCTGATTTAAGTGGCCTCCATGGTTATTTCCGTACGACAGCGTGTTGCATGTGACATCTCTTTTTCAGTCATTCATTCAACCTTTTATATTTCCTCGAGAGATCACTGAGGGGCGACCCTCATTTTCAATGTCATCGAGTCAGATTACAAAGACAAATACAGAACAACAACACAGAAAGTACAATCAGAAGAAATATAGAAAGACAATAAAACATTCAGAATTGGAAAAAGATTTGATGAAATAAATTAGGATAATAGGGATGCAGAAATACAATTCTGTAAAGCAGTTAAAAGTAGAAGTTTGCAGGTTTAGAACCAGATTTCTAAATTGTCCAAGAGGCACAGTTGAATTGATATTAAGAAAGTGCTGTAATTTGTTCCAGGAGTCGGGTGCACTTAAACTAAAAGCCGTTTTTCAAAGTTCAGACCGAGCTCGTGGAACATGAAAAGGCAGTCATTAGAGCAGGTCTGATAATGTCCCTCTGACTAACAGAGAAGTTCTGTCAGGTAAGATGTCAGTTTTCCAATTAGAGCCATATAGATACCAGTGAGTATCACGTCTTTCTTGGAGAGAGGACCACACAATACTTTCATATAAAATACAGTGATGTGTACCATATGCATGACCGGTTATGAATCTCAAGGCGGAACTATCGACTGAGTCCAAGGAGATTTAAGAGTTGAAGATGATGCATGTCTATAAGTCCCATCACCATAGTCCAAGAGAGATATGAAAACTGCCTCAACAAACCTTTTCCTGCAAAATGGGAAAAATGCTCTGTTAAAGTGCTCATATTAGGCTCATCTTCAGGTTCATAATTGTATTTAGAGGTTGTACCAAAATAGGTTTACATGGTTTAATTTTTCAAAAAACATCTTTTTGTTAAACTGCACATTGCTGCAGCTCCTCTTTTCACCCTGTTTTAGCTACAGAGTGAGGCATCTCACTTCTGTTCCATCTTTGTTGGGAGTCGCACATGCGCAGTACCTAAGTAAGGACTACTAGCCAGTCAGAAGCAGAGTATGAGGGCGTGCCATGCTAGCAGCTAGGCGAGCATTATAACACGTGTTACAAAGTGACGCACGTTTGTCTCTGAAGTAAAGGCTGGACTACAATAGAGCTGTTTGGAGCGGTTTGTGAACAGTGTTTTCTGTTGGAGATGGTAAGTCCCTTTGGGGTGGACTTTGGGCTTTTTCACTTTGTAAACCTATAACATGCACACAAAAATATATAACACAATAAAGGAAAGGGAAAAAGCATAATATGAGAACTTTAAAGTTATTTTGCATATGTGGATCAGTTCAGGCCAGGGACCAGTGTATGTGTAAAGTCCTCTTATGTCTGAAAGAAGTACTAAAAAACATTAACCTCTGAATGACAAAAATTAGGTAGATAATGGCTGTAAATGTACATACTGCATGACTGAAAAAGGAAATTTTTGTCCAACTCAGCACCTCAATATATCTGTAATGATTCATTCTTTTGACGTGCATGCGATTAAAAAAAAAAAACTATCTTTAGCTCTAGCTCCATTAAATCTATTGCATTGAATGAACTACAGATTGCATTCAATGTGCGGGTCCAGTCTAAAAGCAACAGGCTTCGTCGCGGCAGAATAATGAGAGCGAGGCTGTTATTTAAAGACTGGAGCCATGACAACAGAAGACCACTGCAGTTGAGGGAAATTAGTTGTGCTTTTTTTAAGGACAAAGAAAAGCGAAGGGGGATATGTTGCTGAAATGTTAAAGGCAGTGGTGTCCTAAAGGTTAGAGAAGCAAGCTTGTGACTGGGAGGTCATCGGTTCAATCCTCAGACCTACAGGATAAAATCTGGGTGGGGAAAGTGAAAGAACAGCGGTTGTCTCTCCCTCATTACCACCACTGAGGTGCCCTTGCTCAAAGCCCTTAACCCAAACTGCTCCAGTGGAGCTGCTCAGTGGCCAGCAGATCAGACTGTGGTTGTACTGGACAGCTTCCAGGTATGAATGTGTGAATGTGATCAGGGCGTTCCTGCAAAAAAAGAGGCTGCGTCTCAGTGAACCTTCCCTGAATGAATAAAGGTTAAATAAAGGATCTAAAGTTAAGTTCTGTGTTGGATGCAATAGGTTTGACTGACAGATGTTTTGCTTAAGGGATCTCCAACAAGTAGCTCGCGAGCTACAGCTTTCCAGTAGCTCGCCAATAGGTTGACAAACTGAGACACAAAATGACCACGATATTAAAAGTGAGTCATAAAAGTCATAAAAGTGGGGGCCATAGAAGTGTAAAGTGGTAATGTTTTTTTGGACCCCTATGGGAATATTTTAATTGTAGCGAACTATGTGGGCTAAAAGTGTAAAATAGTCATGAACCTTGATGTGAAGTGAAGATTCTTCATAGGCTTTAGGTATTGTAATTTCATACGTGTACAAACAGTAGCTTCACTCATGTGGCTGGGTTAGCTCAGTTGGTAGAGCAGGCGCACATATATTACTCCTCGAAGCAGTGGCAGTGGGTTGGACTCCGACCCGCGGGCCTTTGCTGCATGTCATTCCCCGTCTCTCTCCCCTTTCAAGTATTCATCTGTCCTGTGGAAATAAAGGCCTAAAAATGCCCCAAAATAATCTTTCAAAACGGTAGCTTCATTCAGCTCTTGTTATGTAAATAAATGTAAGCTATGTGATGCAAGTAGCTCTTTGCCACTTTTTTTAAAGTAGCCCTTTTTATGAAGAAATGTTGGAGACCCCTGACTTAGAGGGATATACTGCCTGCACCGCCATTTGTTGCAAAATACAAAGGGCTGCATGTTCAAGTCACATAATGCTCTATAGCTTTGTTTTAGATGCCCAAAGATGGAAGACACTTGGCAGGCTGAGATACTGCATATTGACGTGAGAAGGTCTGACATCTGGGATGTAAGAGTCTGCTGCCAAGCAGTGTTGTGTTCATGTAATTTTACTTGTCAGAAAATCAAACCCAAAAACACATGGGCACTCGAGCCTGACAAGACATTTTAATATTTTATTTGAACATAAATTAGTTGTGATAGGTTCTCTAATTGCAAAAGTGTGATTAAGGTACATGGGCACTATGTACTAGTGCTACATTGCTGCTAGACAAATCTATCCAGTAAATAAAAGTCCTCGTCCAAACATGTTTTAAATATGTAAAAATACTGATAAGTATTTTGTTTACCATGGTTTTCCGACATTAAAAGCAAAAAGCAAAAACTCTGAAAAGGGGCTGAAAGAACATCTAATCTTTCTCCATCACTGAGAAATTCTGGATTTGGTCTCGTGCCCTGTCCGCCAACGCTGCTCCAGTTAGGTTGACCGTAGTCTTGCATTGCCAGACCTTCCTCCACAGCGCTGCGGAGGAGGGTCTGGCTAGTCCACACAGCATTCCAGGATGAGAGAAAAACGTGCTTTGGTTTATTGGCATTTCTTTACACCAATCACAATCGTCTTAGGTGGCACTAAGCGCCGGACGGAGCAACGGTGCCTCTGCAAAATGGTCTCGGGAAGTTAACTTGTTTTGGTGGAACCTGTACGGTCAAAGGTTGTTTTAGTCGTGCAACAGAAAACTCAGATTGGACAGATAGTCTAGCTAGCTGTTTGGATTTACCCTGCCATCCAGCGTAATTTTGTGAATGTGAAAGTGAAACGACGTCGATACAGACTAGGTTGACCTTAGTCTCGCGTTGCCGCATTGACGCAACTGTGTGTTGCAGTGCTGCTGCATCAGTGCTCATATCTCAAGAAGCCCTGTTTGTGAAACTTCCAGTTCCCTACACACTAACCTACCTATGCACACGCCTACTCTGCTACATTACTACGACCAGTGGGAACTCATTAAGTGACTAATTATCTGTATTAAACCAGTCTTCAATCACAATCTATTTACCATTATATCCTCCTCTAGACACAAGTGCTCTCTGGCACTGTAAGGATCGTGGGAGACCGCTCCTGTGAAGCATCAAGTCCCATTGGGGAAAGACAAGTATTGACGAGCAGGTTTCTTAACGTCTTTGATGCATTTGTTTACAGGTTGCCGTGGATCCCACATAGGAGAGCCACAGTAAGAAAGACATTACAATTACAATATTGTTATTCATTTATTACCATTTTACTGAACTGCCTTGCACTATATTTATATTTAAATCTTAAATCTCAGACTATACTGATATTGCACTATTCCTTCCCTCTCTTCAATTGTTATTGTATATTTCTTGTACATTTGTAAATTCTATTGTTTTGTTATACTGTATACTTAACAGTATTTTTTTTTATTTCTTACTGTCCTTTCTGTTTTTATTCTTTATATGTTAAGTGAGTGCTGTACTTTGAGAGCCAAGATTAACCAGAGTCAAATTCCGTGTTTGTTTAAGCAAACCTGGCCAATAAAGCTGATTCTGATTCTGATGTAACAGCTTTGCATTTTAAATGCGAAGGTGAGTTTGTGTCAGCAACATTATCGTTTCAACCGGTGTGTCCATGCCACACAGCAGGACTGATGACTGAGTCATCTGTAATGGTTGCTGATGCATAACATATGAAGTGCTATATTTGGTTAAAGTCAACGTCAATTCATGTTTCTCAATTTCCCTTCATCCTCACCTCACATACATCTTTCATGTCATTTTTGTCAGTGTTGATCCACAATCATTTATTCCTTCTATTTTCAGATTGCAAAACATGCTCTTTTCAAATTTGAAGCTATAGTGTAAAGTGTGTGTAAAGTTTTGTGTCTTTACACACCCTCAAAAAATGACAGCAGTAACGCTCTACGTATCTGATATATGGAATGATATCTGCATGTTGGTGGAGACTTTGACACATGACGAGTCCGATGAATTTAGATTAAATTCAGCTTTATTCAATATTGAACAATTTTCTCACAGAGAGAGGGAGATAACCATGTGTACACTCTCCTAAGAGCATGTACCCATAGTGTCTCAACAAACAATAACTCCTCCTTTATACTTTTTGGGGCTTCGCACATTCCAAGCTGTCTATTTCTGTGGGACACTATTACTTCAAAACTAATCCTTTCATGGAAGATACTTCTAATAGATTCACACATTCCAGGCTCCAATTTCCTGTGGGTGAAGGTTGTCCTCAAATTAACCTTCTTGTGTAGTACACTACATACAAGATATGAAATATATTTGAAACATGTGAATATCCAACCTATCAGTATCGTTTGGTCTGATTGCTGCACTCTCAGCCAGTGAAGCTGACAGCTCATCCTCTGAGACGCAGTGTGAGTAGGTGGAGGCAGGACGAAGGAGTGAGATGGAGACAGAGAGAAACAGCGGGTGGGGTGCTGGCGGAGAAGAAAGGGAGTGTTTCTGAGTGTTCAGTGTGTGGGCGTGTATAGCCTTAGTTTGAAGTGTTTCCCCCGCTGGGGACGTCTGTTTCTCACAGACCACTGCCTTGGATCGTGTCACACGCGAAGCACAAACACAGAAACGTATAGGGCAACAATAGCAGATAACAGACACAGACACACTGATAAATGTGTATCCACACATACACAGTCACAACTCACAGGATCAACTGTGACATTCACCCACACAGCACACACTGACCCATGCCTTGCAGGCTACAACTCTGTTTTAGTGGAATGAAGTCTATTTACTTCAAGTATTTTCTTTCATCATCCCTGTGTCGTTTCTATACAAGATGGCTGCAGGAAGAAACAGTCAAACACTGACGGTGGCACCTTGCAGGATGAAACATACGCAGACTCACTTCTGTAAACTCAAATACAGTTTTTTGTCTCGCAAATGCACTTTTACTTTTGATGCCTACATTTAGCTGATAACACGTATCCTACTCCTCACTTATTTTACTTAAAATATCTGAATACTTCCTTCCTTCACCACTGTTCAACTCTGTATCTTGGTAATCTTTTGGCAAGTAAATGCTTATGTATTATTATACTTATATTAAGGATCTTTTCACAAAAGTATTTGAAAATGCAATGTGCACACACTCTGTATCTTGGTGATCTTTTGGCAAGTAAATGCTTATCAACAAAAAGTACCTTATCTCTTCTGTATTCTTATACTTAAATTAAGGATCTTTTCATAAAAGTATTTGGAAATGCAATATGCACACACACACACACACACACACACACACACACACACACACCACACACACACACACTGATACATACACACACACACACACACACTTTATCTTTGGACCTGAGAAAAAATATTGAAAGAATATTTATTCACATCTCTGGAGGAGTGGATGGCATTGTCAGCAGCTGGACTAAATATTAATAAATCACAACATATTAAAAAAACTCATGTTTATTAGAAAGCACGACCTTGGATTGTTTAGCATTTTTTTTTTTTGTCCCCACCACCTTTCCCTATCTGTCCCAGGACCCACTGACCATGGGGTCAGCTAGACACAGGGCAGAAAATAACACAACATATGAAAAAAATATATTCCTTCAATCAACTTTAGGGTAATCTGAGATTAATCATACAGCAGTTATGTGGGGGCTGCAATTTCTGACTCATTTTTAGTCAAATTTTAATAGATATTTCTAAAAAATGATCCACCCACACTGGTCCAATTGAAGTCCCTATCTGATACATTTGCCACCAAAGCTCTGACACCTTATTATATTATATTATATTATATTACATATCAACTTGATTATTCTACTGTCCTCCAAAGAAAACAATCTGTATTGTTATTATTATTAGGAATATTTGAAATTTGGACTCAAGTGTTACCTTGTCCATAACTTACAGCAGCTTACAGGTGATGCTGTAATGATTCTCTATGCACAAGTGTATATATACAGGCAGGGGCGATTCTAGGATCAGAGCATTAGGGGTGCCTGGCACCCTTTTAACGCATTTTAAACGTTATTCTACTGTGTTAACTGTGCATTTTAACATAATTTTGGACCATCGTAGGGAAACAATAAATGATGTAACTAGAAAGTCACCAACAATGCTGAGAAAACTTCCTTTAATGTTGAGCCAAAGGGCCATTAGGTCTACTACAAAGGTGAGGTGGTTTTACAAATGAAATTGGATATTTATCTATGGAAAAGCAGACAGTTCCAAAATTCACTTTTCAATACCTATTGAAAATTTGAGATTTATGCGATTTTGACCTTGGCTGTAAAGCACTATGTTCTGTAAAATGGCTCCGAATTTTTTTCTGAATGATCCAGGCATCTAGATTCTGGGTTTAGTTTCACAATACTGTGATATTCCTAGAGCAGAACTTTTTTATTTTACCTTTTTATTTTATTTTTTTATTTTTTAAGCAGTTATTTTTTAGGGGTCAAGTTTAGGGCTAAAATCGCCCCTGTACACAGGTTTTTCCTGCCCAACTTATTGTTCCATAATAACACACAACAAGAACGAACGAAATAAATGCACCATGCAGTAATAAGCAGCACGTGGCAGAGTCACAGTCAGCTGCAAAGACAACATCTGTGAGACGGCGCTATAGTATATCTACAGTGTAATTGCATGGAGCTGTGCCAATGTGTCTGCAGGGCCAGGCAAAGTTTCAATGTCTTATTGTAAAGGTCTCTGCGTACCGAATTTTGTACATTTACTTTAGATGTTTTTATTGTGGTGCATTAGACTAGGTGTGAACAGGTGACCTTTTGATTTGCACCTTTTTTATATAAAGTGAATTGCCATCATAACAGCAGTAAACGCTCTTGGAAAGGTCTTTATTTGCTCAAACTGCTGGTGCTTTCTCTGCGCGCGTCCTTGCCAGACTTCAGCTCCATCAGCTCCACCTCGTGCTTCGCCGCAGTCTCCAACACTTTCTGCTTATTGTAGAAGACCACAAAGTTATTTATGATGGGGTGGATGGGCAAGGCGATGGCTATTACCCCGCACAGAAAGCTCACGGCTGCGTTGCACTTCCCGAGCGTGGTTTTGGGGTAGATGTCTCCGTAGCCCACCGTGGTCATGGTGATGATGGCCCACCAGAAAGAATGCGGGATGCTTCTGAAAAGGGTCTCTGGGTGGCTTTGCTCCATGGTGTATGCCAGCGCCGAGAACACAAAGATCCCCACGCCCATGTACATGAGGAGCAGCCCCAGCTCCTTTAGACTCTTCTTGAGCGCGTAGGTCAGAGTCTGCAGCCCGGAGGAGTGGCGCGCGAGCTTGAAAATACGCGCGATACGCATGATGCGTAGCGCCTGCACCGCTTGTTGGACGTTAGTCAGCTCCATCATGGATGTGGTGCCAAGGTAAGTGAGGGACAGGACCACGTAGAACGGCATGATGGCCATGAAGTCAATGACGTTCATGAAGGAGAGCGCAAAGTGTACCTTGTTCGGAGATGAGGCGAGGCGCAGGAAGTACTCCGCGGTGAACCATAACATGCAGGCGGTCTCGATCCCCTCCAGGACCGGGTGCTCCACCAGTTTCCCCTCCACGTCCGTCACCTGGAGCTCCGGGATGGTCCCCACGCACATCACCACCGCCGAGACCAGGACAGAGAGGAAGGATGCGATGGCAATGATGCGCGCCGGCAGGGAGGAACCCGGCTTCTCCATCAACCTCCACAGGAACCTCTGGCACCGCTGGGTGCGCGTAATGCACTCATCCACCTCCAGATCCTCCAGGATCACTTTCACTTTGTTTGCAATCTCTGTCAGCTCCTCCTCCTTCTCACTTAGGCAACTTTTACAGCACTCGTCTAAAACATTTTGGTCTATTTTCCAGAACTCCATCTCCTTGATGAAACAGATAGGGCAAATGCCGGGTTTGATGTGGATTTCGCCAAAGTAGTAAACGTCGATGATGCACTTGAAGGCATCAGGATCTCGGTCAAAGTAAAACTCTTTTCTGCATGGATCGAAGTCATCACAAAGCGACGAGATAACTTCATGGTTCTGGGTTGAGCAGTTCAACAACTCCGCTAGTCTGCTCTCCGGGTAGCGGTTCAAAACCTCCCCAAAAAGCACCACACGGACTCCGCCAATGTTCACAGCAATCTCCCCCTCGGCGCACAGCCCAGTTCTATATTTTGGCTTCGGAACTGTCCACATTTTACTTAATGTTTGACTGAATAAATATGTAGCCTATCCTATAACGTTAAAGTAAAGCGTACTGACCACAATTGATGTCCATTATTTCGGCGCGTAAATGTTTCCTCTTCAGACTCTTTCATGCACTGAATGGCACAGCTTTCCCTAACACTTCCCACTCTCTCTTTCTCTTTCTCTCTCCCCCTCTCCATCCCTCTCTCTCGCTATCCCTCACTCTCTCCCTCCCTCTCTCTCTCTATCCCTCACTCTCCCTCCCTCTCTCTCTCTCTCTCTCTCTCTCTCTCTCTCTCTCTCTCTCGGAACAGGTATTTCTTCTCCTGTCTGGGAGATACAATATAATAAATATATAGGCTATTTAGGTTGAGAAGACAATGCAGTCAATAGGCCAATTGAATGTGCACCGTTAATCAGCACTGCACCCTACAATACAGGCACATTCTAACTCCTCCACAGTGGTTATAGATCCCTATTGTCCATTTAAAAAGTTAGAAGGTAAATACATTTTGAGTGAATTACTGGAATGTACAGTGTTGGTAATAACCAAAGGAAATCTTCCAACACCAAACACATTGATTGATCAACTATAATGCATGATAGCTGATAGAAAAGAATGCTGTGAAAATGGAGACAGAACAGAGATAGTGCACTCTCTGGTGATCATGTGCTGCATAGCATTCTAAAAGTAACTAAGTACATGTACTCAACTGCTCGTTAAGTACAATTTTGTGGCGGTAGTACTTGAGTATTTCTTTTTCATGTTACTTTATACTACTCCACTATATTTCATACTTCTGTATCTGTCAGCTGAAGTTACTGGTTGGTTTTCAGGTTAGGATTTTACATTTTACATCTTTTTGGCGGGTGTGACCCCTTACAAAAAAGCAGTGTAGGTGGGCTCATTGTCACGTGTCAGATATCTGATTTGTTAGCAGTTGGGCCTACACCAAATTCCCCCTCTAAACTACTCACATGATTTTATTTAAATAAAAGTTTGAGTGCCAAAGAGGTAAATCTCTCCAATATTTCACAAAAAGAAAAAAAAGATTTTTTTTAAACAATTCTGTTCATCAAATTTGTGTTATTTCTTTTCTTACCTTGTAAATCATCTAACAACTTCTCAGATTTATCTTGTGACCCACAATATTGGGACATGGAACCATTGGACTAAACTACCTAAATGAATATAGCTAGAAGAGAATTCAGATTTGGCATTACACAATGTCAAAACTATGGACAGTTTTTAACGAAGGATCAAAATAGATTCAGCCAAACCAGAGAAATAATTTTTTATTCCACATATTCTTCTTCCTTTCTACATTACCCACAATGCAACTTGACCAAAGACAGTTCGGTCGGAATAGTAATGCTAGTAGCGGCTAGTGCAGCCTCAAGCAGAGCTTATGAGTGGGCTACAGAGGTCTGGTAATCTTACTTCTCTCTGACTCCCCAAACTCAGATTTGTTTCATTTTCAAACTTGTAGCCTTCAGACCAGCTGACTTGGGACTTTATCAGATTTCACATTGCTCCCCCCGGGAACCACAAAAGGCTTTTCACAACTTTTTTTGTACTTTTTTTCACATAACGCAATTGTACTCCCCAAGACCTGCAAACAGACTTTGGTGTGTTAAATTGGTGGAGTTCCCCTTTAAAACTAGCTTGACTAGCTACAAAATAAAAATCCTATGTACACGTTAATGTGTCAGTATACAGTATATATAATATGTTAGTCACAGTGGCCATTTTTCTGCAGAACAAGTGTGTTTACTTTCTTAAGATTTTAGTGCTGGTTGAAATGGCGACACCTGTAGCTACTGGTGGTAACCCTGCCACTAACAATGAAAACTACTATATAGACTATATTTACATTGAATTACTATACTGAAAAAAAACTGAACATAAATATTATCAATAATGTAGTCTGATTTCATGAATGGATTCAGGATTATAACCCTATAGGATATGATTGTAGTACTGTTTCTTGGGGTATTTTACATTGTGGTATTGGTACTTTTACTTAAGTAACGGATTTGAGTTCTCCTTCCACCATTGGTAGCATTACATTAAAAAACATTCTGATGTAGTGAGTTACAAGTACAGAGTGATGCTGTGCTTTCCCTTCAGAATATACAGTATAATGCACCAAAAATGTATGGACTTTTGTGTTGAACAGTGTGCAACTGCGCATTAAGAAATACACTTTATCACACTGTGGTGGCTGTTAGGTCTCTAGGAAGATGTCCTCACTTAAAATGCTTGAATGTGCACCTTGACATTAACATTTACAGTGCATGTTCTTGCATATTCAAATGGTTCCACAGTTCCATGTGCAGTACATCACAAAGTGTAGTCCATGTGCAGCTGATATTGCGGGTGATATTTGCAGTGAAGGGGACTCAAATCCATCCACTGTTCACTTGACAAGATCATTTACACTGCTGTCCAAGGGAAGCTTGACAGTTATTTCTGGCTCATGAGAAATGTTGAAAACCAAGATATCCAAGATATCACTAGTTGTGTTTTATTTTAGAGTTGAGGGTCTTTATGTTCCTGGCTCTGAGTGGTCCGCTCCACCACAGGAGCGACAGAGCCCATATTGCTTGGTCATTGTGTGGGTCCTCTCTTTGTTGACTGCTAGCTGATCTCCAGCAGATTGGTGTTGATATGGAAGCAGACGTAGGACAAGTACTCATGCTGACAGAGTCCTGGGATATCACAGTTTACCTGCTTAGCAGAGGGAGACAGGAGAACACAGACATCAACATTACAGTAAATCTGACTGGACAAACACTCACACTTACTTGCTATTATTGGCCTACGAGAAGCATTGTCAAATTCTCTCATTACTATTCACCACATATACTTTCTTTCTTGATACAATAGATTTCAATTGTGTTTGTATCTTGATAGTGGAGCCTTCAGTATGTTTGAACCTTTACAACACTGAATGTAAGCAACATGCTAAATGAAAAAGTGTGAATGAACTTGCCAAAGCCATTGGTGGAAGCAGCAATACCACAATTTAACAATGTCTTATCAATAATTATATTAACAATGGATCAAATCACTACATACGATGTGAAAGGGGTTGCTTGTAGTGTTGAACCTGCATAAATTATCACCTAACTCTGCATTTCCCCTTGACTCTACGAAAAATTCAGCTCATTGTTTTGGTTTTACAGCCCACGACTTCATTGCTTAATTCATTCTCAACACTCATCAAATTTGTTTCACACCCAGCAGGCAGTTTTTTTTAAAGAATCTCCAATTTACACACACCTCCAATTTACCAGTTAATTAATTAATTAATTAACTTAATTAGTTAATTAACTAATTACCAGTCCAGCACCAAACAGCAGTCAAAGTTAGCTAGCTGCGAGCATAGTGGAGCATTTAGCAGTAAAGAGACAGATATACTCTAGATATAGAGTTGGTGGAGACCAAAACAGAGCTCAAAGGAGAGTGAATTCCCCAGGTCAGTTTCTTGCTACTTACTTTTCGGCAGACATATAAGTCAACAGACACATACTGTATCTGCAAAGGGCCAAAATTGGTCTATAACATTGGCCCAGTGAATTTATTGGGGTAAAAAGCCAAATATATGCCTCTGGAATGTGTTAAAGTTAAGTAGAGGAATAGCACAACATGGCAATACATTGAAAGTTTAAGTAATTCAAAATTGTACTTGTGTTAAAGAGGTTAGTTGCTCTCTACCCATGGTTTTAGGTTAAATATGTTGTGTCATATAAATCCATGGCAGAATAAAAATAAAACCCATTCAAATTAAAATTCAATTATCACTTTTAATTAAAACTGGCTCAGGTGTCATCCTGTGACTGATGTTTCACAATTAGGCCAACTGAGTCAGTTATTGCTGATGAAGACTGTGAGATGTGGTTAAAAGCTGCGAAAAAAGCTAGTAAGTGGACCTTGATTTGACATTGTTTTATGACACATACTAATCCCGTGGTCAGGAGTGAACATCCATGCTCCAAAATGTGTATGTTTGTGTCTTTATACCTTTTGTTCTGTGCTTTAGATGAAATATGAATGTTAAAATGACATAATCATAAGCAACGTTAGAAGCAGAGAAAGTGGATTTGGCCTCTTACATCTGTCTTGCTGGCAGTGGCAGTGGGGTCCAGATGTATGAAGAGTGAGGCGAGTTTTTCTCTCAGTTTCTTTGAATGCTTCTTGTCCGTGTGCAGCACAAGAGCCTGATAGTTCACCGGTAATCCATACCTAGCAGGAGACATCCTTATGAGTCTACTCACAGGGATCTGCATCACATGTCATTTTTCCATTCATGTTGAGAGGAAATCACTATTGTTATCAGCACTGACCTGAGGACTGATTCCACAAACACCCTCATTGCTTTCAAGTGAATCCAGGCAACAAACACCTCACTGAAATTCACCTTAAGCCAACGCACGAAGACTCCCTATGGAGGAGGCATGCACTTTTATAATATACTACAATACACTATATTAATAATAACAGAATAATAAAATATTTTACATACACACAAATCCAAAACACTATATATATATTAGGGGTGGGGAAAAATCAATTCACATATATATATACATACACTACCGGTAAAATAATGTTTGGGGTCACTTAGAAATTTCCATTCCACTCCATTATAAACAAAATACCAGCTGAGATTAGTTGCATTGTTTTTTTATCCAGGGCAGCAGTTTTCAGATTACATTATGTGCTTACATAATTGCAAAAGGGTTCTCCAATGTTTTCTCAGTTAGCCTTTTAAAATGATATCAGATTAGTAAACAGAATGGGCCTTTGGAACATTGGATGAATGTTTGCTGATAATGGGCAATTTAGATATTGCATTAAAGATCAACCACCCACTCAGATCAGCTGGTATTATGTCTATAATGGAGTGGAATGGAAATTTCTAAGTGACCCCAAACTTTTGACCGGTAGTATATATATGAATACATAAACTATAGAGCAGGGGTCTTCAACATTTTTTAGGCCAAGGACCCCTTAGCTGAAAGAGAGACAGAGTAGAGACCCTTTTAGTTGCATATTAAACTGGGACAGATGGATGAAAATGGATGTATTGATATAATGTATTATTCAAACATTATGTTTTAATGTTAAACATACACGATGGTTCGGAGTAATTTCACCCTAGGGTCTGAGGGTCCTTTGCACCATGACCTTGAGCCAAACAACCCCCCAGAACCTTTTTTCCCCTTTGTGTCTAACATTGGGGAGTTAAAGCGTGGTATCAGCTGAATAGCTTAGCGCAGGGGCTAATGGATCCAGGTGTGTATCTTGTAAGTTACCCCACTAATAATGCCCGAAATGATACCAAACTTCTACACTAGTACAAATAGGTTATGCACTCATAAAATGATGGATTGGAAAGTTTGTAAGTACACCAGAAGTTTATGTAAATAACACTTGCCTGTTGGCTTCTGCTCTCTGCTGTTGCTGCTGCTACTGCTACCGCAGTAAGACAAGTGCTTAGGGACGTCTACAAATTACAACACCGAAAAGAGATACAACAAAAAATATTTATTAATTTAATTATTAAATAAGGTAATGTCTCCAAACTTACCTCAATTATAACTTGTCTCCTGCTAGTTATACTACAGCACTTACTCTAAAATATATATATATATATATATATATATAAATATTTTTGTTGTATCTCTTTCCCTAGGGTGAAATTAACCATCACTTTAAGCTTTAAGGTAAACTGTATCTGTGGATGGCTACCATAACGGCTACCTTACTTTGTAAGCATTTCATCAATGTTGTGTAAATTTAATGGGTTATTTTTTGTACGAATAGTCCGATTCGTTTTTGCTTATAATATGTTGGATTTATAGAAACAAACAAACTTTCAAATAATATATATCAGACAATAATTTGGCGGCCCCCCAGCAGTGACTCTGAGGACCCCCTAGGTGTCACGGACTCCCTGTTGAAGATCTCTGCTACAGAGTATGATGTTGGACTCACATATTGTTCCTTCTTGAGAACACTATGCTTCTTCATCTCCTGCTGCTTCTTCGCCTCCATATCAAAGCTGTAGTCGCGCACGGTGAACCTGTGTGGATCATAGGCTACACTATGGTAATTGACACAGACAACACAGCTTTTACTTGACTCTGTATTTTCTGGCAATCCGTCCTGCTTACTTGCTCTCCTGGGCTTTGGCTTTGAATTCACACACAGCTCTTTTGAAAAGTGTAACTGAGAAAAGGCCTCCCTCTCCATCCTCGTACAGCTTCCTGATGATCACACAAAATAATGATGAAAATAATGAAAATTAGGGCGACACATGATGACATGCAGCAGTAGGTCAGGCTGAAAGACAACAAAGAGAAAAAAAAGTGTACTGTAATACTGAGTTGTGATGGAAGACTAGATATTATGCATTGTGAAGCTCTATAGCAAAGACTAACCTGTGATGTTATGCAAATGAACCTTAAAAGCTGTAGGGCTTTCACAATTCATCTATGACAAATTTTGACAGAACTTTCAGTTTTTGGTCTGCTTTAGTTGCCAGGCTACAAAGCACTTTATTTTTCTTATAAGATATGCTAGAAAAGAACATTTCCTTCCCTGCAACTGATCCAAGCTACACAGACTCTTACTTTCTGCCGGTAATAGAACACCTGTGGTTACTTAGCCTGACCTTTTAGATGCTAAGAGCAGGTACTTGGAGCTTTGCGGGTGCTCTTGTACTGAGATTAAGTGGAATGGCTTGTCTTACAGCTGAGAGTGCACCTCACCTGCTGGACCGTGGAACCACAAACTCTGACAAAGACTCATAGGTCCTCTCCCACTGCAAGTAGCTCCCTCTGGGACCAAAAAACATGAACAGAAACACATTTACCCATAAAAAAACAACACATGCAACCCTTGTGTTACACCATAGAATGAAGGTAGAATAACATTTAGTGTCACCAACCTGGTCACCACTACCAGTAGAGTGGTGAGGTACTCTGAGTCCACCAGGTCTTCCTTCCTGACTATGTCATTCAGACTGCGAGTTTGCAAAGTCCCACTGGGAAGACAGACATTCCAGTTCAACATTTCATTTTCATAAAATTATTTAGATTTTTACTTAATGTGTTAGTGACGTCACTCACTCTAGTTTGTGCTCGAGGCTTTGCAAGGTCATTTTCGCACTGTTATATGCCGCAGCTCGAGATTTTAATTCCGTCTCCATCTGGGAAATTTCCTGACACACATGCAAGTATTAACAGGACATGTAAACATCAGGAGTGCATGTGATATTAACCTCAAACTATAGTCTGGGATAAGAACTCATATATTGAATACCTTTAATAAAATGTAATAGTTGGGGTTTGTCGGTGTGTAAGACGTGGGCGTTTACCAGGCAAAGAGGGTCTAATGCTGTCAAGTTGCATTATTAGAAATGTAGAAACCACATCGGAATGTTTTGGTCTCTGCTTCTTTTTTAAAGACACAGTGAAATGGTAAATACAATTCCAAGCTCTAATTGTGTGTCCCAGTGGTAATTTTTCATCTCTTCTTACATGCTAAATATCAAACATGAATATGGAAAGCTCGTAGCCAGTGCCACAAATGTGATTTCGAGGAAGGTATGGGTGGAGGTAAACAGTCCTATAGCCATATATCTTTCTACATCTGCAGTCTTAGACAGTGTCGTCATTTAGGCTCCTAGTGGCCTCTTCCTGAGCCTCTCAGTGCTGGCCTGGTGTATCCAGTTCCTTCTTTCTGACCTCAAAATGTAGAAAAGCTGTTACCTGGGTGGTTTGGATCTTTAATGATTCTCTTAGCCTTTTTCTTGCAGCGCCACGTAAATGTCCTAAAGGCAGGGCAGGGCCACGCCTATTGTACGTTCATCCGAACGAACCACTCTTTGCAGGACCTTACGGTCCTGTTTGGGGCAGTGATGCTTCCCGTCAGGATGCCCTCAATGGTGCGGGACTAGAAATTCCATGTGCTGTTTGCTAAGCCACCAACACTTTGAGAGGTCCAATCACATCTGAAGGACTTTATTAAAATCCCTCTTGTAGATAACCCATTTTATTTAGAAATATGTTACATTAGTGAAGCTACAGACACTATAACTTCCAATTCACTGTGAGTTTCAATGTTTCTTTTTTGTCTCCCAACTTTGCAAAAGTACAATAATAAATTGTATGATTATGACTGTCATTTAATATAATCCTCATTTTAATGAGTTAGTACCTTGTTGATGATGTCTGTCAGGCTGGAGAGAGGCAGAGCTGTGGGGTACTTGGCTTTGTCCCACTGAAACTTGGTCATGTAGCTCACCAGCTCCACTTAGAAACACACAAGAAGTCATAACCTAAAAAGAAACCAAAAATTGCACAACAAACACACGCCGCCACATAGTAGAATAGGAGTGTCATTCCGAAAACATAAGGGGAAAAGCACTGTAAACACGCACATTACATATAAGGAGTCACACAGCACTGCACTCCAGCTAAAAGAGCAAATTGCCGGCAGAGAAAATACCCCTCAGAGACTGGAGGTAAGCTTTCAGGGGTGACACGGCCGCTGTCTGATTCATGCCGTGGTCTGATGGGAGAAAGTGACCAGAGACAGTGGTTAGCTTGGTTTGGGATGGACAGCTGTTGATCTGTCCTACTCTCTGAATTTGTGTGTGGATGTTTGCGTGTATACATGCATAAAGACCCTGTTTAAGTAGCTCTTAGTCTCATTTGCAGTGTGTGTCACCTTTGGCTTCTAAGCACTCTCCTGATGAGTTTTTATACGGTGTAATTAACACCCCCAGCATGTATCAGCTTGTGTGTTTGTGTGTGACTGACCTCCATTGGCTAAGGCGTTTTCCAGCACTTTGTCACTGGACTGCTCCATCACCTCCCTCATAGTCTGATGTGTTTTTTTAATCACACTGACAGGAAAAACATCATAATTACAGAGGTGCTTCAACTTTTTGTCAATTTTAATCATTTATTGGCTCCTATTGTGGACAATGGTTTTCTCTCAATTCTAGCACTGATGTCAATAATGAACGCCCAACAAAGGGTTTAATTTATCCAAGCAAAGACCTCTAGCTTAAGACAGATTCAGAAAACAATGAATAAAACTGAATAAAAACAAGTCTGGGCTAAATTACGAGACACAATCTGTTTGGTTTGATCTCCCTAAGCCTCATTTTTATGTCGCAAAGAGACTATAACATCCCCTACACAGTGCCAGCTCAGATACACCAACAATGAAATTCAAAGCAGGAGGGAAAACTAACCGTCAGCTGACCCTGACTATCAATTAATCATGGTGTAGGCTCACACAAGCTCAAAGTTACAAGTCGTAATTAAGGACAAAGCTGCACATTAAGCTACAAATGTGAAATGGCCAATGGCAATCATGTTTTTGTGTGCATCAACAAAGCATGGGCAATATTAGTTTGATTCATCATTCTTGGACTTTTTTTACCTTTCAGTCAGTGTGTCGAGCTTGGAGAGATCATCTGACACACTGAGAAGACTGTCCAGTATTCCCACCTGGGGTCACAGCATAGACATCACAGTCAGTGTTACTGTGGCTGATGTATTATGGATTTGACATAGAGCTCAAACACAACAGTACGCAACAGTTCTGCATGTATAATGACTTGTGAATGTACTGGCATTTAAGATTTAGTGTAGAGATGTTCACATATGAAATTCAATACTACAAATTTACGTTTGAACTCTTGGTAGAAATGAAAAACTGCTGTTAAAATATGATTCCTGGCAGCCAAGGTGAACTGCTGAGTAAAATGGGTCAGATGGAAATTTTGTCTCAAACTGTAGCGAGCAACCTGAGCCTGTATCCCTTCACCAGAGAAGGACATCAAACACCATCATCCTCCTCAACTACATTACTGGTATAAACACAGCACAAACATACAAGAACAATTATTTGTTTTTGACAGTTCTGTTCTCACAGGTCAAGAAGAAAGATCCCCTCATATCTGGTCCTTATGTCTATATATTTGATCTGTTTACTTGGCTCCTCCTAGACTCTCCCTAAGAACAGATACACAGCATTACCTTGAGATCTGGAATGGAGAACTTGCTGCAAGAGGCCAGGTTAGTTTTGGCAATTATGTGCTTGAGTTTCTCTACACTGGTTAAACTGGTCTTGTCCAGAGGGACAGAAATAAACGAAAATTCTGTCATGACTCCAAGTGCTTCACATAGAGACCTCCAGTCAAAGTCCTCCTAACAACAGGCTTTGGCACCAAATAGCCTGTGACCTAGAGCAAACAAACATACAGTAAGGTGAACTCCATCATCAAAACATATATAGCCGTTCACACAGAGCTGACTTTGTGAAATAAAATGTAATGTTTTTCTTTATATTATTCTTTTTCTGGTGTCCCTAGGAGCACATTAACATTTGCCCTTAGTTATGGCTACTTGAAGTGTAATAAAAGAAAATACAAAATGAAAAGAAAGTTCCTTTCAAAGCAAGCATTCTTACCGTCAGGTTATCTTCATGACTGTCCTGTGTCAGTCCTACTGTCAGTGTTGGAAAGTCTGAGCGGCAGCTCCACCTGAGACCGCCTTCTAGGATGACAAGAAGCTGTTACATCACTTCAGGGGATTTGAATAGTCTAACCAAAATTGATTGACTTTCAATTTGCAACTTTGCTTTCACTCTCCATGTTCCTCAAAGAAAAAAAAAACAACAGAGCTGTTTTTTTCTAAATCATTTGTAACACTTGTTGGGTATTTGGGAGGGGGATGGGTAGATCAATGGGAAAATGGGGAGGAAAAAGAAAATGATGATTTGTACAGACTTTAAACTTGTTGTTGTTGTTGCACCAATACAAATTATATTAAAATATATTTTTTTTGGTAACTTTCTTACAAATGGGAACAATAAAAAACGTTGCCTGTCTAGAAAGGCTGCATCATTGAGTTTACATTTTACACAGAATATTTATGTATTGTATTGTATTATTGTATTGTATTTTATTGCATTGTATTGTATTGTATTGTATTGTATTGTAGGCCTATCATATTGTGTTGTATTGTTTTGTAGACTACTGTAGTTTTGACAGATGAAAATAGCATATTAGCCAACTCTGGCACATTAACATTAAGGTGGAAACTGAAATGTAGATAAATAACGTTAATAAAATAATATAATATAAAAAAAAATATGTGTCGAGGTTGCTTTTATTTTGTATGGCTGTTATACCCTTGAAAACCATCTTAATTTAATTTTCAGTAATTTGTATCAAGCGAATAAACTGATAGGCTATTTAGTTTGAAATTGAAAACGGAGACAAAGACATATCTAGCTAACTATAGTCTATAGTATTGTGTAAATAAAAGCGTTGCTATCTAACAAAGTGTGTAACATAAAGATTCACGTTTTGTAGTGTTTCATCCATTTTAAAATACATTTGTTTATTTACCCAGAATAACTTTGGACAGAAGGGGAACTGTGTTCAGCAAGTGTAGTTTCTACTCGGACCCATTTCGGAAAACTCACCTTCACTTCCTGTTTTTGCTCCAGGGCAAAGCAACGTGCAGTTCACCGGTGTGTGTAGTAACAGTGTTATGTGTGGCCAGAATCTTGTGCACCTTCCACAATGCAGATATCTAGTGTGAATGACGTGAAGATTTACAATTTAAGCCATGGGAAATCTCTTCCAGAGGTAAGAAGGACGGCTTGTTGCTAACGCTAGTTACATTTCATACTCATAGGAAGTCACTGCTTAACGTTACCTTGAGGCAAGCTAGCTAGCTAATACAGCTATTACGTGATAACAGCAGTCCTGACATAAAATGCCAATGCCAAACTCTGTTCAACAACACCACACGACAATATAACGTTTCATTCAAACAAAGGAGGACACCTGACGTTAGCTATATAGTAGAACATGATGTGGGACTCCTGAGTTCAGCCTTCATTCCTTTTTATTCATCACTCATTTCAGTATGCTTTGCCAGTACTATTCCTTCACCTAGATTAAAATAAACCAAACAAAGGTCAGAAGCGAGTAATATGAAACACAGCTATACGATTTGAAAGTATTGCTGTAACTAAGCATTGCTTTTATTTGATTTAATCTGTATGCCAAATCCTAATCACCTCTACCTCTTTAATGCAGTGGCTGTCAGATCGGAAGAAGAGACAGTTACAAAAGAAAGATGTTGGTGAGTTCACATTTCTGCATCACAGACTGGTTAATTGTCTTTAAAATGTATGTCGTTATTCTGACTTTTTTTTATAATTTCTTCTTCTCAGACATCCAGCGCAGGATCGAGCTCATCCAGGACTTTGAGATGCCCACAGTGTGCACCTCTATCAAAGTGTCCAGGGATGGTCAGTTCATCATGGCTGCAGGTAAGACAAACTGTGTACAGTGTTTCAGCAAACCTTTCTTAAAGGTCCCATGACATGGTGCTCTTTGGATGCTTTTATGTAGACCTTAGTGGTCCCCTAATACTGTATCTGAAGTCTCTTTCCCGAAATTCCGCCTTGGTGCAGAATTACAGCCACTAGAGCCAGTCCCACAATAAGCTTTACACCTATCGCCATTTCTAGCCACTGGAGGACCATAGGCAGGCTGGGGGAACTCATATTAATGTTAAAAAAACCTCAATAAGTGAAATTTTCATGCCATGGGACCTTTAAAAGTGAGAGCGACATCAGTTGTCAGTCACAACAGACCTCTAGAATATTCCCCTAAGAATATTTAGGAGGTCACTACATTTTTTGTGTATGTTTCCCATTCATTTCAGGCACCTACAAACCCAGGATTCGCTGCTATGACACCTACCAGTTGTCCCTGAAGTTTGAGCGCTGTCTGGATTCAGATAGTAAGTTTAGAAGACAGAACAAGGCCACTTGCCGTATGGCATGCATGTCACGTATGTCTAAATTGATGAATTTATTTTCTTTCTTTCTCAAAGTTGTGGCTTTTGACATCCTGTCTGATGACTACTCTAAGGTAAGACATTGGGGGCACCTCTTGCCCCAACACTTTACAGATGCTGTTGGAATTGTTTGTTTTAGTGTATGATCTTTGTTGTTACTTATGCACATGGTTTAATATGGGTTTGGTTTGTAAAAACATAGTATTATCATGCCATCACTTAAAGGAAGTGTGAGGTTATCAGAATCTATTAATGACACTTACCTCCACATGCCTGTTAAATGATAAGAACTAGTCATCAAAGACCTATGTGTTCATAGAGATCCTTGGATGAATTTATACGAGTGTGTGTGTATATATGAGTACTTAAAAGAAGTAAAAGATTGGACCTTTTCATGATTAAAAATAGGCTTGAGCTGTTTGATACTAAAGAGTAACTGCTGTTTTTTTCAACCTGGACCCTACTTTCCTATGTTTGTGACTGATGGGAACAACAATCTTTGGAATTGGTCCAGTATTAAGCGTGAACGCTGTAACCAGCATCCACAGACCAGGCTGCAATGTAACCCTATGGGGCAAATGTTGAGCATCAGTTTGGTCCACTAAAAGTGCTGTTTTTGCCGCTAAAAGGCTCAGATTATTATTAGTGTCTGACAACATTATGGAAAGGATCCCTACAGAGATAGACCTTTTTAAAACCTCTTTAAGACCTTTCTGTTTAACCAGAAACAGCTCTGGGATCGCTAGCGCTAAACATACCCAGACTTCGTTTAAAAAAAACAATACTTTTAGTGTGTATAGAGCCAACATATTTTCACATGTAAATCGGTAAACTATGTGCTTATTTGAATCAAAAAAAGTTGTGATGGTTGAAAAAGTGGAAAGACAACCCAAAAACTGCTTTTCATAGTTTTAGAGGCTCAATCCTCGATGCAGTGGCCGCGAGTTCGGTTCCAGCCTGCGGCCCTTTGCTGCATGTTGTTCCCCCTCTCTCTCCCCTTTGATGTCTAAGCTGTCCTGTCAGAAATAAAGGCCTACAAAAGCCACAAAAAATGAATTGATTGACCGGACAATGAATGATCCATAATGTTGTCGGACACTTAGAATAATAATCTGAGCCTGTCAATGGCAAAACGAGCACTTTTGTAAATGTAAATACAAGCTGCACGATTGCCCTATTAACTTACATTGTAGCTTGTTTCGCCATTGCCGATGGAGCAGCGATTGCAGCGATTTTGCTTAAAACTGGTCCAATGTCAAAGATTGTTGTTTTCATCAGTCACTTAGACACAAAAAGGTTGTTGTTCTCATCAGTCACTTTGATACAAAAAC
This sequence comes from Perca fluviatilis, assembly GCF_010015445.1. NCBI lineage: Eukaryota > Metazoa > Chordata > Actinopteri > Perciformes > Percidae > Perca > Perca fluviatilis. The sequence goes on along the minus strand of NC_053131.1, from coordinate 28,807,688 downwards.
ATTGTGAAAAAGGTTGGGAAAAAAACGGTAGTTACCTTTTAAGCCAAACACCGCTAGACTGAATTTTACCACTAGGTGTCGCACTTAAGTCTTCAATATAGCCAATGAAGACTTCTTTTATAGCAGCGCAACCACCTGTTTAACTAAAAAAAAATGTATCTGTACAATCTCCCAGCATCAATCATATTACAGTTGTTCTCAATTGCATTGGCACATCTACTGACTTATAATTGTCAAAACTCAAAGTACAATCCTCATACCACGGGGTACATTCAGCACACCACTCTATTTGACCTGCAAAAGGTGATTACTCAATCAAAATAATTAACTCCTGTTTAAAATGTAAATAAATCCGTCAATGAATAAATCATTGCCATCAAAACAAAAGATTCCTTTATCATTGCTCGGACAACGACCGTCAAAATGCAAAGACATCTTGTCAGATGACAGTGTACTCTAAAAGTGTGATAGTTACCCTCTGTAATAACGGCCAGTTGCCAACATTGTATATTTAGGCAGCTGAATAGTATTGATGTCAGCCATTGCACACACTACACTTGCTCAGTGTGTGTACACACCAGCCAACCACAGATACACAAAGGAAGCTTATACCGAAAAAGCTATACAACTGCAAAAAATTACCAGGAACTGCTGTACAAGATGTGCACGAAAAAGGAAAATATGCTGCAAATGTATCCACCTCAATGGTCATCCAATCTCTCCTCTCTGTCTGGCCACAACATTTTATTGATGTCACACCTGATACCTCCCTTGCTGTGCAACAAGGCAAAACCCCCTTGGCATGAAGCAGCCCCCCCTCCAACAATCTGCTGTGATATCCTCACCTGTCACCTGTTTACGTTTGGTTGCTCTAAATTCTAAGGAAATTCTATTGTTCCCCATATAGCCCAAGTCTATTCATCTGAAAACTTTTACAACAAAACCAGATACCTATTATGTATCTAATATATATATGTAACAGGTTATTGTTGGTTGCTCTATTTTGCATGTAGGGATTTACACAATGAGCATGTGTATAGTTGCATTTGAGAACAATGTGATTCTATAGGAAATTAATGCAAACTGTTATCATCTGCAAGGCTTACTCAATTCATTTTTTTGCCAAAGCAATGACAAATAACTGGCCTAATGTTCATATAAATAGTCATATAGTTTGACCGAGTTTAGTAGTCATTTGACGATTGTGCCAAAGTGATTGAGGAAAACTGTAACATCCACAGAGAAATCCAAGTCATTACTGGGTTAAATCTGTATTTCTGTAAATACTAAAGATAAAAGTTGTCTTTAGAGGTCAAAGTCACACATCACAACACATGAGGGTATTTTGGAAAAACATGTTAGTTTTGCAGTAAATTCATAAATAGCACAGTTGGGTGTGGTTTTCAAGTGCTCATATTATGATTTTTGGCTTTTTCCCTTACCTGTATTGTGTTATATATCTTTTTTGTGCCGGTTATAGGTTTACAAAGTGAAAAAGGCCAAAGTCCACCCCAAAGGGACTTACCATCTCCAACAGAAAACACTGTTCACAAACTGCTCCAAACAGCTCTATTGTAGTCCAGCCTTTACTTCCGTGACGAACGTGCGTCACTTTGTAACACACGTTATAATGCTCGCCTAGCTGCTAGCGTGGCACGCCCTCATACTCTGCTTCTGACTGGTTACGGTGCATGTGCGACTCCCTAACCCTAACCCTTCCAAAGATGGTACAGAAGTGTGATGCCTCACTCTGTAGCTAAAACGGAGAGCTCAACACACAGGGTGAAAAGAGGAGCTTCAACAATGTGCAGTACAACAAAAACATTATGATTTTTGAAAATTAAACCATGTAAAACTATTCTGCTACAACCTCTAAATACAATTTTGAACCTGAAAATTTACATAATATGAGCACTTTAATATCAAATTTAATTGACTCTTGAAATGGAAATGCAAAAAAAAAAATGTTGTTACTACAATTGCCTTTAAAGTTTTCTGTGTGTCTGTACAGTTGGTGTTTTTACACTGCGACCGCTACGTAGAGTTCCACTCCCAGCATGGACACTATTACAAGACACGTATTCCAAAGTTTGGACGGGACTTTTCTTACCACTACCCCTCCTGTGACCTCTTTTTCGTGGGAACAAGGTGAGAGTGAAATTGAATGATAGACGTTGAGGCACTCTGTCATTCTGGCATGTTTTTAGATTAATGGCATGTCGAAGGAATAGGAATAATAATTAATGTTTTGCTTTTCATTTTCAGTTCTGAGGTGTTCAGACTGAATCTGGAACAAGGGCGCTTCCTCAACTCACTTCAGACTGATGCCGTGTAAGGATAACAACGTGTTTACCATAACTGATGATAGTTGTAATGTGCTGTGATACATGTATGATCCAATAAGAGTTGACTCTTGATACAGCCACGTGAAAAAATTGAAATTGTTGTACCACTGAAGTCTGTGGCGCCATCTGACATGAACCAATAAGCTCTTTGCTGTCATTGCTATCAGCTGATGTCCATGGTGCTTGTTCACGTGTCTTTGATCTCTCAGGGAAAACAATGTGTGTGACATCAACCCCGTCCATCATTTGTTTGCCACAGGAACCTCTGAGGTAAGTGCCACAGCAGGATGTGTCAGAAAGGAGGCACCAGTTATTAGCAGACCGTGTGTGTGTGTGTGTGTGTGTGTGTGTGTGTGTGTGTGTGTGTGTGTGTGTGTGTGTGTGTGTGTGTGTGTGTGTGTGTGTGTGTGTGTGTGTGTGTGTGTGTGTGTGTGTGTGTGTGTGTGTGTGTGTGTGTGTGTGTGTGTGTGTGAGATTCCCTAATGGTAGATTTTTCTCTCATGTAATGATATTAATTGGTATACGCATCACACACAAGCTGGGCTAATATAAAATATATTAGTATTATATTATTTATATATATAAAATAAGTTTGTTACACAAGTTCTGAGTGTTAAAGTTAAAGTTTTTTTTAGAAGCTTCCAATATGAGAAGTTTCCTATTGTTGGTCTTAAAAAGGCCCAGTTAGTTTAAAAAGAAAAGCTGCTTAAAGTCATGAGTTGAAAGCTTCCGTAAATCTTCCTTAACCCTGCATTTGTCTGACTGTTTGACACGTCTTCCGTTGGATTACCAGGGAAGGGTCGAATGCTGGGACCCTCGTGTCCGGAACAGAGTGGGCATACTGGACTGCGCCCTGAGCAGCCTCACTGAAGGAACAGAGTATGTACCAAGCTGCCACACTGGGATGTCAAAGGATTTCAGCTGATGTCAGCCTGACGATGCATATGTAGCCACATGGAACTTTTCTCCACTGACTATCTCTGGACGAAAACAAGTTGCAAGCTGTGCGTCATTATGGCGCACTTCAGAATATCCCACTTTCATTTGATTAACAGCTTTATCCTGTCAGAATCAGATTTGTTGCCAACAAAGTTGGCACTTGCAAGAATAATACATAATATTAACATTAACAATAAACATATTATAAAGGGACTAAACAATAAGGCAAAGTACTGCTGCCGTCAAGAACATAAATACAGAGTAGATATATTACGGAAAAAAAGTATGTAAAAAGACTATATACAGTGCCTTGCGAATGTATTCGGCCCCCTTGAACTTTTCGACCTTTTGCCACATTTCAGGCCTCAAACATAAAGATATAAAACTGTAATTTTTTGTGAAGAATCAACAACAAGTGGGACACAATCATGAAGTGGAACGAAATTTATTGGATATTTCAAACCTTTTAAACAAATAAAAAACTGAAATATTGGGCGTGCAAAATTATTCAGCCCCCTTAAGTTAATACTTTGTAGCGCCACCTTTTGCTGCGATTACAGCTGTAAAGTCGCTTGGGGTATGTCTCTATCAGTTTTGCACATGCGAGACTGACATTTTTGCCCATTCCTCCTTGCAAAACAGCTCGAGCTCAGTGAGGTTGGATGGAGAGCGTTTGAACAGCAGTTTTCAGTTCTTTCCACAGATTCTCGATTGGATTCAGGTCTGGACTTTGACTTGGCCATTCTAACACCTGGATATGTTTATTTGTGAACCATTCCATTGTAGATTTTGCTTTATGTTTTGGATCATTGTCTTGTTGGAAGACAAATCTCCGTCCCAGTCTCAGGTCTTTTGCAGACTCCATCAGGTTTTCTTCCAGAATGGTCCTGTATTTGGCTCCATCCATCTTCCCATCAATTTTAACCATCTTCCCTGTCCCTGCTGAAGAAAAGCAGGCCCAAACCATGATGCTGCCACCACCATGTTTGACAGTGGGGATGGTGTGTTCAGGGTGATGAGCTGTGTTGCTTTTACGCCAAACATAACGTTTTGCATTGTTGCCAAAAAGTTCGATTTTGGTTTCATCTGACCAAAGCACCTTCTTCCACATGTTTGGTGTCTCCCAGGTGGCTTTTGGCAAACTTTAAACGACACTTTTTATGGATATCTTTAAGAAATGGCTTTCTTCTTGCCACTCTTCCATAAAGGCCAGATTTGTGCAGTATACGACTGATTGTTGTCCTATGGACAGAGTCTCCCACCTCAGCTGTAGATCTCTGCAGTTCATCCAGAGTGATCATGGGCCTCTTGGCTGCATCTCTGATCAGTCTTCTCATTGTATGAGCTGAAAGTTTAGAGGGACGGCCGGGTCTTCGTAGATTTGTAGTGGTCTGATACTCCTTCCATTTCAATATTATCGCTTGCACAGTGCTCCTTGGGATGTTTAAAGCTTGGGAAATCTTTTTGTATCCAAATCCAGCTTTAAACTTCTCCACAACAGTATCTCGGACCTGCCTGGTGTGTTCCTTGTTCTTCATGATGCTCTCTGCGCTTTACACGGACCTCTGAGACTATCACAGAGCAGATGCATTTATACGGAGACTTGATTACACACAGGTGGATTCTATTTATCATCATTAGTCATTTAGGTCAACATTGGATCATTCAGAGATCCTCACTGAACTTCTGGAGAGAGTTTGCTGCACTGAAAGTAAAGGGGCTGAATAATTTTGCACGCCCACTTTTTCAGTTTTTTATTTGTTAAAAAAGTTTGAAATAGCCAATGAATTTCGTTCCACTTCATAATTGGGACCCACTTGTTGTTGATTCTTCACAAAAAATTACAGTTTTATATCTTTATGTTTGAGGCCTGAAATGTGGCAAAAGGTCGAAACGTTCAAGGGGGCCGAATACTTTCGCAAGGCACTGTATAGGGTGAACTGGTAGCTCACCTGGTTGAGCGTGCGCCCCATGTACAAAAGCTCAGTCCTTACCGCAGGGGCCCGGGTTTGATTCTGACCCGAGGCCCTTTACTGTATGTAATCCCCCCCCCCCCTCTCTCTCTTCCCTTTCCTGTCTTCAGCTGTCCGGTCAATCAAAGGCCTAAAATAATCTTTTTTTTTAAAATACAGTTTGTGCAGTGTGTGGAAGGTACATGTATATAGCATTTACTATATAGAAATGAAGCATGGAAAACTAGATACATCAACATAAATATCAACTTTGAAGGTCACTAAGAAAGCGAGGAGGGGTCAGAAGGAATGAAATTGCTCTCAGTGTGTCTCAGCCTCTAGCCTTCATGCGGCCGTCTTTTACCTCCAGGTGGCGCCATCTTACAGTTCACACACTCTCTCTCCTTTCCTGTCTTCAGCTGTCCGGTCAATCAAAGGCCTAAAATAATCATAAAAAAAAAAAAAATAACGGTTTCTGCAGGTTGTGCAAAAATATTGACCAGCGATGTGCAAATGTTTACAGTATGTATAATATGTGCAATGGCGAGGCATAACAGTGTCTACCATTATTTTTTGTCTTTGTGTCTCAATTACTCTCGTTCATTTTTGTTGACAGAGTTCAAAGTTTGCCCTCAATTAGTGCGCTGAAGTTCAACGGCTCCCTCAGCATGGCAGTAGGCACCAGCACAGGACAGGTGAGCCTAAAACATGAAGCTATCGGTCCTTTTGGCATGGCTGTCAGAATACTCTGTACCAGGGGTCTTCAACGTTTTTTAAGCCAAGGACCCCTTAATTGAAAGAGAGACGGATCAGGGACCCCCTACTACATATATTGTATAAAATGAAGTTGCATATTAACCTGGTCCTACAATAACTTTTAGGGCAGACTAAAGCATTTATAGATACCTTTTTTGCATAGAATACTAAGCTATTCAAATAGCCTAATAATTGTTGGCATGATTTTATAAATCATGTTTTAATGTTAACCCTTAAATGTGAAACAAATGTGAAACAGTCAATCCTTTGGGATGAACTGTATATGTGGATAGCTACCTTAGTGACTACATTACTTATTGGCCCTTACTGGCCAATAAGTAACCTACCATCAGTGGATTTATATTTGCTAATAATATGTTGGAATCATGTTAGACTTTTACATTTTTTTTTAAAACTTTCAAAAATTAACAATAATGTGGAGGCCCCGCTGGAGTGACTCTGAGGACCCCCTGGGGCTCACGGACCCCCTGTTGAAGATCCCTGCTCTATGCCATTTATCATTTTATTTATTCACAAGGACAACACACATTGATCAACATTTCTGGGAATGTGCCAGTGTTTGCCAGCCGGCTAACTTTTATTTGGCAACATGCTTTGAAACCAGAGCAACAGAAAACAGAATGACATTAGTACAGTGGACAGTGTAAACTATCAGCTGCCTGCATGGCGTGAGATTCTGCCTTCTTCCTGAAATTACTCGACCCACAAATAAGGGGCTGATGTCAGTCACGCCTCTAAAAGGTTACACTGTTCTCAAAACAGTCAAGGTCAGGAGCAGCCAGTTCCCTTGTTATGTTGCCTCTTTTGGTTTAATGTAGACTTGCTGCGATGGTTGGTGTTTCCAGTGTTACACAGCGGTCTGGCATTCACCATTTACATTACTTACACCCATTACATTAGAGGCCAGAGCTCTGCAGATATTGTACCTCATCAACTCCTATCTTCAAGACAAATGCTGAAATGATGTTACATATCACATATTGTTTACAGAAATGTCCTATTTTAAGGGGATTTTGTCATTTATTACTTTATTTAACAAGATGGTAAAAGTTGCAATATGTTGATGCTGCTATTGAACTAAGGCATATCAGACATGTCAGTTTACAGGAAAGTACTTATATTTTTTTATTGGAATTGTTTTATTATTATTATTATAACTATAGCTTTTGTGATACATGTTCTGTGTTTGACTGTTCAATGTTCCATGCTTATGAAAAGAAAAACACCAATTGCTGGTTTTATCTTTTACATAGCTAATATTGAACTGCAGCTGAACTTTACATTTTTTTTTATCGCAGATCGAATTGTAATTGCAATATTTGGCAGATAAATCGCAATTAGACACCCCCTCCCCCCAAAAAATCGTTAAGCCCTAGTTTTGATGTAAACGGGACAGTTGCAGTGGGGACAACGGTTGCTTTGTCTTGAAGGTGCTGCTCTATGATCTGCGCTCCAACCAGCCACTGCTGGTTAAAGACCACTTCTACAACCTGCCAATCAAGTCACTCAACTTCCAAGATCAAATGGACCTGGTCGTGTCTGCTGACTCCAAGATCATAAAACTCTGGAACAAAGACAGCGTAAGATTCACTAACAGCCCTCACAGGAACTGACTTCCCTGACTTGTGCCGCATGTGAATGATGATGTGTTGAGGATTGTTTACATTATCTTTTTAAAGCGTCCGTACTCTAATATCAGGACTGAACTTATCTATTCACCACAGGGCAAGGTCTTCTCCTCCATACAGCCTCAGACCAACATCAATGACGTTTGCATCTACCCTAATTCAGGTGAGAACAACTTCCCCATCAACATAAGATACACTTCATTGATCCCATTCAGTGTACAGTACAAGAGAGAAAAAAAACTATTTACATCAACATAAATATCAACTTTGAAGTGTATTTGAACAAACATAGTCACTACTAAAGTGAGGAGGGGTCAGAAGGAATGAAATTGGGTGGTGTGTCACAGCCTCTAGCCTTCATGCGGCCTTCTTTTACCCCCAGGCGGCGCCATCTTACAGTTCACACACTTTGATTTTGCTGTTTTGTCTTGTCTGAAATTGCATGCCAGTTTGTTTTCAAAAGGAACAAAACTGAAGGTGAACTTTCACATTGAAGTCATCATTTAGTCCCAATTTAGATTTTTTTTTTTTTATGTTATTTATTTTTATAAATTATGTTTCATCCTTAAAGCTGTAATGGAGCATGTTCCGATTTATAAAAAAAAAAAAAAAAATCTTTTAGCTGCCGAACTGATTTTTACAGTTTTCTCATTCCCTTTTCATTTTTTGGACAGAAATATATTCTGCAATAGTATATTCAAATAAAAAGCATTATCAGCCACTATCACAAATACACATGCCAGTTTTGTTTTTGAAGTGCAATGGCACCTTCAAGTATACATGAGTCATGACTGAAACTAAATTCCGAGTTTACACCAAAGATAAGCTCAATAAACATGCCCGACTTTTGTCCTCACTTTGTTTTGCCTGCATCCTGTGTGTCCTTATCAGGTATGCTCTTCACTGCCAATGAGGATCCCAAGATGAACACATTCTACATCCCGGTGAGTGCTGAGGCTTTTACTTTCTTTACTGCTGACATTACAACCCGCATCCTGTTCCATCAGGTGCTGGGCTGACGTGTTCATATTGAGACAAATACTTTTATGGGGCAATAAAGGCTAGTTGATGTTACAGAACAGCAGTTTGTACAAGCTTCAGTAATTCAGGTGTTTAAGGAAGTGTTGCAGAAAAGCAAGCAATAGAGTGTGTGGGCATTAATGTGGTTCTCACAAAGGCCGCTCAGCATAATGAGTAAAGCTGCTGAAAACTTGTTGTCATCAACAAACGTGTGACTCTCCTATGATCTGACATTATTCTAGAGGTGTGTGTGTGTGTGTGTGTGTGTGTGTGTGTGTGTGTGTGTTTTGTGTGTGTGTGTGTGTGTGTGTGTGTGTGTGTGTGTGTGTGTGTGTGTGTGTGTGTGTGTGTGTGTGTGTGTGTGTGTGTGTGTGTGTGTGTGTGTGTGTGTGTACACAGTAAACTTCGACTTTGCTTTGTGTAAATGGATAAAGTTCTGACCTGCTGGACGTGCTGGACTTTGGCCCTTCTGTCCTGCATTAGAGGGAAAGGTTAGGTGAAGGAATACATCACACTTAGCTGGAATACTTGTTAATCTACATCTGAAAAAAAGAAAACAAACTGTTTTGCTAATCGTTTTAATTTTTTTTTAATTCTAACATTAATATGCGTCCCCCCAGCCTGCCTATGGTCCCACAGTGGCTAGAAATGGTGATAGGTGTAAACCGAGCCCTGGGTATCCTGCTCTGCCTTTGAGAAAATGAAAGCTCAGATGGGCCGATCTGGAATCTCCTCCTTATGAGGTCATAAGGAGAAAGGTTACCTCCCCTTTCTCTGATTTGCCCACCCAGAGAATTTGGCCCACCCATGAGAGAGTGACATCATGGCTTTCAAACAAGCAAAGTGGCAGATGGTCAAGGCCACACCCCCACCCTCCACCTTGTCCCCCCCTCTCTCCTCCTCAATAGCTACAGACACAGAAATGGCACATCCTAAGGAAAGCTCACTGTGGGACTGGCTCTAGTGGCTGGAATTCTGCACCAAGGCTGAATTTCAGGAAAGAGACTTCAGATACAGTATTAGGGGACCACTAAGGTCTATATAAAAGAGACTTCAGATACAGTATTAGGGGACCACTAAGGTCTATATAAAAGAGACTTCAGATACAGTATTAGGGGACCACTAAGGTCTATATAAAAGAGACTTCAGATACAGTATTAGGGGACCACTAAGGTCTATATAAAAGCATCCAAAGAGCCCCAGGTCATGGGACCTTTTAAACTCAATTGACCAAAACAATGAAGCAATATATTGAGAAAAGAATTGGAATATTAATCGATGATGGAAATTTAAATTGATAACAATAATACCCCTTCAGGCTGATTCAGGAGTCATGATCACCCTGTCAGGGTTGTATTCTTTATAACAACCGCCACGCTTTACATTATCCCTTACATAGATGTTAATAAAATTGACGCACCTGAAAGTGCACATTTTTTCATGACGTTTTTAAACTGGTGTAGCCTCTAATCAAAATCCTTAGATTAGATATTGTAAATTCTAATTTAAAAAAAAGAAGAAGCAATTTCCCCTTGATTGATCAAGTATTTTCTGAAAGGACTGCATTCGTTGTACATGTACAATGACAATAAAGACAATTTTATTCCACATGTTCTATTCTTTAATCATACATAAATCTTATTTAAAAACATTTTACAATCATTCCCCAAAATAAGCAAGCAGGCCAGCTCAAAGTCTGTTGTTTCCCATAGCGAAAACTTTTTGAGAACGGCAGCACACAGAAAGCGGCAAAGCCTGACATCGGATGACACTGAAGTCAGGCTTAATCCTACGTCTGTTGATCCAGACTAGCTGCAGACAGATGGCCCAGGAATGCACAAATACTGTCCTGCCAACTTTTTCAGCCCAGGGAATCGTTCTACATCTCACCTCCACAAATAAATTGGATTTACACCCAAAGACGGGGGAATGTTGCTTAGAAGATTCACAAAGGTGCTAACGTTAATGTATGTACAGAATACACGCACGTTGTATAAAGATCTAGCTATCTCATAATATGAATGTTACTTGCGACCCCTCTTCACAGGTTGCATATATCGGTTGTAACCAGATCAATAAAGGTAAATTGATTGCTTAACCGGAGAAGCAGTGACACTCTGCTGTGCTGATGATTGCTATATTACTTCAGCACAATTCCACGGTGCTTTGGAAAAAGGAAGAGCTCAGTCATTTCTAACTGGAATGGAAGTTTGAGCTCGTACAGTCTATTTTTGGTTTGACAAATACATGACAGGTTTCATACTTACTCAACAGTCTAAATCTGAACCTGTGTGTGTGTGTGTGTGGTGTGTGTGTGTGTGTGGCTGTGTGTGTGGCTGTGTGTGTGGCTGTGTGTGTGTAGGCGCTGGGCCCTGCACCTCGGTGGTGCTCCTTCCTTGACAACTTGACCGAGGAGCTGGAGGAGAGTCCGGAGAGCACAGTGTACGATGACTACAAGTTTGTAACCAGGAAGGACCTGGAAAATCTGGGTGAGACCTTGCTGCCTTAATTTCTATTCACAGACCTCACTGCATGTGGAAAGAAATGTCAAAGTCGTACAACCAACCATGAGGAAAATATTCCCCCAAACTTAGCAACCCCACTTGGTTAATTTAATCTTTTAGTTCAAAAGCCCTTAAAGAGGGAATTTAATCTCAGCCCTGAAAGTTCAACCCAAACGTACAAATCAATCTGAGAGACTTTGTCACCTTAAGGCGCTGACACATCAACCCGATTATCGGCCGTCGGACAGTCTGGCGAGGTCAGTGACCCGAGTCTGTTTGGTGTTTGCTTTAATTTGGGCCGAAAACCCTTACCGGAAATGATGAGCGTGACGAACGCCTCTCAAAATCTTTGTCGATCAAAAAAACAGACAGATTCAGAAACTGCATGGCCTATTTCTCGCTTAAAATGTTTTCAGAAACACGTTTCGGTGAACTATTTTCGTAAAATACGAGATTGTATTCCGAACGGGCCACCATTATGGTTTGGCTTTGAAATTTAGGAGAAGCCAGACCCACGTGACGCGTTCGTCATTTCAGGTTTTCATTTTTTGGGCGACAATACAGATTAGTGCCGCCTGCTGTTATGGAGACGTATTATGTCTTGCGCACGTGCAGAATGTACACTCAACTCGGCGTCGCTTCGCTGTGTTCCGAGGCACTTTTTGGACCGACTGGAGCCTAATGATCAGTCCGACTGCCTTTTCTGCTGACGGCCGGCCATCGGGTTGGAGTGTCAGAGCCTTAAAAGGGTTTGCACAGGTGGCTAGACTGCCTAACCACAGGCCTAGAGAGTGATTGAGAGGTTTAAATAAGAAACGTAGTGTGTGTGGGGTGGTGGAGGGAAGGAGGGTCAGGGGGAGTGGATACTGGAAGGGTTGAATGAACACTGGAATGCAGGCTCAGCAGTAAAGAGATCAAATGACAAGAAGCAGAAAGGTGGTTGGCTGCTGTGGAATAAAAGGAGAGTCGGAGGGGGGGGGGGGCAGGGCAGAACAGCAGTGTTGGTTTACAGAAGCTGTGTAATGTGGCCCTGTTATGTAACCTTGAGGCAGCATGGGCAGAACACACCAGACGAAAAGTCACAGGATTACCAAAGATATCCGATTCATCATAAAGCGGCTGTCCCCAGCTAAAGAAGTTCTTAGTCGACTAACACTCTTATGATTTTGTCGACTAATCAATTAGTTGATTTTTTTCAGATCTGTAAAAATGACTTTCTCCATAAAGAATCATGCAAAAGCACCACTTTATATCTCGTGTCAACCAAGAGATATGCTCATACATTTCTTGGAAAAAAGTCATTCAACTAAGACCAAAACGACCGACTAATCCACTTAGAGGGGGCAGCCCTACATGAATGTCTGTACCAAATTTCATGGTGTTTGTGTACAATTAATTTCATCATTTGCATGTAGGATAGACAGAAATCCGTTTTTGGCAGAGGACAGAAACCGGTAGCCTGTGAGTTGCAATCAATAAGTCTTAAGGGATGTAGCATCTCTCTGCCCGTACTGCGCGTGCGGGAGACACACAGAGATTCCTCGATTTATAGTTAGATTTATTTAGAGTTAGATTTATAATTATGATTATTAGATGGTATTTCCATACAAAAAAAAAATGTTAACCTCAGAAAAAGTTAGTGGATCACCAAAGTCAGATTCATCCTGGGAATCATTAATGTACCCCTGTACAAAATGTCCTTGCAATCCATTCTATAGTTGTTGATTTTTTTCAATTTGGTCCAAAGTGGTGGACCGTCCAACCAACAGACCATTGGATTGCCATCCATATACTTGAGTGGCTGGCTTGAGTTGGCTATGAAGCTCGAGATGTTTCTGCTCAGAATTTCCGATAACTTGTTTTTGTTAATCTGTTCAGCCGATTCCAGATTATTCTAATTCCTTTTCCTTATTCGTGTCAGGTTTGTCTCACCTGGTGGGATCGTCTCTCCTGAGAGCCTACATGCACGGCTTTTTCATGGACATCAGGCTTTATCACAAGGTAAGGTGTCCAACTGCTATATCAACTTTGTGTTAACATATCTTGAATGATGAGCTGTGTTGTTCAATTCAGACCGATCATCACATTAACAGACACAACCTGTTGTAAAAGTGTCTTAAAGAGGTATGTTTGTTGTTGCTGTGTGGTTTGGCTGCAGGTCAAAAGCCTGGCAAATCCTTTCGCGTACGAGGAGTATCGCAAAGATAAGATCCGCCAGAAGATTGAGGAGTCCAGGACCCAGAGAGTGCAGGTTAAGGTGAGAGGTCCTAACACAATGTCTCGTCTTTCCACTAGTGGTTACAGCTTCACCTAGTTTGTAGAGTAGAACTATTCAAATCTCAGACACTGAGAAGTCATAACAATAATAACAATCTTTTACTTCTTTTTTTTTTTTTTCACTCGTCATACCATTACCTTATACAGTTCTTCCACTTCCTGTTGTTGACATGCATCAGCTCTACTAAGCATTTCATGGGGTAAAACGTACCTTTCAAACTAGTTTGCACTTGAAGCTTTTCAATGCCTGAGGGCAAAGTTTTTTCACATCCTGTCACACTCCTCTCGATATAAGTAATTATTCGTTGACGTCTGTGAAAATGTGCGTGCTTGTCACGAGTGGAGATGATTGGTTCATATTGCCCCATTTCCTGTGTATGTAATCCAATGTGCACATGTTCTGACTGATACAGAAGTTGCCCAAGGTGAACAAGGAGCTGGCTCTCAAGCTGATGGAGGAGGGTGATGACGAAGCAGAGCTGGCTTCTAGGAAAAAGAAGGGCAAGGTGAGAGAACATAGATTACCTAATCAAGGTGTTTATGTCTCCATTTGTGCTTCGCACGTCAAACAACCTATAATGTTCTTTAGCCGGATGTAAACTCAGTGTCCTTTTTCAGGACACTGTATTTTAAAGATACTTTTGTAAAAATCAAAATAACTTCATTGTAAAAGGTTTAAACAATGTTTTCTTTGCTTGTTCAATGAACTATAAACAATTAATGAACATGGACCTGTTGAACGGTCGAAAAGACAATAACCAGCTTGCAGGCGGTAGGCAATTAAGGTCCCAGTTATAAGAAAATTAGGAAAGTAAAGAGACCTTTCTACTGATTCTGAAAAACGCCAAAAGAGAGACGCCCAGGGTCCCTGCTCATCTGCGTGAACGTGCCTTAGGCATGGTGCAAGGAGGCATGAGGCCAGGGCAATACATGCAATGTCCCTACTGTGAGACAGCCCTACAGGGAGACAGGAAGCACAGCTGATCGCCCTCGCAGTGGCAGACCACGTGACACCTGCATAGGATCGGTACATCCGAATATCACACCTACAGGACAGGTACAGGATGGCAACAACAACCGCAAGAACTCCATGAGGAGGAGATGTACTGCAGTACTTAATGCAGCTGGTGGTCACACCACATACTGAGGGCTACTTTTGATTTTGACCACCCCCCCGCCCCCTTGTTCAGGGACACCTTATTCCATTTCTGTTAGTCACATGTCTGTGAAAATTGTTCAGTTTATGTCTTAGTTGTTAAATCTTTTAATATTCATACAAATATTTGCATATGTTAAAAAAAGTGACAGGACGTTTGCTGAGTATATTTCCCACTACAGCATCTGTGAGCGGGAGAAAACCATCGCCCCTTATAATGTCCAACCACCTCAAATTTCCACACCTGCAGGCTCTCCCCAGCGTCCTGGGAGACGACCGCTTCAAGGTGATGTTCGAGAACCCAGACTACCAGGTGGACGAGCAGTGCGAAGAGTTCCGCCTCCTCAACCCCATCGTCTCCAAGGTCGGACAGAAGCGGAAGAAGAAGCTGCGTCTACTGGCTCAGCAGGCCGCCGCTTCCCAACAGGTAACGCTGAACTTGTCGGTTACATTTCCCTGCACAGGTACGGGGGCTGCATTAAGTTTGATATTAGCTTGCGAACGCGGTCCTATGTTTCCCACTTACTCCAATTCTCCACCGAGCGTCCTTCGCCACGCGCCATACCACACCGGGAGCGTCTTGCCTGCCCGACTCGCAGATTATATTGTCTCTATAAGTAATTTACAGAAAAATCGCGTGTTTATTAAGCTAG
This sequence comes from Perca fluviatilis, assembly GCF_010015445.1. NCBI lineage: Eukaryota > Metazoa > Chordata > Actinopteri > Perciformes > Percidae > Perca > Perca fluviatilis. Next base: position 28,792,437 of record NC_053131.1, on the reverse strand, counting down.
TATCTACCTTCCACTCCTAGCACTCCTGCAATTTAACTCCATGCCTTCTCTTTTCTAATGATGTCCTGATCTGTGATGTCTGTTATGTTTTTACACCTCCAAGATGAATATCACATTTTCCGTGGTGTTGTAAAGGAGACATGAACGATATTTGGGCGATATCTTTTTTTGGTAAACTGACTGGATACTCTCGCCGTTTCACTGCCTGCCCGGCTGTCCGGACTGCCCGCGGTTCGCGTGAAAATAGACCTAGCGCGTATCTTCAGAGGAGCGGAGAGCTGCTTCACGCACGCTTCTGGGACGCGCCGTGGCGCGGCCGGTGTAATATCAGGCATCGACTTGAATGGCAGCGATTGGTCGCGGCACCTCCGGAACGGTAGCTCAGACGCACGCGCCCAGTGGAAAACGGGTCATTCACAGGTCTCTGCAAGCAAGCGGTGTTTGCGCATACTGTACTTTCTAGACATTGTATAGGATAAGGCAGGATGGAGCTTCAGGCCTGTCCTCAGCGCCAAGAAATAATATCACATCAATAACTTTGGCCTTGTAAAATCTCTTTCCAGGCGGATGAAGACGACGAGGAGCCCGAGGGGCGAGCCAGCTCCGAGGAGGAGAGCTCGGACGACGACAAGAGCTGGGTGGAGGAGGTGAGGGAGCAGCGGAGGTTGCTCTGGGAGGAAGGCCGAGACCGCCGGAGGCAGGAGAGGAAGCAAGCCGACCGCAACACCGTCCTGCTGGAGGGGGAACAGAACGGAGAAGAAACTGCAAACATGGCCGAGAGCAAGAAGACAAGTCAGCCTCAGTACTATCAGATCAAAGCTGGGGAGGAGTTCAGGAGTTTTAACGACATGGCCCGCAAGCAGAGACTACAGAAGTATGTCTTTTTGGAAATGTATTAAATGGAACTGTTGGAGGTGTGCTGGCTTGTTGCGTGGGACACTCTTTGAAACCTATTATTCAGATTGCTTTAGGGTTTGCAGCTGTTAACATAACAGGGAGATAACCTGACCTGTTTCCACATGAATAGATTTCCAAACTTAAATCAATAAATAAGAATATAAATTATAATAATACTGCACTGGAGTTCCCAGCCAAAACAATAACTCTACTCTCTGACTGCAGTGTATACGGTTTGGTATATTGTTTCTAAGGAATCTGTGTATTCTTCCAGGGCTTCTTTGGAGGACCGTCTGAAGTTGGAGGAGAACTCTGGAACGAGCCACATGGTTGACACTGCAGTGGGCAGCAAGCAGCTCAGCTTCACTCTCAAAAAGGTAAACTGTGTGTTCACCATCCTCTTTCTCCTATAACTCACTCCTATATACTCCATTGTTTAAAGCAATGAAGAACAAATATAAAACCCAGAACATGGTATCTACTGTAAACCAGTGCAGCCAATTGTCCAACGTGGAGAGGATGCACTCAGGTGGTCTGAAGATTATTGCCAAGAAGAAGCTTTAAGTACCTACAGTCTCTCAAAAAAAAAACTTACTTTTTAGAAAGGCTAGTCACAAAACCAGCACTAGCACAATGTAGACAATTTGGTAAAATTGTTGAATAGCTACATTTTTGTAAAGCGAAAAGGCATTTCCTAGAACACGTGACAACAAGCAATTCTTAGTAAATTCCTGGGATAACCCTACAGGCACCGCTAGTGATTTCACTGTTCACACATGCAGGAAGATTTTTTGTACTTGCTTTGGCAATGCCAGAATCGATGGGGGAAGGGACAGCCCAACAGTGCTTATCCCTGCAATGTTCCTGCTAAGTACCAAAAATCTAGTAGTCGGTACCGATACCCCCCAAAAGTACACAATACTCGATACCAAAGTCAACACCACAGCGTGTAGTTAAGTTAACGGAGCTAACGTGAGGCTGTGACAGACAACGGCGGTAAGAAACAGACTTTACTTCCGGTTTTGCGAGCTCCCGGTGAAGTCGGGAAAGACGTTGCTGTAGATGTAATGTTACGGTTACTGGGGTGGGAAATTAGTCGGACAGGTTACCCTGCATATCAATCCCTGCGCCCATTTACACATGACCCAATGCAGGAAATGTCCTTGCACATTTCAGGGAAAGACTGTATATGTGAAAGGGGCTTTACAGTGATGTCAACATACGGCAAACAAGAATAACATGAGCAACATAAAAGTAAATGGGTTCATTTCACTACGGTATAGGCCTACAGACTAAATTGGAAAAAGGAAATAGAAAAGAGCAGAAATGTACAAGAATAACTTAACTTCATAACTAAAATTAGAAAGCGGTAAAGAAATGTGAAAGCAGTGAAAACACAATTAATAGGTCTATAACCCACCATGTTTATAATAGAAAACGTACAAAAATATTTGTGACTTTTAAAACTCTAAATATAATTTTGATATACAACAGGGTTGTTTGGGGTATGTTATTATTAATTTTTAACCTAAATGGACAATAAAAAAAAAATATATATATATATATATACAGTATCTCACAAAAGTGAGTACACCCCTCACATTTTAGTAAATATTTTCATTATATCTATATAACACTGAAGAAATTACACTTTGCTACAATGTAAAGTATTAAGTGTACAGCTTGTATAACAGTGTCAATGTGCTGTTCCCTCAAAATAACTCAACACACAGCCATTAATGTCTAAACCGCTGGCAACAAAAGGGAGTACACCCCTATGTTAAATTCCCATAGAGGCAGGATGATGTTTATTTCTAAAGACAAGTTATTTCATGGATCCAGGATACTATGCATCCTGATAAAGTTCCCTTGGCCTTTGGAATTAAAATAGCCCCACATCATCACATACCCTTCACCATACCTACAGATTGGCATGGTTTTATTTCAGTTAGCCTAATAGCGGGTTTGATTTGCATTGAGAGATGATTTTATGGAAAGTACCCCATGCCAATCTCTGTAGTATAGTATATAGTGCTTGCTCCCCCCTGAGTATAATTGCACAATTACTTTACTCCATGAAGGTACAAGTGGCTGAAATGCAGTAGTTTCAACACAATTTCTGTAACATGCATTTTATTCTGTCATCATTTGCAGTCAGAGCAGCAGAGGAAGCAGCAGCAGGCCGAGCGGGAACACCACGAGGAGAGGAAGAAGCTGAGGCGCTCAGCCGGACACCTGAGCAGTGGCCGTGGGAGAGGCTGGGGCCGCGGCAGGGGGAGAGGAGGACGAGGGGGAGGGAGGGGGAGAGGCCGGTACTGAGAAGGGCAGCCAAGTCCACATCCAGGGCCTCTGTCCTGGATGGACAACAGAGGCATTACTGGCACTGGGTTTTTTTTTAGCGGCTTTCATTAACTCAACTTCAAGTGTCTTCGAATACAGATTCTAAGCTCTGGAGACTGAGGATTCTGCACATGTGGCAAAGACTGACATAGATGAACAGACAAGCCTTAACCCCACCCCCACCCCTGCTCCTGGGTGGTATGTGCCATGTGTTTAGCTGCTCTTCTGCGAATTCTGAGCATAATCAGAAAGATTACTTACGTCGCTGCCTGTGTATATAATGTCTGTGCCATTATCCAAAGGCAGGGATGTGGCCCCAGACGGAGTTAGAGATATGAAAAGCTGAAAGGACTCAACATGACCCGCCTTGTCTCAGGCGTCTAGTTTCTTACAACTGCTCCTCAGTGGGGATTACTATTTCAGTTAATGGAAGGGGAGAACATTTATACTGGTGCAAACACTGTTTGTATTTTAATGCTTTTTGTCATTACTGCATATTGTTAAACCAATACTGGATTAACAGCTATTGTACTAATATATTTGGTACAACACTTGCTTGACTACATTGCTTTTATTGCTGAGTACCAAAATGGCTCAAAATGTGCAAATACTCAATCAAACTAGAGCATGCTTCCTTTGCAGCAGCTCACTACTTTCATGCGTCCGAAGTAAGAGGAGGGGAGGAGAAAAATGTGAATGAGGGGAATTTCTTTCTTTTTCTTCTTCCCCCACCAGCAACTGCAGTTCTTGGAAATAGAAGGACTGCCTGGGTGTCCTTCCCATCCCCCCAGTGTGTTGATGGTGTGAACCCCTTCTGCTTCAGCATTGGTTCATTTCAAATGGGAGGGAGGCGCCTTTCAGCCCTCAGCATGCAAACACTGGCCCCCAGGCTCATTTGAACTCATTTGGTGTCGCCATGCTTTTTTCACCATCACCCATCTGTCAGGGTTAGTGACTGCATGAGCAACCACTTATTGAGGAGAAATCCAGTAAATTAGCATGTCGGGACAACACATTTCACCCTGGACGTTTTCTGCAAGAGCCAGACATAATTTCACCGTTGAAACCTTTAGAAGAATAGTTCAACGGTTTGGGGGAATACACTTATTTCACTTTCATGCTGAGAGTTACATAAAAGGATTGATACCACTCATGTCTGTACGGTAAATACCAAGCTAAAGCTGGGAAACGGCTTAGCTTAGCATAGAGACTGGAAACGAGAAAACGGCTAGCCTGGCACTGTCCAAAGGTAACGGAACTTGCATACCAGCACAGATTAAGCTCACTGATTGATACATTGTATCTTGTTTGTTTAATGCCTACAAAAAAACTGCAAAAAACAAAAATAAGTCATTTTAGGGGGGGTTATGTGCCAGACTCTTGGCCGGGACCTGCAAGTTCCTGGAGTCGGCTGGTCGTTTTAACACTTTGGATTTTATACAGATTTAACAAACAAGAAACATTGGTGCAATAAGGGAGCTTTAGAGGCGCTGATAAGCAAATTCTTTTACCTTTTGACCGAGCCACCAAGCTGCTTCCCCTTGTTTTCCTGTCTTTTCTTTCCTGTGGTAAGCTAAGCTAAGCTAAAAAGGCTGCTTGCTCCAGCTGCATATTTACCATACAAACATAAGAGTCGTATCAGTTCTCTCGTCTAACTCCCAGCCACAACACAAATACGTGTTTTTTACTCTCCAATATGAAGAACTATTTCATATTTCTCTACATTACCTTTTTATTGCCATGTAACTTTGTATACAGCTAAAACAGGGTATTATCATACTTTGAAACAAAATAATTGGTACAAACCATTTCGAGGATAAACGGGACGATTTTTATCCAGGTTTTTGTTGAGAGATTACCATCAGTTGAGACTAGGTTACTGAGGCCAGGCGACAAAGCTCCTGCCTAGTTCACTCCTTTGTGTTGGGACACCTGTGACTGTAGAACAAATAAACATCATTTAGCAAAGTGTCATCTGATAAAGTTCTTTAGGCCGGGTTCCAGGCAAATCTCTCTTTCTCAATGCTTTTGGCTTCACCATGACAACTGGCAAGGCCGGGCCTCAGGAAGTGGGTCAACCAAAGCTGGCACAAAGAATAAGAAAACACAATTTCCACAAAGACAAGGAAGTGCTATTTTATATACTTAACCTCGTATGCCAAACCATTATGTAGACTGGCCTGCGGTTTGAGATTTCTGATATGGAATTAATCAAGACATGTCTTCACTTGTAACGATCAAAGATATTGCTTAATCTGATCGGAGCTTGATTGCAGTAGGACATTAGGCTTAATGGTAGATCATGGTGTGATTAAGGTTTAATTATAGACCTATAAGAAGCAAGAACCAGGAATCCTTTAATGTGACTGAATCAAACCATATCTGATGGTTTGTGGTAGCGGCCCCCATTTCCTCAGAAGGGAGGTGGATTTAAAGCTTTAGTGCGTAACCAGTGTTTCCTTTAGGATTTTCTGTTTTAGCAGTGGGGGCAGGTCCGAACACCGCCTCCCCCACACTTTGCTGCAACAACACAAACAAATATATTTATTCACCTCTATTCACACACACAACGAGGCATATGTTCAGAACTGTATTTTTTGAGTAAGTATATAGGCCAACTTTGATCTTGACATATAGGTTAAGCATTCTGTAGCAAATATATGGAGTTATATTCCTATCTTTAATCAAGAGCGCATTCTTTCAATTTGAGAGCATTTCTCACTGATATTACGTTCAGATTTTGTAATAATTTCCCTCAAAACCTTGCTCTCACACTCAAATAGTCACTGCTCGCGCTTGGATTTGCTCTGCTTGTGCTCAAAGTTTGTGCTCGCGCTTGGATTTTCTCTGCTTGTGCTCAAAGTTTGTGCTCGCGCTTGGATTTGCTCTGCTTGCACTCAAACTTTCTGCTTGGACTCAGATATGTTGATGTTTGGACAGATTTCCTGCTCTCAGCTTTGAACCTTCTCCTCGCACTCAGGCTGATTCTGCTCACTTGCAAAGTTTCTGCTCTCGGATTTCTCCTGCGCGCTTGGATTTTTTGTGTGTTATAACCCTATCAAAAGTCAACAACCAATAGAATGCCAGCTGTAGTGTTGACCAATGAAATGATCCCAACCCCGTTGAGGGTGCGTTCACTTTACTTTAGAACGTCTGTTGAGGGCGGCTGTAACCTGACTGTAACCAAGTTTATATATCCCCGCGCCGTTTATAGCTTTATTATAAGTATATGTCAACAATGTGCACAGAATGGTCGACGCACTTTCACCTGCACCCGTCAGGAAACGGGAGAAAGCTTTGAAGTGGGACGTATGAAGTTATGTCACAACAACCAGGGTGAGTAACATAACTTAAGCACCTAGCTAGCTAGCTAGCATATGGCCTAGCTTGATGTCCAGAAACAAATAGAGGTGGTTTAATGTACCTAAACAATGATCAATGATTACCAAATTTCTCTCTCATATTGCTCCTCATAACCACTGAAAACTGTCAAAAAATCTAACCCAAAGTCCAATTATTATGGACGTTATGTGACTGATAACTGATTGATATCTGATTGATCATTGTTTAGGTACATTAAGTTACCAGTTACGCTAAGCTTTTCGGGTAAGCGCGTTAGAATGTCCCGGCTGCTGTTGAGGGAAACTGTAGTCTATAACTTCCTGAGCGACTGATCGTCCATTTTTGCCCCTTTACATAATAAATATGGCTATGAAATGGAACATGAAATACATAAATGAGGCAATACATATATAGGCATTAGTCATTATAGTTAAATAGCCTAAATACATATGTTTTACTTATATTTATTCCGGGGACTTTTATTTATTCCGCGTCTATTTATACGCACCTTGGAAGTTTAGTTATATCACAGGCTCAGACGTAAAAGCTCAACAGGCACAAGCCGTGCCTGACATCAGTGCATAGCATATCACTGCAAAGTAAATAAAATATGAATAAATCAGCGGCGCGGTAGATTCCCAGGTCAGCTAGAGCGGGTAACGCAGCTCTGCAGACGGACCAGAGTCAGTCAGCACCGGGCGAACGGGGGGGGACCAAGCTCAAAGGGCTGGTAGCTAGCTGCTAGCTAGCTGCAGCAGCTAATATTAGAATATTAGACCCAGCACCGGAGGTCTGATCCCCATGATTTAAAACGAAAATCAAATAACCATTTGTTTTTTAATACCTGTTTATGAAATGAAAATCAAAAGTACACGGACCCAGTCTGTTAAGTACAATTTCACCACTAATAAAACAGATCTAGAGATGATATGCTTTATTTGCAACTTAAATGTAATTTTTTTAATTAATACAAAGCAAACTGAGCAGAAAGAACAAGTATTGTGTTGGTTTGTTTCTCTTCTTCCAGGTGTGACTTAAGTACCCGTTGAGCTGCATCACAGCTGCACTATGTGCATGGACCTGTGCCAGTCAGCACATCACTCACCTGTGTGCAGAGGACAGGCAGCAGTAGCACAAACCAAGAAGGTTGGCAAGTCTGATAATAATGCAATTGTAAAAATAATAATAATATAATAGTAAAATCATGTTACATACACTTATGTTTCTTGCTTAAATTCACAGGGTGCACAACCAGGCCTGGGAGAGAAAATTACTGATGTCCACAAAACCAAATCAGAGAAGGTAAGGTAAGATAGTAATGATGTTAAAGCAAGCTATGTACACCTAATATAATACGTGTTGATGTCTATGAATCTGTCTTTAATAGGAGCATACTATACAAAGACAACAGTGGAGAGTTCCTGGATCGGTCTGTCCTCAAAGTGCCAGAGATCTACAAGGACTTCACCCCTTTTCTGCACCATCAGCGTATAATCAAAGTGATAAAAGAGAGAACAAATTGTTTTTCTCTGTTGACATGAATAGGTGCCTGTAATGTCTGTCCATATATTCAATCAATTCAATAAATGTTGATAAGTATCACTGCTATTTCTTAAATCATTGTAGTTTTTCAGAGCAATAAGATACAGATTATTAAAACCATGTTCACATTTGCAACAAATTAAAACCCTGATCAAGGCAAATTGTTTTTCATGTTCCATAACATTTATAAAAAAAAACCAGTACAATTAAATTTACCAGAGCTGACACTTTGTAAATAGCTTTAATTTACCTTGTCAAAACAATGAGTAATTCATAACAAATTGCACAATATTTGACACAAAACCTTAAAAGTGTATGGTTCATACTACGGTGAAGCAGTACAATGTGCCTATAGGATTTACTGTAGCAGGAACATTGATATTGGCAAACAGATGACCCAGGTTCAGGTGAGTTTGTGAGCAGGGTTATGAATAAAGATAAGATAAGGCTAGTGTTCACAAGAGGGATGATTCAGGTATGGCAACACAAATTAAGAATAATTCAATTAAATAGGAGGTATGTACAACTAGTAGAAGATAAATTAACTATACAAGAGCAATTAAGGTAAAGTTTTGAGGTGGCAAGCTAAAGTATAGTCAATAGCATGGAGTCAAGTCAACAGTGTACACCAGAATAATATATACTGTGATTAAGTAATGATACTTACTGTTGTCTGTACTAATATAACACAAAAAAATAATACAGTGTTTGATGCAGTATGGAGAACAACCAAGTCCCATATGAACCCAAGAGACTTTAAGTGCAGCTGTTGATGATGTTCACTACAAACAAAACTTGCAGATGGTTGTAGTCTGTAGCCAGTCATACAGTAGGTAGATCTGGAGCAGATGGTTGTAGTCTGTAGCAAGCCGTACAGTAGGTAGATCTGGAGCAGATGGTTGTAGTCTGTAGCCAGTCATACAGTAGGTAGATCTGGAGCAGATGGTTGTAGTCTGTAGCCAGCCATACAGCAGGTAGATCAGGAGCAGATGGTTGTAGTCTGTAGCCAGACATACAGCAGGTAGATCTGGAGTAGCAGGGTGAATTCTAGCTATCATGGGTTGGTGATATGACACACACAGATCAACAGGGGTCAAACCCCTCAGCCCCACCTGGATGAAAAGAAAGTAAAACAAAATACTTGTTTTTTCAGTTCAGTTTGCTTTGTATCAATTAAACAAATAACTGCTATTTAAGGAGCAAATAAGAAACCATATCATTTCTAGATCTGTTTTTATTATAGTGATAAAATTGAACTTAACATTACGTTTTATACAGATTGCTATGAATCTATTTTCAAACTAATGTTATATGAAGGAATGAAGACTAAATTCTGATGAACAACAAACAACAGTGATGCAAAAACTGACACAAACAATCCAGTTTCTTGTGTTCTTTCAGTTATATTACAGTTTAGGTTTTACTACTGGCTCTAACATGAAATTAGCCAAATCCCAGGAACATGGTTAACCAAACGAGGAAAAAATACAAAGTAGGGTCATCACATATACACACACTGTCCGTCATATGGCGTCAATCTAGCTAGCTATACAATAAAGAACATATATTTGTTTCTGGACATCAAGCTAGGCTATATGCTAGCGCCATATGCTAGCTAGCTAGCTAGGTGCTTAAGTTATGTTACTCACCCTCGTAGTTGTGGACATAACTTCATACGTCCCACTTCAAAGCTTTCTCCCGTTTCCTGACAGGTGCAGGTGAAAGTGCGTCGACCATTCTGTGCACATTGTTGACATATACTTATAATAAAGCCATAAACGGCGCGGGGATATATAAACTTGGTTACAGTCAGGTTACAGTCGCCCTCAACAGACGTTCTAAAGTAAAGTGAACGCACCCTCAACGGGGTTGGGATCATTTCATTGGTCAACACTACAGCTGGCATTCTATTGGTTGTTGACTTTTGATAGGGTTATAACACACAAAAAATCCAAGCGCGCAGGAGAAATCCGAGAGCAGAAACTTTTTCAACTGAGCAGAATCAGCCTGAGTGCGAGGAGAAGGTTCAAAGCTGAGAGCAGGAAATCTGTCCAAACATCAACATATCTGAGTCCAAGCAGAAAGTTTGAGTGCAAGCAGAGCAAATCCAAGCGCGAGCACAAACTTTGAGCACAAGCAGAGAAAATCCAAGCGCGAGCACAAACTTTGAGCACAAGCAGAGCAAATCCAAGCGCGAGCAGTGACTATTTGAGTGTGAGAGCAAGGTTTTGAGGGAAATTATTACAAAATCTGAACGTAATATCAGTGAGAAATGCTCTCAAATTGAAAGAATGCGCTCTTGATTAAAGATAGGAATATAACTCCATACAAATAACAATAAACCAACTATTAATTACATTATCTTAATGCAGTGTAACTACTTCAGCATGTAAATAATGCACCTCAAATACAAACGTTCTCCGACATGCACTCTAATAATGCAGCCCTATTTCTGATACCGTGGGGGGCCGCCACGGTCAAATCAACATAGAGTAACTGCGTAACTTTTTGATATTAATGAACGTCCGTTACATTCAGGCCATTGCCAAATGAGTTGCTACAAAGCTAATTAAGACTATCGGCTCCACACAACTCTCTGTGTCTCTCACTTTGGCTGTGTCAGAAGATTGGGGGGTACGGTGACTTTCGCACACAGAAGCTCAAGTGAAGATAATGACCTCTTCTGAAGAGTCCGTCATGTTTTTTTAATTCTACTTGTCCTCCTTGGCTACTAGCAAATGCGTGGAGGAGGTGTGGGGGCGGTGCACGTTCACGTAAGGCTTGTATCGTGGATGCGCCGACAGTGTTGTTGTCATTACTTAGAATTCCTCATGGGGGAGACAGAAACTAGGCACTATAGCTTTAAATGTTTTGTGAACACAAGCGCAACATTTCTTTCCACTCTTATTTTAGCCCATACGTATATTCTCAAAAGTAGTCTTGCATTGCCAGACCTTCCTCTACAGCGCTGCAGAGGAGGGTCTGGCTAGTCCACACAGCATTCCGGGGAGGGGGAAAAACTTGCTCTGGTTTATTGGCATTTCTTTAAACCAATCACAATCGTCTTGGGCGGTGCTAAGCGTAGGACGGAGCCACGGCCCCTCTGCAAAATAGCCTCGGGGAAGGAACTTGTTTTGGTGGAACACGTGTACGTTCAAAAGTTGTTTTAGTCGTGCAACAGAAAACTCAGATTGGACAGATAGTCTAGCTAGCTGTCTGGATTTACCCTGCAGAGATCTGAGGAGCAGTTAACCATAGTCCTCAGAAATCCACCAGAGTTTAATATTACAACACAAAGAAAGCGGAAGGTAACGGACATCTGGCCGAAATGAGGGACATCGGCACCTGAACAATCCCAGAAGTGAAACATCGTCGAAACTGCAGTGGCTGAACCTCTTAATATATCGTCCCTCAGTGTGCAACTCATTTAGTTAGTCTATAATATCATGTTATTTCTTTTATGTTGTGAGCAACTTTTCAAAATGTCCTTTCCAAGCTAGACTCATTTATTGTACATATCTGCATCTTTTCAATCAATCAACGGGTTTAAATCCTCATATTCCTCACCGCATGTCGTTATGTAGTCCTACCTTTGTTGCTCTCATCACTGTAATTGCCTTTCCCTCTCTTTCTGTCAGCACTGCTTCTAGGATCTGTAGATTATGATTACACCTTCATATACCCCGCACAACTTCCTTGTCAGTCTGTCAGCACCTTAAGTAAAGTATGAAGTATACCTTCTTGTTACTGCATTTGCTACTTTTTCACCATTGTGATTCTCAGTCTTAATACCCTAAATGAGTTCAAGGGGCGTCCCCGTGGACTAAAGGTCTGAGATGCCATGCAGTCACAATGTCCCCGTTCGATTCCAACTCAGGACTTGTTGCATGTCGCCCCCTTGCCCTCTCCCCATGTGTCATGCTTATGCTGGGAGGCTCCACTAGAGAAAAACACTAAGGATACATTGTAAGAGACATATTCAAATACAATAAAATAAAGGAGCCTATAATAACAATCATAAGAGGCAATGAAAATAAAAGAGTATACATAAAATAGAACAACAATGACTAAATATAAGAAGCAATAACAAATACAAAAATATATACAAAAATATATACATTTCAAGGCATATTTACTAACAGTGACTATTGCACACAGGGCCTTATCTTGCACCCGGCGCAGCGCGGCGCAAAGCTCGACGGAAGTGTCTTTGCTATTTTAAGAACATCCAGTGCCCACGCAGTTTAAATAGCAAATGCACCTGCACCCATCTTTGCGCCCATGGGCGTGCTGGTCTTACAGAGAGGTGTGTTCAGGTGCATTCTGGGCGTGCTGGTCTTACAGGAAGGTGTGTTCTGGTGAATTCTTGGCATATTGCTATCTTGAGGCAGCGGGAAGTGATCGCGCCATTGACCAACAAAAACCTGGTCTAAAGTCAATAAGGCAGCATTTCATTGTTATTTTAACAGTGCATTAGTAAAATGGGCCTAGGCTCGTGCACACTATGTTTGTTACACACACAAGGAAGCGCAGCAGCACCCAAACATGTAAAAGATTACAAATAAAATATTACGGTGCAAATCCGCCATCATGATAGCCATGCACCATGGTACAAACGTGCCTGGCTTTTAAAGAGAATGGGAGATGACACTGATTGGTTTATTGCACGTTGCGCCCAAAACACACCTATGAATTAATGAAGACACTAAGTACAACCCTTTAGCAAAAGTGGATTCGTACACGCCCTGAACGCACCTGCGCCAGGCGCTTTACGCCGTGCGCTTAAATCGTTAAAATAGGGCCCACAGAGTGAATATTCAAATGAAATAAATTCAAAATTATATTCCTGTCACTCTACAGTCAACTTTTAGAAATAAAAGCAAAAGGTGGAGTTCAGGGGATACTATACAGCATGTCAGTGGTGATGATAATGATAAAGTTTCATTTAGAATATTTGTATGCAGTGAGTGAATTGTCTATTTAATCCATTGAACCTTGATTAGTTAGACACTAACATTACAAGGACCTTTCTTTTAATTTGATCATACATGCATGCCAACCTGCTGTAACTTTGTAGGCATCTGTAGTTGGTCCAATGGTTTGCTCTTTTGCTTCTACCCCTTCCATGCTAATTTCATAGAGAACCATGACACATTCAATGTGAAGCAATGAGCCTTCTCTTCGGTCTGTGCCCCCCATCCCCCCCCACCCACCCACCCAATAAGGATCAAAGGAGTGAAATGTGCTGATGCAGCCTGTTCACCGATATTCAGGCCAACGCAGGAAAGCACAAAAGTCTTCCATTCTTCCAGTGAAAATATGATCTCTTTTTTTTCCCTTTTCTGCCTTGGTCTCCACAGTGCCCGAGCGAAACCAACTGTTGGCAACTCAACCTTGAAAGAAGACAAAATGATGAGTCAGCAGAGAGCCAGATTAAACAACTCTCCTCTCATCACTCCAGGAACAGAGCTGACAAGTGGGCAAGTGGGGCAGCTGCATGGCCAAAAGTTTCATTATAACAACCTTTTGATATAATGCAGACTGTAATTAGGCTGAAGATTTTTGTTACATTCAGGACTGTAATTTGAAAGGTTTTACCATTGAGGTATTTCTTTTGATGTTACCGCTCATTTTGAAACATTTTGAGAGCATGTTTTCTCCACAAAAAAAACCCTGACATTCTATATAATACCTAGTTGTCCTGTACTTGTTTCCAAGTGCACTGATTGCAAATAACTCCTGACATGAACTCAGGAAACCGTAGCCATCTAGCATTTAGATTCTTTCTCATTCATTCTTCATTTGGTTCCTGTGTCTGTCTGACAGAAAGGCGTATAGAGATACAAAATAAATGTACTGTAGGTCACTGTCACAGGGAGCTTTCCACCTTGATGTTAAAGATGTGACCCAGATGTGTCAGCAGCAGTGCTAGATGTGCACATTTCACCCTAATAAGCAAGTGAGTGATAGACAAAGGCATTGTATCTGTGTACAGGCCAGGGCTTTAAATTAACTTAATTAAAAATGTTTAAAGTTACCGGCCAATCAGATTTTCCACTAGCCAAATTGTTACTAATTTCGAAAAAAATTGTAACTAACTTTACTACTTAATTTCAGCTCCTTTTGGTTTGTTTCGCGCTGTTGCATTTGTCTTCTCTGTTTCAGCGTAGCTCGCAAGCGCTCAGTAGTAGCTGACGGTTGTACAGCACGTCACGACATAAGTATTCATGGTTCAAGCTGCGTTGCCAGATAAAGATGATGTTTTCCAAGCCAAACACACACGAAACCGCCCAAATTCTTGCCAGAAAAAAGACCAATCTGGAAATCTGTCGCATCGTTTCTGCAGCCTACCGATTCAAACAGACCCAGTGTTATTTTATTCATTCATCACCGGCCAAATTGGCTATTAACTTTACGATGTAACCCGCCAAAGTTGATTTTTACCCACATTTGGCAGGTTGGCGGGTGTCAATTTAAAGCCCTGGTACCAGCCATGCGTGGACAGTGAAAACAGGTTTTAGTGCTAAGATGTTTATAATTTATTTTTCTAGTTTTCTAAATACAAGGGCCTGTAACAACCTTCACTGTAAGGATGTCGGTTTGTAGTCGTTCTGACCTCGAGACTCAAGACACACAAAGATACAAGACACGTTGCAGCTGCATGATATCTCAACATTATCACCATGACGTTTGAAAAATAAGCAGCTCACATATTTGGTCTTTATTTGGTGATATTAACACCACCCCAAGGAGTTACAGTCATTTGATTAAAAATGTAGCCGATTATAAATTCTATTTTATACAGCAAGGAGTCCTTAAAATCAATTCAGATCGTGTGCTCTGCAGGAGGGAGCAAGTCTCATGCATCCAAAATATTCCTCCTCACTGGCATTATGTCCCAAATACCATGTAACATGGTGGAGAGATGCTTTAATGTGGGTGTATGGTTCTTTGTTTAATATTAATAATAACAGTATTTGAATAGCACCTTTCATGCAAGAAATGCAGCCCAAGTGCTTTAAAATAAAGAAAGTACATGACATAAAATGAGCATTAAAACATTGAATCCCATAATTAATGGAAAATAGCATGGAAAATAAAACACACTAAGATGAAATAGAACACATAGAATCCAGAAAGGATTTAAGCTTTGTCCTGGTTTCACTTAAAGAAATGGTTGCTAATCCATTTTTTATTGCCCAAAGACAGGTAACAGAGTTATAGCTGCAGCATCATTTGGGCTATACCTCTGTTCATCTCAGGTGTTCCTGATTTCTGATTGAGGGTGGCCCCGCCCCTGAATATAACAGAGGCTGGGAGACAGAAATGTCCCTCATAGGTTCTGGGTCCGATGGCCCTTGATGGGTTGGCTCAGGCTTCTTCCCTTCTTTTGTTCTTTGATAAATCTTAATTTACTTTAACTAATCCTCGGGTTTGGTGTTATTCGATATGTTGACGGTGTCACTACCCAAAGTGAGTAGAGTGCAGATTTGAGTTGCGCATGCGTCACTTTGCGACGAGTGCAGATGTGAGTTGCGCATGCGTCACTTTGCGACAAGTAACCTACAAGATGCTAACGGCGGTTTGAGCTAACGTTAGCAATCAAGTAGCCTACTAGATGCTAACGGCGGTTTGAGCTAACGTTAGCAATCAAGTAGCCTACTAGATGCTAAAGGCGTTTTTAGCTAACGTTAGCAATCAAACAATCATAGAGAGCTAAAACGTTTTTGAAATGACTGCTAGCTACAAGTTAGCAATCAAACACAACATTGGCTGTCACTTGAATGGCGTTTTGAGCTAATCGCTTTAGCAATCTAACAATCATAGAGAGCTAAAACGTTTTTGAAATGACTGCTAGCTACAAGTTAGCAATCAGACACAACAAAGGCTGTCACTTGAATGGCATTTTGAGCTAACGTTAGCAACCAAATAATCATAGATAGCTAAAACGTTTTCGAAATGATTTCCATCTTCTGTTATTGTATGTAAAGAGAAAAGTTTATTATTTTACAGATTTCACAAATTTCAGTAAGACACGTTATGCCGTAAACCGTTTAAATCTGAGCATGCGCAACTCACATTTGCACTCGACCAGAGCCGGTCTGACTCGGCTAACATCGGGTATGACACGTTATGCCGTAAACCTTTTAAATCTGAGCATGCGCTACTCAAATCTGCACTCTTCTCACTTTGGGTAGTGACAGACGGTCACATTTAAGTTGTTTGTTTGCTGTGGCCGTAACACAAATAAAGCTGCCTTGCCTTGCCTTTGAGCTAAATTCTTCAGTCAACATGCTAACATGCGCAACAGGCGTTTTTCACGGTAGACATTTCGACTCATAGTCAAAAAAAACAATTCGTTAATATGAGACTTGAAGTTTAGATCTGAATCCAAAACATCAATGAGACTTTAACCTCAGGTTTAATCCAGCGAGTTAATGCCCCCAGATTGTCAAACAGACTTTCTCTTTTTGTTTTAGGACTGATCAGGATTTCAGTTTTGTCTCTTTTAACTTCAAGAAACGATTGCTGAACCATTTATTTATTGCTCAAAAGACATAGCTGCATATAGCTGCAGCAACATTTAGTTCAGCAGAGATGTGTGTGAATGTAAAAGAAAATGTTCTCCTATTGATGTATGTTTTAAACCAGTTAATCAAGATTCTAAAGCCATGTTGACGAGTATTGTGAGGCTTTCCTTAGGCACAGCACTGCTTTGAGCTAAATTCTTCAGTCAACATGCTAACATCCACAACAGGCCTTTTTCACGACATTTTGACTAGTAAACAATCTGTCACCTTGTCAATGTGAGACTTGAAGCTTAGATCTGAATCTAAAATAACAAGACACGTAACCTCAGGTTTAATCCAGGGGGTTAATATTCCCAGATTGTTAAACAGACTTTCTCTTTTTGTTCTGGACCGACTAGCAGGATTTCAGTTTGGTCTCGTTTAACTTAAAGAAATGATTGCTGATCCATTTATTTATTGTCCAAAGACAGTTAACAGAGTTATAGCTGCAACATCATTTTGGTTCAGCAGAGATGTACAGTTGTGTGTCATCTGCATAGCTATCTCCAAGAATATGAAATAAAACCTTCTCCTATTGATGTATGTTTTGAACCAGTTTAACAAGTCTGAAGCCATGTTGACGAGTATTGTGAGGCTTTCCTTAGGCACAGCAGTGCTTTGAGCTAAATTCTTCAGTTAATGTATTTCAACGTTAAAAACATATTTATTGCCCAATGTTAGGTAACAGAATTATAGCTGCAGCATTATTTGGTTCAGAAGAGATGTACAGTTGCGTGTCATCCAGAGTGGGGCATTGGAGTTGGGAATTGTTGGGTCTTGTTAAATTAGAGTGTGGTCTAGACCTACTCTATCTGTAAAGTGTCTTGACTCGAGATAACTCTTGTTATGATTTGATACTATAAATACAATTTTATTTCATTGAATTGGTGTTTGTACCCAAATTCAAATGATGATCCATCCAATAGTTGTAGAAACTTTTCACCCAAAAACAAAAATGTAAATGTCATGGTGGTAGAGGAAAAGTGACAAGACAACCTAACCAACCTTAGGATTCATCCTCTGTGAGAATGAATGTCTGTACAAACGTTTGTGTCAATCCATCCATTAGATGTTGAGACATTTCCTTGAAAACCCAAATTAAACAGCGACACTTAGATTGTAAAGCTATGATGTAATTGTACAGTTAAATCTTACAGTATCTTACTGTTTTAATGTTATACAGGATCATACTGTCAAATGGCAATGCATTCTGGGGGAAAATTATAATATTACAGCACTATCTAAGAATGTTACAAATTACAGGTATTTACTCTTAAAGTGCTCATATTATGCTCATTTCCAGGTTCATAATTGTATTTAGAGGTTGTACCAGAATAGGTTTACATGGTTTAATTTTCAAAAAACACAATTTTTGTTGTACTGCACATTGCTGCAGCTCCTCGTTTCACCCTGTGTGTTGAGCTCTCTGTTTTAGCTACCGAGTGAGGCATCTCACTTCTGTTCCATCTTTGTTGGGAGTCACACATGCACAGTAGGTAAGGACTACTAGCCAGTCAGAAGCAGAGTATGAGGACGTGCCACGCTAGCAGCTAGGCGAGCATTATAAAGTGACACACATTCTTCATGGACTACAATAGAGCTGTTTGGAGCAGTTTGTGAACAGTGTTTTCTGTTGGAGATGGTAAGTCCCTTTGGGGTGGACTTTGGGCTTTTTCACGTTGTAAACCTATAACGTGCACAAAAAAGATATATAACACAATAAAGGAAAGGGAAAAAGCCAAAAAGCATAATATGATCACTTTAATACCAATGCATCTTGGGAAAATAAAGGAAAAGGTGGGAATTACACTGCTGCCAGTATATTACTGTAAATTTAAATAATATAGTCAGAAACTATGTCTATTTACGGTAAAATACCTCAAAATTTAAAAACAGTATGCTTACTGTAAATAAACAGTAGTTTACTGGAGAAGCTGCTGCAAGTATTACTGTAAATTTACGGTAAAAAGTTTTACAGTGTAGATTGTTTCCAGTGTTGCTAATGATACCAATGCCAGTGTTTTTGTGAGACTGGTTAACTATAGCAGTGATGGGAGATCTGTCAACAACAACAGGGCCATCACAAGTTCAATTACGGGACATTATGTGACATGTATAATTCAACTCCATGAAATAACATGTGCCGCTGGTTTCTGTCTCAATGGTTGAATGCTCCTCTCCGGCTCTCTGTGTGTATTTAACTTCCTAGCAAAAATGGTTGTTAACTTTGTTGGCAAAATGATACATGTCCTTCTTTATACTTAATAAATATATAATAATTTCTTTAGATGACATGCCTGACTTGGCCTCTGAATCTCTCCACTGTTGAAATGAGTGCTTAAAGGTTCAGAGTTAATTGAACTGGCCCTTCTTGAAGAAAAGGGGGGACAATCATTTTTTAAAGAAATACTAACACGTTCTTGCACGATATGATAGAAATGTGCAATAACGTTGTTGAATATTGTGATAACGATATTACTTGCTATAAATAAACAGATCTTGTGTTACCCAGCGTACTTAGTTCTGCCTTTCTGCTGCTTTCAGTATTCTGCTAAAATACAACAAATGAATTGTTGAATTTAAAAAAATAATTTCCAACATTCTTTTATTGAACAAATTGAAAAAAAGGAACTGAAGACAAAAGGCACTGTTAAGAAAAAAGTGCATTTTTCTACTAATTCCTTTTTTCAACTCAAAAAATCTCTCAGTGACTTACGCAATACGTTGCAGTCTTTATTACACAAGTTGATATTGTGATGATTAAAAAAAACTGTTTATTGTGCAGTCCTAATTCTTCCTCATACAAATTAAGAATCGGAAGAGTTAGCAATAAAGCACAACCTCATACACTCACTTTACTGTGTAACTGAAGTTACTGAGTCATTTCGCTAACTTTAAGGCTCCATTTACTTGTGCTGCTGTACACGTTTTATACATTATCCTGTAATTGCTGCTTGTGTTCAAAGTGACCACTGTTAAAAAGTTACTCAGGCTCACTTTAAAAAGAAAGAGTGGGTTTCCTTTGTTGGTGGTGGTGAACCATTTGTAAATTCCAGCCAAGTGCAACAAAAAAGGGTATAGTTCAAACAGTGCCCTTTAAAAAATACGATTTCATGCTCCGTATCTGTATGCGGAGACCAGAGGGTGAAGACAAGCATCTACAAATAGATTGCCTAGACAAGATGTGAAGAAGGCAGGAGTAGTGTGATTGTGACAGTGACATCAGCCTTATGAATGAACTGACTATGGATGAGCGCAGTCAGCAGAGACCCACAGGACCAAATGACCTAAATTACAAGCCACCCTGTGTATTTCAGAGCTTGACATTTACGTTCACTCTTTCATTGAAATGTCTTTCACAGTAACTAGTCTCATTCTTGTTTGATGTGTTCCATCTCCCTCTCATTTTACGTCAATCTGCATTGACATAAAACCGACATCAGGGTTGTGTCTGAATTCAGGGATTGCAATACAATTTAACAATGCACTTCCTTTCTGTGGCAGGCTAGTCATGGTTCAGTGGCCGTGTGGTGCAACGGTTTGCACCAGCTGTCCGGGTGGAGTCCATGGCGCTTCATCAGAGCTGTACGTTGATTGAGCTACTGTATCTGTGTGTCAACATGCTGCTGGGGGCTCGCCCCATCAAGGTCACATGAACCAGAGTCAAAAGAGTAAAGGAACTCGTCAGGTACCATCTGCTTGGATGGGCCTGGAGCCATGCAGAGAAACACTAAGACTTCCGGTCTTAAAGGCAGCTTTCTGGACCAATGACAAATGCTCAGGTATATGAGGTCAAGCTTTAATTGATTTTGCCTGTTAAAGGGATACGCCACCGTTTGTTGAAATAGGGCTTATCACGGTCTCCCCTAGCTGTAAATTGGTGGGCCCTCGCATTTTCTGTGCATGCATCGTTTTAGTCCAGTGCAACACTGGCAGAGGCGCCGCTAGTTAGTAGTGAATGGAATCCTATGTTGCCGGTTAGCATGTTGTGAGTAAAAGTCAGCCAACAAAAGAGAAAGAAACAACCTAATTACTTGCACTGAGACAAAAAGTGCGTTGGCCCACCTATCTACAGCCAGGGGAGACTGTGATAAGCCCTATTTCAACAAACGGTGGCGTATTCCTTTAACCTCTTATGAGCAAACAAATTAACAGAGGTGGAAAGAGTACAAACATATTCTACTTAAGTAAAAGTACTATTACTTTGATGAACTCTTAAGTATAAGTAAAGTTATCGTTAGTAAAAAGCAGCTCATTTAAAATGTACTCAAAGTAAAATTTACTTTCTTACTTTTTAACAGCAGGGGGGAGATGTATTTTTTATATTTATACTTATTATATATCTTATTTATACTTATTTAATTAAATTGCAGTCTTTTGCTATTTGATAAGGGCACAAAGCCGCTTCAGATTTGAGTTTGTTGACAGTTACAAAACAACGTTAGAAACCTTTTTTTATTTACTTTTTATTTACTCAGTAACAGATTTGATTTAAAATGTAGCAAAGCACAATACTTCAAACAAAACATACTTAAGTAAAAGCAAAAGTACATATAAAAACTACTCAATTACAGTAACGTCAGTAATTGTAATTTGTTGCTTTCCACCTCTGCGAATCAAACTATCTCGAATATATACAAAAACACATTCCTGTGTCTGTTGCATGATCAGGTAATTTCAGTTTAGTTAAACAAAACAACATAAAATCTAATATTCAGTATTTATTTAAACACATTTAGACCGGACACTGGCACAGATCACTGCTGTAATCTTTGTAAGTCTCTGCTATGTGCGAAAAAGGTCATACCACATGATACAAACAGCAAGTTTATCTTTGGTGTTTGGACACAATTGTGTAGAAGATCTCACTTGAGAGGTGCTATTTGTTCTGGATGGGTTTGTTCATGTATCTTTCATCATCTTGTTACATGAAGTAGAGCAGAGTGTATTCACTCAGGAAATGCCAGGGAAAGTTGTGATGTTTCATCTGCGTATTGTCACAAGATGTGTTATGCACACTGAGCTGGATGGTACAGGAACACAAGTTGATGAAACGGTCAAACTGGCTGGGGAATTTCATTATGCAACTATCAACTAACAAAGAAGTGAAGGGAAATACAAAGCCAGATGCAGTGATACACATGACACACGTCACCAAGGCCCGTACACTGCACTGTATCTTGTGGGTGGCTAATAACAATCATCATCCTTGTCCTTTGTGAGGCCTTGTAAATGTGGGGGATAGGCTACAATGGTCCACAGTCACGATAAACAGAAAGTCCACACATAGCGAGAGATAGACTTTACAAGAGGAGGAGAAGGAGACACAGACATTTGGTGGAAGGGAGACAACAACAGAAACAAAAGGAAATGACTGGAGTCAGGAGAAACAGTCTAACTCGGGTTTTCTACGTAATACGTTTTTGGGATCTTGTGATTTTGAACAAGCTGATAAACATCTGTTGAAAATAAATTAGCCCCCAAGTGTGGGCCCACTTCCTGACTGACAGGCATGGGTCTGCATAGGATGTGCAGCCTTCTAGAATAAGTTCAGATACAGGGTAGGACCATAAGGAAAACTGCATTATTACAGATGATGTAATCATACAAATTTGCCACTTAACCTCATTTAAACTTGTTTGACCGATTCAGAAAGGGCTGTGCTTTTTACTTTTTGATAATTAAACTTCTTGGAAAACATGACATCATTCACCAACCCTGCAGAAGATTTTAATGGAAACCCCGTTGTGCAAAGAGTTGACTGCCATCTTGATTGTGGCCTCAAGACCTGGAAAAGATATTAAGTTAAGCCCACAAATATGTGGTCCTCATGAAGCCCTAAAGTTTGCTAGTGTCCTGGAAATAATGCTTGTGCAACATTTCCACATGTACTGTTGGGTCACAGTAACCAAATTCTTAATTTTCCTCCATGTAGTAATGTCGTTTTGCGAGCCAAATGTCTATAAAAGCAACCTTTAGACTGATTAGACTGTGCAGTAAGGGGGAAATGTCTGGGTACAGGAATTTAAGGGCTTTGGGGTTAAAAAGTATCTCACTGCTTAGGAGTAGAAGCATAAGATACTTTTGCATACCATTCTTAGTAGCTTACAGTGGCATATGTATTTTCATTCATGGCAAAAATAGGATATAGTCATAGATGATAAAAATGCATACATTGTATCTACTACATCTATACTGGCCTACAAAGGCAAAAGACCTTAACTCGCTAGAGTGTGGAACTGAGAAAAATTACTTTAAAGTTTTTTAGTTGTCCAGCCAAATGAATTATAGGTAGTACACTGGAATTTTATGTTTTAGTAATGAACAAATCTTGAGCTCAAACTTGACTTTTTGACTGTTGACCTCTATTTTGAAGTTACTGTAGCCTACTCTGCCTTTGTATTGTCTGCAAAAACAGACGCATGCCAAGGCAAAAGGCAGTAACTTCCACATTATCAATATTTGGTTGCTGATCACCATTTACAAAATCTTTATAGTAACACCTGTATAAAATCTAGTGATCATGGCATATATTTTGGATGATTTACAATTAATTATAGCCTATAAGTAGATGGCTATAAGTTATAGCCATCTACTTATTGCTATATTGTACCCTAACTCAATTTGAGCGTTCCAAAACAAAGTCAAAGAGCAATAACTGGTGTTACGGTGCTCTGCCTTGGTTTTTCCTGGGCTTTTGGAAGTTACTGTTAAGACAACCCATTATTTTCTCGACGAACTTGACACAAGATACCTTTCCACATGATAAAGGATGTCTTGAATGTCCCAATAATATCATTAACTCATTTTTGACCAAAAGTTAGGCTACTGCCTTTTACCTTTGCAGGGGAGTATTAGAACTTGGCGTTGCAGTGCCTGTGTTGACACCTTGCCATCTCTGTCATCTTGTGTTCTCCTTTAATCCCATCAGGTAGGTCAAAAACTCAACAACTCAACTGAAGAGACTGCTATCAAGCCAGGTCACAGAGCCAGACAGCGTGAGTGAGAATCTCTGGGATTAACACAAATGCAGGGCAGGTTTCTTCCATCATAGCTGGCCATGGGGAACCTGTAAGCCTACTGATGATCATTGTTATCATCATGAAGTCAGCTAGATTTAAGCATAAAAATGCTTGCAAGGGCTGCGACTAATGATTATTTTGTTATCACTTTGATCGAACCTGGGACCAGAGAGAGACCAGAGAAATTGCATTTGTGCTTGAAAAATGACAAAAAATGTAAGCAATTATACGATTAGTTTAATAGTTTCAAATCTTAATGTTTATTAGAACATGTTGTATGCTCCATCCCTACACACAGTCTGGCAAGGACCGCCTGGCAAAACAACACCAAATAGTCCATAGCATGCCTATGGACAAGTATATTTCATGTTAGGAATCTGGTAAAGAATGAGTAGCCTAGATGGCTGAGTCAAATAGACAGTCGATTCAGTTTTTTAAGCTTTTAGCCTATTGAATGTTGGGACTTCCTACAAAGAGAAAAACTTCAAATTAACTTTTCAAATGCTCAAATCTGCATTTTACTTTTTTTCATTGAGGTAAGGAAACCTAGAATGAGAAACAATACAATAGGGCTGTTCAATAATGGAAAAAAATATAATCATGATCATTTCGGTCAATATTGAAATCAAGATAATTTAACACAATTACTCGTTGACTTCTGGAAAGATGTTGCAATTATTGAACTTAAAAAACAGTGGAAAACGTTAAATAAATCAACAGTAAAAAAAAACACATGTATACAACTGTGAAATTTGCCTATTTAAACGTTATTCTTTCATTCAGAACACAAGAGAAAATAAGAGTTTACTTGCAAAATGTAATGAGCTAAATAATAGTTTTTCTCGATTATTCTGTTTTTTGTGATCATTGGAAGCTGAAATCTTAATCACGATTAAATTTAATTGCACAGCCCTACAATACAAGCAAGCCTTTTACATGAGAGGTAAAAGCTGCATGGGGCTAGTAATAGGGCTAGACAGTCTTGTGAGAATGGTGGTGGCGTGTTGGTCTGGTTTTAACGTCACCACAATGCAGTGGAAATGCTTAGTTTACATAGATAGAAGGCCGGTTTGAAGTGTCTGTCTGTCTGTCTGTCTGTCTGTCTTCCCCGACCCCACCATGTGGATAAGGGTAACAAGCCTAAACCGGTTCATACGTGGATGGGAGGCCGGTTTCAGCTGGCTGCGTTGCCGTAGTAACGAGCTCTCTATAAATACTGACGGGTCTTTTACCGGTTCCCACTTTAGTTCCTGTCCTCATAGAGCCGACATCTCCTGCAGCGGACTTCATTGTGAGGAGGAACCGCATACTTTTTTTTTATCCCAGCATTCTGGTCTAATGGACACACTCTTTGTAAATGCTTTTTAAGGTAAGTCAAGGATTTTTGTATGCCACGTCACATTTTAGATTTAAACGCTTTTCAACTAACAAAGGGTAACTAACTTTCGGTTGTGGCGGGTTAAAGAGGACAAATAAATAGGGTCTTAGTAGGGGTGGGTATTCTTGCTATTTCGCTATAACGTCAATGTATTTAATAAAGGAATCAATCTTGAGTTTAACATTACGACGTGGCCGGTGTGACAGGCGGCTGGTTAGCTAACGTTATTTAGCAATTAACATATCACTGTTAACCTTGCTAACAAACCGGCACAACGTTAGCCTGTTAATGTCCAGGGCCGTGGACTTCGGCGTGTTGTCGTTAACGTTATGCTGAACAAGGTTTTTAAACTGGCTGTGTTAGCTTGGCTTAACCACGTTAACGTTACCATTAACTTCAGATGCTAAATCGCCTCATGGCACGAAGAATTCTAACGGAACCGGCACATTGACGTCAGTTGTTAGTCACCGATTGGTTCCTTTTCATGCCATTCTTTAAGCTAAAGGCGGATCTTCTTTGTAATTTGATTAGACCTGCACTGGGCGGGGTTTAAACACTGTTCTTTCAGTGACTTTTCTGTGCAGATGGTGTCAATACAATTAGTCATGACCGTTATAAAATGCAGCGTTATTTATTAAAGGACAATTTTTTTATTTTATAAGTTTTTAAGCTAATTATAATGGTTTTAACAGGAAAATCCTTGTTTGTGATAAATTTGTACATGTAACATTCCTAGTAATGTAATTCTGTGACTTCAATGATTCAGCCTTTCCCTTTCAGGAAAGGAAATGCATTTTGTAGGTTTTAAAAATACTGTCAACTTATCTTGTTTACAGAATAATCACTCTAGGAAGACGCACACTGGCCCAGGCCTTGAGTGTTATTTGAAGGGATTTAACTTCACTGGCGAGCCACCTTGGCTTCTCTGCACCTGAGCAACCCCAACACTAAATTTCATCTCTTTCATATCCAAGTAAGCATTTTCAAGTCTGCTGCTTTCATTTTACAGAAACTGACAAAATCTAGTGTAATTTAGTAAAGTACCATGATTTGAGAATTACTCAAATTTGCACTGTTAAGACTTTCCCAAGGGTGGGGGAATGTTATGGACTTTGGCAATTAAGGACACAAAACACTGTGTTCCCAAAGCTGAATGTACTCTCAATATGTCCTCCACTCCCTCTTTCAGTTTACTAGTGACTCACCAAAAGGAGTTGTTGTGACCATGAACACTGCCACTCCCAACAACTTTGACTTCTCTTTCCTGGAGGAGGGTTTCTCTGCCCGGGATATTGTTGATCAGAAGATCAATGAGTCTTCCATGACGGTAAGCGTCCTGCGCTGCCATTGTTCAGGGGATGCACAGATGGACCCTTTTTTTGGTTAGGTGATAAATGTCAGCAGGATTCAACTCTGAAAGCACCCTTGTCCAGGTTACTGCTATTGCGTTATCTGAATTGTATTTCCTTTACTTGACTCTTAAGCCCATGGTGATGTAAATGATTGTAAGTTTTAATATTGGTGTATTGTTTGCAGTGTATTGGAAAATGTTAAACTCATTTTATTTTTTTCCTTCTCTTCTCCATTACAGGATGATAGGGATGCCTTTTACATCTGTGACTTGGGAGATGTACTGAAGAAACATCTGCGCTGGGCAAGGGCCCTGCCTCGCGTCACTCCTTTCTATGCTGTCAAATGCAACGACAGCCAGGCTGTAGTTATGACACTGGCATCCCTGGGAGCTGGCTTTGACTGTGCAAGCAAGGTGCATGTTGGAAAATTCCCCTAGCACTAGATGTTCTCAGAATAACCCAATACAAAGCTCTCTTTGATGATTAGCTGAAATTGCATTGGCAGCTCATGTTTTTAGATTGGCGCTTTTTTTTTTTGCTGACTGTTGGCATTGTCCCCCCTCTAGACGGAGATTCAGATGGTTCAGTCTCTGGGAGTGGATCCAAGCAGAATCATCTATGCCAACCCCTGCAAGCAAGTTTCTCAGATAAAGTATGCGTCTGCCCATGGGGTTCAGATGATGACCTTTGATAGCGAAGTGGAACTCATGAAAGTGGCCCGCTGTCATGATAGTGCCAAGTGAGACATTTTTACCATACATAAGATATAGGCGTTTAGTGGTATATTATCATTTTCATCACCCTAACTCTCTTTCTGCTTTGTGCCCAGGCTGGTGCTGCGTATTGCCACAGATGACTCAAAGGCAGTGTGTCGCCTGAGCGTGAAGTTTGGGGCCACGCTCAAAGCTTGTCGAGGTCTTCTGGAGCGGGCTAAAGAGCTGGGGCTGGACGTAATCGGCGTCAGCTTCCATGTTGGCAGTGGCTGCACTGATCCCGAGACCTACTCCCAGGCAATCGCTGATGCCCGCTGTGTCTTCGATATCGGGGTGAGTTGTGACAGAAATGCATGTACAACAACCGATTTATGTGGGTGTGTGTCGTCCGTTATTTTTTTAGTTTTTTTTGTTTGTTTTTCTTTACCCAGCAAGGTAAACATGAGATTCTGAATTGTTTTCTTTACTCCTAGAATGAGCTGGGCTTCAACATGGACCTGCTGGACATTGGAGGTGGTTTCCCTGGTTCAGAGAATACTGAACTCAAATTTGAAGAGGTATCTTGTGTTATTTTTTTACGCATGGCGGGGGAATATTTGTCTGTTTTTGATCTTGGACAAGACCGTACATCCTTTGTACATTTAGCTGCAACATCAGTAGTACTAGCTCAAGATGTTTTTTTTTGTTTGTTTTTTTCTTCATGGCCTTTTATATTTAACTTATTTTTATTTTTTTTCCCTTGCTAGATCACAGCGGTAATCAGCCCAGCCCTGGACAAGTATTTCCCTGCTGAAACTGGTATCAAGGTCATTGCTGAGCCAGGGCGCTTTTATGTGGCCTCTGCTTACACACTGGTTGTCAACATAATTGCCAAGAAGGTCATCATGGACGAGGAGTCGGCCTCCGATGGTAACTGCCTAGATTTAGGAAAATTACTGATTTAGAAAATGGAGTTTATTCTGAAAGCACATTTTGTTCACATTTCTCATTGGTTAAATGATTTATGCTTTCTTCAGAGGAAGACGAAGGGACCAGTGATAGGACTCTGATGTACTATGTCAACGATGGAGTGTATGGATCCTTCAACTGTATACTTTATGACCATGCTCATTGTTTGCCAACACTACACAAGGTAAGTGAAATTCAAGGACTGAGAAAGTGGAGGGTGTGTGTGAAGTTTCTCATCAGGGGAAAGGTGAAACAAATGATAATGGTTTGTCTCTCTCTCTCCCCCCCCACCCCCTCCCCCTCCCCTCCTAATAATAGAAGCCAAAGCCAGATGAGGTCATGTACCCCTGCAGTATCTGGGGCCCAACATGCGATGGCCTTGATCGCATTGTTGAGCAGTGTTACCTGCCTGACCTGCAAGTGGGCGACTGGCTGGTTTTTGATAACATGGGTGCCTACACGGTGGCTGCCTCCTCCACCTTCAACGGCTTCCAAAGACCTGACATTTACTACGTCATGTCCCGCACTGCCTGGTGAGTAGATGTCACAAAAGTGGTAGTTGGTAATGGATCACTATCTATCGCTGTATGTTTGTACGGGTAATGGTGGCAGCATGGGTGTTAGCCCAAGCAAAATGTTCCACTCTGTGGAACAAGCAAGTTTTATCTTACTTGCTTGCAAGTATGTCTGGTCATGAGAAAAATTTGCAGATTTTTAGTATTGTTACTAGACAATCTAACTTTCTATCTGCATTGTCTTCTACAGGCAACACGTGCAACAGATCTGTTCCCAGGGCATGCCAGCTCCTGCGGAGGAGTCTTGTCTTGAAGTGCCAGCCTGCTGTGGTCGAGAGAGCAGCTTGGAGATGCCCAGCTTGGAGATGCCCGCTAAGCCCTGCCAGGCCCATGTGGTTTAAACGTGTTCTGTATATCGCAGCAATGTTCTCCAGATCTAGCATCCTTATTAATTATTGGAGAAGGGAGCTTTTTTTTTTTTTTTCTCCCCAAATGTAGATTTTTAAGGCCAGTTACTTGACCGGAGGAGAATGAGAGCGTCATGTTGTTGCACATTTTGTGTTCGGTACAGAAGTGGGGATCAACCCTAAATGAAATGAGGCTGAATCACACTCTGGTGCCTCTGTGTGTTCCAGGCAGAGTGTTACAGGGCAACTTGTTGCTGCAGTCTTCTGCCCTAATTTGTGGTTAATGACTGGAAGAACTGGAACACTGCAGTTCATGAAGAAACCATTTTCTGAACTGATAGTGTAGGGAGACAAACTTTTTTTGCTTTGTGAAAAAATGAATGGAAGAACAACTTTACAGTGTTTCCCTTCAGTAAAGCGAGAGGCCCAGTTAACCTCTAAAGGCTCGTCCCTAGCTAGTAACTCGCAAAGAGGCGGTTGGAGGGTTGATTTGATTCCTCAAATGGCTGCTATGTTTTCTCCACTTCTGTACAGAACCACTCAAAAGTGTTAATCCTCAAGATGTTAACATGTATAAAACCTTTTTATTAGCCATGCTTTCCCATGCAAAGTGTATAGGTACACACAAACTTAAAGTAAATGTGCGTGTAACATTCTGCTAGTCAAAACACCATATAGTGTGCTGATCTGGCTGCAGCACTTGAAATTGTTTTTTTTCGGACAGCACTATAGAAACCTACTGAATACACATTTTTAGCTACCCATGTCAAGCCTGTGATCCACCAGCTTTACCCAGGTCACCCGGCACTGCAGCTGCCACCAAAAACAAATATCTTCAGGATTAACTCTTAAAACACAGGGACTCAAGAAGCAGACTGCCCCTCTCCTCTTCTCCTCCTCCCTTATTTTGTAACCTGTAGAAGGCAAGTCTGTTCATGATATGAATAAGCAGCAGTGTTAAAACTATACATTTAAAATGGATACGAAAGAGATGGGATTGCAAAATCATAATGCTTTCCTATGGAAACTTTCAAGTTTTGTATTTTTTTAATAAATAAAACATCAGGTGCAGAGCCAAATTATGGATGGTGTGTGTTTTTAATATGGGACAAAAAAGAAATTCATTGACTACTTATATAGCACTATGGACCACTGAACACTATTCTTAGGATTAGCGCCCTTTATATAGAAGGTGCTACTTAGGATGTTTCAAGAGTTCCATCTAGTGTTTGCAGCAGGAACTGGTTTAAACCGGTGCTGCCTGTGATGTTGCCACAGTGACATTTGCAATAATAACTTAA
This sequence comes from Perca fluviatilis, assembly GCF_010015445.1. Taxonomy (NCBI): domain Eukaryota; kingdom Metazoa; phylum Chordata; class Actinopteri; order Perciformes; family Percidae; genus Perca; species Perca fluviatilis. The sequence goes on along the minus strand of NC_053131.1, from coordinate 28,762,110 downwards.
CATTCCTCCTTTTCACTGGTATGTTTCCACTCACAACTTTCATACACATGCAAGGTACTTTATTTAGCATTCCAGTGGCTACACGTGAGCCTAAAATAAACCCCCTTACTTGGAACACACTCATGCGCAGACATGTTTTATAGCTTGTCTGTGCTTGGAATGTAAATTATCCCTCAAGTCAATCCTGAACTTGATAGATTTTTATACTATCCATGCTGCAACTGGATTGTATAAATTGCCTGGTCTTAAAGATAACAAATCAACTTATTTACTTAACAGATTTCCACACTTAATAGGTTTTATTGACATTATTTCAAAAGTTATGACACCTGTCTTTTCACATCATTACTGTCATTTGTTTCCCACAAATACATAATACACACATGTAAAGAAAGCAAAGCACTACAGAATAAATAAAACACACACACTGATAGCAGTGTTGGGTGCCAACCGGCTCATCAGGAGAGGTCAGGGGTTCCGTTTCTTGCTCAAGGACACTTCGACTCTCTGGAGGAGCCAGAGATTGAACCACTTTCGATTACTAGACCAGTGTTTCCCAAACTTTTTTACATCAAGTACCCCGAAACTGACAAATTAGATCACAGACCCCCATTTAATAAGATTTTGTCCCAGCTTTCCCCAGTTCATATGATTTTTAGTTTTGCTTTTATGTTTTATTACCAAAATAGTCATCCATTCTGTCATTGTTACTTATGGATGGAATTTTAGTGAAAATAAATGATTGCCCTTTTTTGGGAACCACCTGAAACCCCCTCAAGGACCCCCAGGGCGTCCCCAGCCTCCATTTTGAAAACCACAACCGCTCTACCTCCTGAGCCCCTTTTAATGGGAATATATTTTGTGTGTGATTTGAGTATCTGCCCCTTTATAAAGGCGAGTTGTACCAGTAGTAACAGTAATATGTTGATACATGCATACATTTCATATTTATATTCACTACATCTGGTTCTACTCACATTTACAACATTCTAGTAACATCTTTAATAAGTGACATCACATTCATAACAGTACTATTTACAGCTGTTTGTCATGAAATTAGAGCTGCAAAGCTTAATCGCTTTGTTGTCAACTATTAAATGAATTGCTAAACTATTTTGATAATCAATTTTTTTTTTTTTTATGAAAAAAAGGTCAAAGTTCTCTGATTCCAGCTTCTTAAATGTTTCTTTCCTTCTCCACGACAGTAAACTGAACATATTTGAGTTGTGGACAAAAACAAGACATTTGATGACGTGATCTTGGGCATTGGACATTTTCTACATTTTTCACCAATCGATCAATCCAATCGATTAATCGAGAAAATAATCTATGGATTTATCTACAATGAAAATAATCATTAGAATCATTACATTTCAGTCCTAATTTTAATGGGCATCTTTTTATTTTACTACTACTTCTTTACAGTTTAGATTTAATTAAGGCGGCCGACAGTTGCCTTGGTGTGTCATGGCCTTTAGTCTGCTAAGATAGTATTTGGTGACAGCCCTACATATGACACACACGCACACAAGTAGTATAGTGTACATACAGTGTGTGATGACACTGTAATTGTTGAAGAAGACATTTTAGGAAATACACTTATTCGCTTTCTGGCAGAGGGTTAATTAAGAAGATTGATAGGCTTACCAATCTCATGTTGGATTGTTAAATACAAAGACTGTACAGCCAGCAGCCCGTTAGCTTAGCTTATTGGACATGTTTAAAAAATAAAAACAAAAGCACAATGTTAAACTTGTCAGCAAAAAAAAAAAAAAAAAAAAGTAAAACAAACGGGATCCTCAGCCACATATAAACAACTAATAAGCAACTTAAATAACATTGTTCATGTTCAAAAGGGGCAGGAAGAAGTTGAAAACCGTTCTGGTCCTACCCCCCCCTCTTCATTTTTATACATTATTCATAATAGAAATTCAAATGGCATCCATCAGTGTTCATGTTCAACTCAGTCGGCTGGAACAAATCAACCCTTTTGGACAATAACAAGATGTGTTATTGGGTTATGTGTTATGTGTGGTTTCTGAAGTTTCAGTTTTTGGTTACACTTTACTTGAAGGTGTCTACATATGAGGGACATGACACTGTCATGAACGTGTCATAAACATTATAAACAAGGCATAAACGTTTATGACCTAACGCTTCTTTTAGTAAGTGTCATTCGGTTTTTGTCATGACAAGTTAGGGTTAGGGTTAGAGTTAGGGTTAGAATTAGGATTCATGTGTCATGACTGTGTCATGACAGAGTCATGTCACTCTTATGTAGATACCTTCAAGTAAAGTGTTATAGAGTTTTTTTAAGTTTGGATACAAATTCAGGTCATTATCACAGGTAAATAAATCTGCTTCCCAGCCTAACTAAATATTAGTAATTAACACGCTGTATTTCGTTTGATGCAAGTGTAAAAACGTCAATAATGCTACAGTATGATTTCCCCACAGGAAGACATATTTCTGTGTGTATAGGGTTAGGGGTTACCCCAGATGTGCATGTGAGATTATGATTTCACCACAGCCATGTCTCTCTGCTCATAATGCTTCCTGATGTACAAAGTAATGGCATTTTCATTATTAATCTCTTTCCTGAACACCATGATGTAACATTTTGGGGCCAAGTGACATCCGAGGATGCTGTAGCTAGAAATGAGAATGGCTGAGCTTTCAATGGCACTTTTGTACTTCCCAGCCAAACTGATATAAATCGGGATGAAGAAAATCCAAACGATTAAAAACAGCAGCATACTGATGGTGATTAGACTTGCATTTTTATACAGATCTGGCAACGTTTGACCCTTGAATGCAAACAGGAAACAAATAAGGGCCAAGAAAGTGTTGTAGCCTAACATGGCAATAAAGAATCCAGGGGAGCCTTTGTTACACTGCATCAGGACGATATTGCTTGATATGGCTTCATTGTCAGGAAATGGGGGATAGAAGTACAGCCATGGCACACACAGGGCCAACTGGATCCCAGAGACAATTGTCACCACAGCCAGCGGCTGGTTGAGCTTCTTCATCCAGGAGCCTAACTTTAGGTCAAAGCTGAAGCCCACGAAGATCTGGAGCAGGTTGGCCAGAATGCAGGAGATGCAGAGGGAGAAGGCTATGCCGAAGAGAGGCAGGCCTACCTTGCAGGAATCCTTAGTGGGTTCCCCCACAAAGCTAAATGTAAGGCAGAAGCAGAGCAGCAAGGACAAAAGCTCCAAGAAACACAGGTAACCTCCAACGGCCTTAACAACAGGAGTGCTGCGATGGATTGCAAACAAAATAGCAAACACAATGGAAACTATAATACCAATGACTCCCAAGACACTCAAAAAGATAATGAAGGGATCTGACCATTTGAGGAAGTCAACTGTTTTCTCCAAACAGATATCCCTCTCTGGAGACGAATAGTTCCGTGAACTGCAGGGTTTACACTCCACACCTATAGAAGTGAACAAAGAAATGCAAATTGAACTGTATGAAGAGAGTACGGATATTTTTGCGTATTCATCATGGAGAATGAATTCCGTTGAAAAGTGTTATGAAAGGGAATATTTTGTTAAGCAAATACCAAACCCCAGCATTTGATCACCATTACAGTGCAGCAGTGTGACAGTAAAGTCGCGCAATATTTGCAAATGAATGCAACAAACACAGGAAAAAACAAACCTGAACATCATATTCCATATACTACTCCTGCATAGGAGAGTTCAAACTTTTTAACTTTTGAATGCATTATTTAATAATATAATAATAAATCAACTGTTTTTTTTTGCATTAAACTGTGACTTCAAATTGCCCTGTATAGGATATTGTCTTAAAGCTTGGTGTAAACAACATATTTATTGTCGTTTCATGGTTTTGGTTTTCAGTTCAGATGTTTCCCGTTCTATTTTGTTCATTTGTTTCCTGTGTGTTGGTGTTTGGTTGCTTTGTTCATCATTTCCTCTTATTGCTGTATTGTTCTCGTTCCTTGTCCGTGGTTCTGTTTAGTTTGCCTGTGTTCTTTTAGTCCGTGTTCTCTGTTTAGTTTTCCTAGATCCATCCGTGTGTATGTTCGCATGCTTCACTTCCTGTATTGTTATAGTGTTCAATTTCATGTGTCTAGTTTTGTTGAGTAAGATTAGTCTTGAATGTGTTTCTCCTGTCTGCGCGCTCACTTTGTCTGGTGTCAGTTCGTCATCTCACTTTATTGTCAAAAAGTTCTGCCTGTGCCTAGGGCTGTGTTTTCTCGTGCTACTGGTTTTTGGATTTTTGGATAATTACCTGCTTACTTGGATTGTTAGTTTATTTTTTGGTCATTAAATCATTCAACTCTCCGTTATCTCCTCATCTCCTCCTCTGCATTTGGTTCCAAACCTGCAAACTCCTGACTCGTGACGTTGGTGGTGTGTACCCTGATCACATTTAATAAATCTTAAACCCTGATTTAAAAGACCTGAGAGGTGGAGCATAATAATACGTTTTGTGGGAGTTTGGAGAAGCAGATCAGAAATTTATTTTGGCCCAAAACCATTCCATGCTTTATGAAAAATTCAGCATAAGGCTCAGGTGCCCCCTCAAATCAACAATTCTTCGTATGTGTGCACTACAGATCATAGCTAGAGATTATAAAAACATTCCATTCCAACTCTCCCCTATTAAGTATCCTCAGTTGCTGTATGTATCCATAATAGGGTTCCTCTTAGAAGACAGGATTTATTTATTTAGGACTTTATTATTTGAGGTGGTGCGTATTTAAAGGAAACACTTACCATCTCCAGGAGAAAATTCTCCTTCTGCACATGGAACACAAACGTTGCAACACAGTTTGCTTTGCTTTTTCAACTCCTGCCCTGGTTTACACGTTTTAGAGCAGTTGTAGGCTGTTACCTTTAAAAGACAAAAAAGATGCAGGACCACTTAATATCCATAGATTATTTTGGGAAATAAATATATCATGACATTCTAACCTTACCGTCACATTGTGCATACTTCTAACAACATCATCAGGGACTTTGAATTTTCCATCTGGCCAGTAATGGCCAATGGTTTCTATGTGTGTGCTGGATTCAGTCATGTTCCAACGTAGAATATCATATCCTATGCTGGGGTCTCCATTGGCGTCAAAGAATATACGCGTGGTGTTCACAGTGAAGTTTACTTTCTTGATTTCCATAAGAAGCTGCGGAGATAAACAACATTGATGTAAAATGAAATAAATGTTTCTTTTTCTGCTTATATTACTTGCAAAAGGACAATTTCACATAGAAGACTTTCAAAAATGTTATAATATTGTAGGTATATTTTGTCAATAACAAAAGAAATACATTTCTGTTTCTTTAAAGGAATAGTTTGCTTATTCCTTTTCTTGCAGAGTTTTAGATGAGACGGCCTGGATCAAGGGAAGTACATTTCCAGGATAATTGCCTGCCGCTCTCTGTGTGTCTGCCGTTCTCAAACTCTGTTCACTTCGGGAAACGACAACAAACTTCGAGCTAGCAATGTACACGCTGATAATGGAATTTCGTTTTACATTATAGGTGGTGTTTTCTTTTTGCGGGGTGCAAATGTTCCTCTGAAACAAGTTCCTTCCCGAGACTATTTTGCAAAGCCACCGTCAGTGCGTCCAGGAGCTTAGCGTCGCCCAAGACGACTGTGATTGCTTTAAAGAAATGCAAACAACCTAGAGCGTTTCTCCTATCCTGGAATGTATGTGGAGTGCCGTGTAGATAGGTCTGGCAATGCGAGACTGAGAAGATCGATAGTGGCATCAATCTTCTCATCAAATTCTGCAAGAAAACTATTAAGCATTTTTTCCCAAAAAATGTCTAACTATTTCCTTAAAGAAACACATTAGTAATGCATAATCTCCAATGTCACAAGATAACTTTACTGTACCTCCAAGGCTGTAAATGGGGTGCTACGTTCACACAGGTGGTTGTGACACTTTAGCAAGCTGCGAAGCCCCTCAACAATGACTTGAACAGCTAGGTAGATATAGTATGATTCATCCTGGTCAATGTAACTAGCCAAGCAACTCGGATCCAGACATTGCTTTGTTAGCGAGCAATTACTTCCTCTGTTCTCCTCAGACCGATTAGAACAAAGTGGATACTGAGTCAGGTGATTTTGGAGAATGGCATTAGTGGTCCCGTTGAACATTGAGATGACATAGTCTTTAAAACCAGGAACCTCATTCCTCTTAGAGATGAATCCGAAAACCTCCCCGGCCATCTCAATGCGTGGCATTGCAGTGATGTTTTCAGAGGTGGACCATGCATCACTTGCAATCCAAGTTCTGTTGAGCTTGTGTTTGATAGCTGCTTCCATGATGATAACAACATTGGCTTCCTTGGTGAACACGATAACGGCTTCAGCGGAGGATGCATTGATCTTGCCCACCAGCTCAGCCAGCCTCTGACTGGTTTGGGAATTGTTCGTAGAAAAGTTATCAGGCAGGATCTCAGTGAATTCAATGCATATATCCTTCGATTTCCTGATTTTGTCCGCAATGCTATCACTGCCGTACTTCCCGTACTCATCATCACTTCCTACAATGACCACTGTTTTCCAATTAAACAGTTTCACCAGCTCAGCAATGGCTTTTGTCTGATACAGATCACTAGGTACTGTTCGCAGAAAACTTGGGAACTTTAACTTGCTGCTGAGTTGCTCGCTAGTCGAAGAATAGCTAATCTGTAACAAACAGGAATATATCATGTTAAAATGGTTTTGCATGCTGTTTGCAACATTAAATACTAAATATAAAATTTAAAAGACATTGGGAGAAGCAACCCATGCGTAGCGGCACTTGACAGTGCAAACACATGAAAACATGCCAAAACAATGCCCTGGGGGCTGGCTGTAAATGTTTACATACAAAAGAACAGTTACCTAGTGACTCTCTCTGTATGTGGATTTGTACTATGCAAAGCCACTTAGTGAAGTAACACAGTGAAGTAACCTACACAAAAGGGGAAATTGTGGAAGGGGAAGCACACCCTGAAGAACGCTGTCAGTGCCTACGCGTGGGTTGCTTCTCCCAATGTCTTTTACATTTTCTATCATGAAATATCCAGTAAAATAAAGGCTTTTTAAGTAATTTTGAAGAAGTGTGCCTTGGATTTTTTTTCTTTCTCTCTACATTCAATTGAATTCCCGACCCCAAAGAGCACCTTCAAGCATTTGATGGAACTTCCTGAGCCCCCTGGACTTTTTTTTTGTCTTTCCATGAATACTAAATACTTTGTCTCAAGACAAAGGAGTATATTAATTACAATTATTGCCTTATGTGTTATCAAATCTTAGATTGAGATAAAACATTCTGTCATAATAATCATTAGCTCTAAACTATTCAAAGGCATCTAACATATTTTATCTTTTTCAACTGTAGTTAATAGGACACTATCAAGTACAGAGAGAAGACGTACCTGGGCAACTGATGACAGAGCAAAAACTCGTGCAACAGCTATTGATACTTCAGAATACCTTTCACCTATCACTGCCTTTGTTTGGGGTTCAGGTAAAGCAGATTGAAAGGTGTTAGGTACTAAGCATTTCTGATGGTTCTTCAACATCTGGAGTGTCGCTCTTATGGCAAAGTTGACATCTCCACATGTGTCATAGATGTCATATCCAATGGTGAAGTTGGGTAGAACCCCAGCGCGCTGGTTTATTTCTCTGATGGCGTATATCATCACTTGAGACCTAAGGAACACTCGTAAATCATATCTGCAAAAGTTGACAAAGGACACATGGAAACAAATAATTTATGTTATAGTCATGTAAATGGACTAATTGTTAATAAGAGCATACTTTAATTAAATTTAATTTATAGTGTCAAATCATGACAGAACTTATCTCAGAAGACTTTACAGATAGAGTATGTCTAGGCCACACTCTTTAATTTACAGAGACCCAACAATTCCCCCCAAAAGCAACCATTTGGTTTAACAACGGTTAAAAAGGCAGAAACCTCAGGCAGACGCTGGCTCTTGGTGGGTGGCCATCTGCCTTGACCAGTTGGGGGGAGAGAGAGAGAGAGAGAGAGAGAGAGAGAGAGAGAGAGAGAAAGAGAAAGATTTATACTTACTCACTACAGGAGAGTGGTCCAGGTGTTGTTGTTCTATTGGTTTGTAAGTGAATTGGGAAAAGTCCTCCAATGATGATGTCCCCAGGAGAGTATGCATTTAGAAGACCATAACCTGAATAATGGCAAAACACACTCATGATACTCACAAATAACCACAGCAAGAACATTGTGGATACACAGGGGTAAAACACATGCATGCAATTGTTCCTTTTTCTAGAGTATGAACTGGTTCATCGACTACACCTGTCATATAACACCTATTATGGGAAGTCAGACTGGATCATTTGCATTGTCAGGTGTAATCTACCTTAATGCAAAACAGTAGCGCATCTTCAAAAAAAAACAAAAAAACAAACACCTGGGTGGCACAAAAGTAACACGCTGATTTGAATTGCTCATAGAACCAAGCCATTACAGTATCAAATTATTTATAAACTCTTGATGATTTTCCTACCTTCAGATGATAAACTGGTTTAGACAAGACAGGTGTATGTATTTGACTTCATTTGTAAACCATTTGAATTGTGCAATGGCTCTTTTATTGAGGTCAGTGACCCCAAAAAAGAATATCTGTGGCGCAGTTTGCAAAAGAGTCCATGAGAGGGCAACATGCTACATGTTGACTATGCTCTTTGAGTATCTTGGGCCTTAAAAAGAATTGTGTTTTATTTAACAATGAGTCATACCATCATGGTCATTTGTTCAGTTACCATAGCTTGAGTAATATGGACATAATATACAGTATATTATATTTTACAATGATGTGTATAAGAATGAACTGTCGAGCTCAAAGGCCATTTCTTCATGGTTATTACTTATTATGTCAGCAGAGGTCAGAATTGTAAAAGTTATTCCAAAGCACAAGGCAATACATTCGTGGAATACTGTAAATGGGCATTTGAAGTTTAAATTCAATTCAAATAAAACTACTAAAACAATTTTCTTATTTGTTAAAATTCTGAAAAGACACTAAATGTATACTGCAACATTAATATCTTCTCAGGAACAATGATTATAGCCAGTGGTAGAAGAAGTACTGAGATCATGTGCAAGTAAAGCAACACCACACTAAAATACTCATCAATACATAATTTTACTTAAGTAGCACAAACCTTTTTAGCAGCAAAACCTACTTTAGGTTTCAAAAGTAAAAGTAATCATTAGGTGACAGAATGGTTTATTATTAAATTTGTATCACTGATCAATTTAGGCCAATAGCTGTATTTGAATGGTGGAGATGGATGGCTAATTAAAGCTACTCTGGGCTACCATTTTGGTTGTTTGATTTAGGAGAATGCATCATATTCAATAAGCTGATTATAATATTGAAATGTAAAATCTTGATCTTGAAACTGACTAGTAACATAGCTGTCAAATAAATGTTGTGGAGTAGAAGTAGCATAAAATGGAAATACTCAAGTAAAGTAGGCTTAAAACTGTCGCTGTAGCTACAGTACTTTGCTGTAAAACTTTTCACTGTAAATTTAAAGTAATATACTGGCAGCAGCTTCGCCAGTAAACTACTGTTTATTTACAGTATGCATTAAATGTTATGGTACTCATACTGTAAATGGTCAGTTTCCTACAGTATTATTTGTATTTACAGTAATCTACTGGCTGCAGTGTAATTCCTGCCTTCCTTTATTTTCCCAAGATGCATTGGTATTAAGAGTAAATACCTGTAATCTGTAACATTCGCAGTTAGTGCTGTCATATTTTTATTTTCTCCCAGAATGCATTGCCATTTACAGTATGTACCTGTATAACATTAAAACAGTAAGATAGTGTGAGATTTTAGCTGTACATTTACATCAAAAGTTTACAGTGTACCCTTCCAATGTTTCTGATAGTCCACTAATGGTTTTACATGAAAATGCACCTCATAGGCCTAAATTTGTTGAATTAATAATACAATAATATATATATACATATATATATATATATAAAATGGAGTGAATAACTGTCAATTTAGAATGTAAAAAAGGCCTAGCAATCCAGGATAAATGAATTGAATTCTAGTGCAGTAACTGCTCTGAACCCACCCTCACTCGTGCAGGATACCCCCCCCCCGCCTTGTGGGCAGTGTGGACGAGATCATATAAAAAGGCTACAGTACAGTACAGTCAGCTGTGGAAGTGGGCCGAAGTGCATCCAGAACAGAGGCGGACGGAACACAACTGTGCGTGTAGGCAACATGACCTCATTAATGTGGGGACTGCTCTGTGTCAGTGGCATCCTGGCATCGGCAGCTCGGGGAACTTTCCCACAGTTTGGGTCACGCAACCGGCAGATCCACTCAATTAGCCCTTCAATCCCACGAGTTTCCCCGCACGGCCCTCCAAGGGTCTCCCAGCGCTTTGAAGATATCAAATCTATTGAACAAACCTCTGACGAACTGAGTGCTGAAACTTTTGGAGAGGTCCAGCGGGGCGGTTCCACAGCGCGAGCCTTCCAGCAGCAGCAGGGTGCCCGAACAGGTGCCAACAACCTGGAGCAGGAGAGGAGAGCGGACAATGGAGGTCGGTTGGTCCTGTAGATGTTATATGTCCTGTTCCTTCATCTTCAATATCCATCCACTTGTAGTTAATGAGTGCATTAACCATATCATTTGTTTCGATGCGTTGTTATGGTTTAGATGAATTTATTGGATGAATTTAAATTAATCTGACGGCTGAAGATAAAATAGATAAAATAGACTTTAATTATCCCAGTGGGGAAATTCCCATGAAAGGCATAAACTGCAGGGACTCAGGTTAAAATGGTCTCTTTATTCTCCACAGTATTAATTAAGACATCAATGGCATCATTCGGTGACGGAATGGTTTATTAGGCTGTTGAATTTGTATCACTGATCCATTTAGGTTGATCGAGATTGAGGGATAATTTAAGATACTCTAGGCTACTATTTTGGTTGTTTAATTTAGGAGAATGCATCGTATTTGTTAAGCTGATGATAATATTGAAATGTAAAATCTTGATCTTGGAATTGACAAGTAACTCTAGCTGTCAAATACATGTTGTGGAGTAGAAGTAGCATAAAATGGAAATACTAGTAAAAGCATAGGCTTAAAACTGCACCTGTAGCTACAATAGGCCTACTTGAGTACTACAGTCATAATTAAGACATCAATGTACCAATACAGTATACTGCAAATTGAACTGCCCAACAAGCATGTAGTGCATACTATTTTCCCTTCTGTGATATTCACTTTGAAAAACTGTTATAAAGCCAGTAATCATTATGCATGCCCATCATGTGGCATCTCATTTTGCTAGTTAAACCAAAGTAACTACTGCTCTAATGCTTTCCCCCTCTGCCTTCTACCCTCCCTTGGCAAAGCTGGTGGCACTAATTCTAGGTTTAATCGCTATCAGTCCTCCCATCACCAGCCGTCTTCACAGCTGCAACACAACGCTGCACCATCTGCACCCTGGCAGCCCGCTCGAAATCCGAGTGGCTCTCTTGCATCCATCAGAACTGAAGCAGGTACTTAGCTTTGTCCATAACTAACATGCTCATTGAAATCCCAAAAGGCAGACGTGGAGCATATTTTAAAGGGTCATATATGCCCCCTAAGATATTTGTCTCATACAGTTTGCTTTTCATTTAATAAGCTGAAAACATTAATATTTGTTCTGATAAAGCCCATGAAGAAGGGGAAAGTTAAGGCTGGGTGTCTTTCAAAAATTATCAATACCGATACCGATACCAGTACAGATAACGTGACTTTGACACCGGTCCCTGAACAATGCTTTTTTTTTTATTGCCATTTTATGAAATCCAGTTTGAAGAAATTAAAACATTACACATTATAGTACAATTATGCATTTATTTTTCAGTTCTTTTACACCTATGTGACGCACACTGCAGTCGGGCCCCTAAAAATACAGCAACACACACGTGAGCCCCGTCTCTCTGCGTAATGTAGAGTTTTTTCTGCATGCCTCTATGACGTGTAGACAGCCAATCATCAGCATTGTTAGATCTTAGTAGAAGAATGCTGCATGCTTATTTGCCATTATGCTATATTTGCTATTGAATGACAAGGCATTTTTCAGTACTCGATACTATGGAGGCAATTTGGTCAGTGCCTAAAAGTAGTTTGGTACCCAGCCCTAATGAAAGTCCCCTGATATTGAGATTAAAAATTTAATTTTTTGAAACACATGGAGATGTTACGCCTAACTTTAGTTCCTGGCCAAAGTATGGTTACTGTAGTTTCATTAGAGAATTGTCTTGTTTGCCTAGGTGTGATGGTCTTATTGAATGGATGGAGAAAAGGTTAATTAGCGTGCTTACATAGGATTTGATCGTAATTTCCCATTTGTAGTATATACTTGTATTCAGCCCATTGTCAACATGTGTTTAACCAAGCTGAAAGGTACATTCCCTGATTTCCGCATAGTGCCTTGAAATGCATCATTTCTATCTCCTTGTGTTGAGTTTTAAGTGATCATCAACACTTAAAACACAGCATTTGGGGGCGCTAATGAGAGCTATAATGACTTGAGTGCATCTTTTAACACTATCTTTTGAGGGGCAATTAATATAATAAAACTATTGTTCACTTTTTTTTTGTTTATGACCTGATGGAATCTTCAATAATACAGTATTTGAAAGTGAGCTGTTATGATATTCTAATATCTATCTCTGGTCTCCTAAAATTATAGCACTCAAACATTATTAGCACTATTAGCATCTGGTACAGCCTTTTTGTTTTTGTTTCTCAATTCATTTAAGAATATCTGTAAGTGAATCAGCCAATCAGTCAGATTATGGTTTAAAGTTTGTGTGCTTCAGTGAGTGTGTGTACAGTACATGTGTGCAGGGATGTGTAGGGATGCATGCTGGATTTCCATTCTCACAATTTGTGAGATTTGTGGTACTGTATCTTCAATCCAAAAACATTGGAAAATGCATCTTTTTGTCTTACAGCAACAAGAGCGAATTGCAGAAATCGTCCTATAGACCTGGTCTTCATCATAGACAGCTCCCGCAGCGTACGCCCTGCCGAGTTTGAAAAGGCCAAGGAGTTCCTGCAGCATATGGTGGAAAGCTTGGAGATCGGCTCGGACGCCACGCGGGTCGGCCTCGTCAATTATGCCAGCACAGTGCAGAATGAGTTTCAACTAAAGACCTATTTTGCCAAGTCTGCCCTGAAGCAAGCGCTAGCCCGTGTTGAGCCCCTCGCTTCAGGCACCATGACAGGCATGGCCATCAAGACTGCCATGGAGAAAGCTTTCACCGCGGAGGCAGGGGCCCGAGCTAGCTCGGCGAACATTGCCAAGGTAGCCATCATAGTGACAGACGGGAGGCCCCAGGACCACGTAGAGGATGTATCAGCCGCAGCTCGCGCATCTGGGATCGAGATCTACGCAGTGGGAGTAGACAGAGCGGATATGGCGTCCCTGCGCCTCATGGCCAGCCTCCCACATGATGACCATGTCTTCTATGTGGAGACCTATGGTGTCATTGAGAAGCTCACTTCCAAATTTAGGGAAACCTTGTGTGGTAAGGATGATGATAATGGGAGTGCGGATATTCCATTAAATGGCGGAATTGATGATAACGGCCTAGGCATAGGCCTAAATAATGAAAATGACGATAACGGAAAGAACGGTATGTCAGATCCGTCCTTTAAATATCACGTGTGATCATTTGGGCAGCACCATAGAGGTAATGTCCTTTCTGAAGTCTCTGGTCCTCTTCTTTAGTTTTAAGAACAAGGGCAAGGTAACCAGTGACTTACCGCCGCTTGTTGTGTTTGGATTTCCCACAAAAAGGTGTTCACTAACTGATAATATAAGTGTAGTTAATGAACATGTCTAATAAGTCTTGTACTAACCGACTTAAAGAAGAAGACATACCTCTGATCACTGGTTGATCTGCCAATTCAGAGCAAATTTGACATGTTTGAAGACTTTAAAATGGTTGAAACCAAATATGATGCTGCCTATACTTTTCACACGGAGCGCGCTGCTCTCTGCACTTCTGCGCTGAATCTTGTGCTTTATGCCGCGCGCCCTGCTCAGTTACCTGAAGGTGTGCTAAGCTGCCCAGGTCCACAATTTGGGCTTTTGCAATCTGTGACAGAACATTAACGGCCACTCATCCTGCACGGCAAAAACTAAATTAGCTTGAGCTAAATTAGACTAAAATGTGATGTGCTAAATTTGCATACTTTTAGATTTTAAGAAATTGCTAAGAAAACTTAAGTTTTAACATGATGTTATCTTTTAATATGCTAATTCAAATTTTAAAAAAAGACCATAGACCTGTTTAAATGAATAGTTTGACATTTTGCAAACATACTTGTTCGTGGAGAACATTGATACCACTCTCTAATTTGTCCGTTCAGGAAGAAGCCTGAGCCAGCAGTCGTTTAACTTAGCTTAGCATAAATACTGTTAACATGGGGAAACCGCTAGCCTAGCTCTGTCAGAAGTTTTTTTAGGTTATTTAATTTGTGTAATATGTACAAAATTAACAATTTTGACGACATTGCAGGAATAAAAAAATGTCATCCTGTTCCTATAAACAAAGCACTACATTTCATAGAGTGAATGTTTTCGCGTGTACAAATTAGGACATAAACGACTAATGATGTGAAGCGTGTATGTTTTCTGCTAAATATAATATTTATAATGTGGTACTTAATGCTTGCAGGCTACAGGCATGCCAGCCCAACTGATCATTGCTATGATACATTTGGGTGATATCAAAACTTCGAAAATAAGAACTAGGAAGTGTTCAACATAAAGGTGTAATTCTCAAATTATTTTGTACCAGCCCCAGCTTGAACCATAACTCAGCCCACTGCCAAGCATGCAGCTACAGCTGTGGTCATCAGGGGGAATACACAAGTCATTGTGAGAGAACAGCTTAGTACTTTTGAGTAACTTTCCCCAAGTCAAAATATAAATAATTTCTCTTTTAAACTTTTGGTACCACCCAAACTAGCAATGTAACTGCTAAGGTTACATGCTACGCGCGCAAGCTTCTCCCAGGGGTTGAGCTTAACGTACACTGTGCTTTAAATTATGACTAACTTCTAGTCAGACAAATTCAAAAACTTGTTTTTGTTTGACAGCTGGAACCTGTGGAGTGAGTTCAGCCATCCTCTGTGTTTAACTCTGACCAACTTCTGTCCATCCACAACAGTGACGTCACTACCAAAGACATGCAATGATTACGACAGTGTGTTGCCTTTAGTGGATTTTGTGTTTGCATGGTCTGAACTGCATGGAATAATCTGTTGGAATATTAAGATGGATAGTTAAGATCAGGTGTCTTACATTCAACAGCCAGTGTAACATTTGAAAGTGACAAATGACTACGCGTCTTCCTTCCTATATGTATATATAACAGGATTTTACACCAACAACATTAATTTACTGTAACATCACTGTAGTTGAAGCACAGAGATCAAGCACACTAATTGCATGTGGCTATGTATAATAACACAATAATAAAATGAATTAATACATACTTACAACAACTAACTAACAGAAATATAAAACAAAATGATTGATCTCACTAGGCATAAGCCAATCAGACATTAGAGTGTTTCTTTTCAGGTTTGGATCCGTGTTCTCAGGGACACAATTGCCAGCACATTTGTGTCAACAATGGCAACTCATACGACTGCAAGTGTCGCAAGGGCTACGTCTTGAACCCGGACAAGAAAACGTGCTCACGTAAGAATCTTTATCTTTGTCTGAATGTTTTTATCCAATGTCTCATTGTCATCTTAAAACTACTGCCAAAAAAGATCGAACATGCCTAAAAGTTATATTCTCATTGAATCTTTCTTAAACATTGATTTGGGATGGGAAAATCATTGTTATACGTAGCAATTACTAACTTTTAAAATACTTAATGTAAGAACTTTGACAGAACCTTGCAATTCCACATTCAATAGGCACTTTGTGCTGTGAACACACTGCATACCATCTCTTGTTACTAATGTTTGGGGTTGCCCTAAATAGATTAGGGCAGACAGTATTCATCACAAATGTGAGCAGGACAAGTAGATCCTCTCTCCAAGTCACGGGCTTGACAAAATCTCACTGTTCAGTAGGTCAGCTACTGCCCGTGGGTGCTTTAAAACTAAATTTAGTTAGTTAATTAGTTTAGTGCTTCTTGCCAACTTTACCATATGTACTTTAGAGTAAATAAAGCTGTATTTATTTGCCTAAAGCTCATGACTGGGAAGTCAACAGCGAAATTTCCTTTCCACAGCCACCTGTTCTGCTCTGCTCCGTACAGAGTGGTCTTATAATAATTAATTAGGGTCTTATGGATGGCATTGGGCTTATAGGGACTGTCCCCATAAGCTCATCACAGATCTGCAAAGTTAAGTAGTCATACCCTATATAACGCCAATTTACAGGGTAATGTGCACATGTATAAAACAGAAATGACTCAGAGCTTCTTGCCGTATGTATTTTGACTCAGTTGGTTAGGTGTGGAAGTGTTTCTTTTCAGGTTTAGATCCATGTTCCCAAGGACATGACTGCCAACATATCTGTGTCAGCAATGATGACTCATACATCTGCAAATGTCAAGTGGGATATGTGTTGAATGCAGACCAGAAAACATGCTCACGTAAGAACCGGAATATTTTTCAAAGATTTGTTGTCTGTTGTTTTTTTGGCCAGTTCCCATGTGTTTTGCATGACTGAACGTTTTTAATGTATCCTCCCAAGACAGCTGGTGAGGCTTTTTGTATATTGGGCACCGCTTAGCTTGACTAAACAGGAAATGCTTTAGTTTATATGTACTGTAAAAAGATAGGGTGAGGCTTTACAAAAGGTTCCACAATAAGGGCTTCATGTCAGATGTGGGAGTTGTTTTTTTTTGTCAGGTTTGGATTCATGTTCCCAGGGACATAATTGCCAACATATTTGTGTCAGCACTGATTGAAATCTAGTTCAGTCAGACAACTCATGTTTGAAATGTTTATTATAACAGCAGAACATTGTGTTTGGCGGCCAGACTCCGACCTCATCACTCCCTGTAGTTTGGGTTTACATCAGATATTGGGGAGTGATGATAAGTGATGATAAGGGCCTGCAGGTGGTTGCTGGGGTGGTGGTGGGGCTGAAAGCGGGCAGCGATACAGGTGCAGGGCAGCAGCAGCAATGGCAAGACAGAGATGGGGAAATGTGCAGCTTAAATAGACCGCCAAATTGGGGGGGTGGGTGTGTTTGGTAAATGATACGAAGAGTGAGGCATGTCACGTGTGTGTACAGCGGTGCAGCTCGCATTGACTGCCTGAACTAGCTCGCAGGCGTCGCCCCCTTTTATGTTTCTTGATGAAGCTGCAAGAGCTGCTAAGGCACTTGTTTTTGGACTGTTGCGAGTGTGCGGAAATAGCCTATATATAGAATTGGTGTGAAAAAGCACAGAATTAGGAAACTGGGATTGATGGACAGAGAATTTAAGCAAATTGTCCTGACTTTTAAAAAGAATTGATGGCTCATTAAAGCCTCAGCTGTGATGTGCTTGACTGATGTAATTTGAGTGTGTTACATGTGGGAGTGTCTGTTTTCAGGTTCAACTACATGTGCCCAGGGACATGACTGCCAACATATTTGTGTTAACACCGAGGATTCTTACATCTGCAAGTGTCCTTTGGGATATGTATTGAATGCTGACCAGAAAACATGCTCACGTAAGCACCTTTGTCCTTTTAGTTGATTTGGAGTGTGTGTTTTTGAGCCAGCATGAAATGGATTGTAAATGCAGACCAGAAAACATGCCTTATGACTGAGATTGGATTTGCATGCATTTACGACTCGTTACCTGTACTTTAGTGCTTGATTGAATACAGAAACCACCAGGTCTTGATGGGGCCATTGGGATGTGGGCTTGTGGGCTTTTCTGAACAGAAACATACTGCAATTGTGAGGTTGTTGAGGTACTTTGTACAGACAGACTTTCTTTATGCCTCTCGTGACTAATATTTTAGTTTGCGTTTAGCATTTTCACAGTCAGTTGTTGAGCTCAACCTGAATAACTCAGAGACTTGGAAACAGATTGATAAAGAAAGAGTGGAGCACTAATTAAATGAACAATGGCCAGACGGAGGCTACAACAGTCCAGGCTCTCCTTGACTGATATCATGATATGCCAGTTACGTAAATGATATGGTCTCTTTTTAGGCTCGGATCCATGTTCCCATGGACATGATTGCCAGCACATCTGTGAAAACAATGATGACTCGTACATCTGCAAATGTCAAGTGGGATATAAGTTAAATGCAGACCAAAAGACGTGCTCACGTAAGAACTTGGACCTTAAGATTTGCATGTCTTAATGCAGCATGACTGGTTAACATAAAAACTTATGATGGCCTATCCTGATGGTCTAAGCATTAGCTGTGGAAGTGTCTCTTTTTTAGGTTTGACTACATGTGACCAGGGACATGACTGCCAGCATATCTGTGTCACAAGTGGTGATTCATACCTTTGCAAGTGCCGTGAGGGATATGTGTTGAATACAGACCAGTTTTACCTATATATTGTATATGCATGTATGAGGGCAGTGTCAGTGGTCTCCCTCAAAGTCTGTTATTCATTTATTCCAAATGCTAAAAATTGAATTTGAACTGCAACAGTTGGTGAAAGCACTATGCTGTAGACATACTTACATCAGCTCTTGTAGGTTGTTCTAAATGATTAGGAAGTTATATGTGAATTTATTTTGAATGAGCAGGAAGCTGGGAGACTGTAAATTGATTGGTTCAGTTAAGTCAGTGTGAGTGTCTCTTTTCAGTTTCAGATACATGTTCCCAGGGACATGACTGCCAACATATTTGCATCAGCAATGATAACTTGTACATCTGCAAATGTCAAGTGGGATATGTGTTAAATGCAGACCAGAAAACATGCTCACGTAAGAACTTGGACTTTTTGACTTGATATGCATGTCCTACTGCACTGTCACAATCTGTATTCTTATTATTTTACATACTTGATTTAATGCAGAAAGAGGCATAGAGCATTTGACCATGGCGTTTATAATTTGATACAGCAAGAGCTAGTGAGGCACTGTGATGTAAAGTTGATAGTGAACACATTTCATATGAGCAGCAAGTGGGCTACTGTCGGCTGATGGGTTAAGTGGAATGGGTTGATTGCATACTAGAAAAAATCCTTATGTGGAAATCTGGACCTTAAGATATGTATGTCTACAAAATGCATAGATGTAGTTTTTTGAATAAATGCAGAATAATCCATATGCCCTTATCATTTTAAATCACTGTTGACCCATAGGTCTTAGACTACATTAGCTGTGGATGTTAGCTGTGGAAGTGTTTCTTTTCAGGTTTGGATATATGTACTCAGGGACATGCCTGCCAACATATTTGTGTCAAAAATGGTCATTCTCACCATTGCACATGTCATGACGGATATGTGTTGAATGCAGACCAGAAAACATGCTCACGTAAGAATTTGAATTTTACCTATACATTTGATGTGCATGTTGTGGTGCTGTGTCTCAGGTTTCCCTCAAAATCCATTATTTTAGGTGCATGACTGAATACTGCTAGAGCCATGGTCTGGTGGATTCAAAAATCCGTATGGGAATGGTGTTTGCCACAAACAACAACCAAATTTGTTTAGCTGGACTTTTGAATCGGGTGAAACACTGTGCTGTGGACACAATGCCCATCAGCTTATGTAGGTTGTTGTAAATAGATTAGGGTAGTAGTGGATTCATTTTGAACAGAGCCTGGGACCGATGGATATAGCCTTGATGGCTCTTTAAAAACTCCAAAATAGGCAAAGTTATGCTTGACAGATGTAATTAGACCAAGTCGGTTACAAGTCTCTTTTCAGGTTCGTTAACTGATAGTGTTGGAGTTTCAAGTGGATGCCCTCATACATTGTTTCAGGTTCCCTCCAAATTAAGTTATTAATTACATTTTGCAGAGATCTTTCTGTGGTATGGGTGTTTGCCAATACAGCCCTAAAGTGTCACCTGTAGAACTGATGAAGCACAGATCAGCTCTTGTAGGGTGCTTGTAGTAGTTTAGGATGGTCAGTAGTAACTCTTAACAGGCAGCAGGTTGAGACACTGGGGCTGATACACCCAGAGGTACGGTTTACATGGCCATGCTTTTAATAAATTGTAAAGGGATTGGTGGCCCAGTAAAAGCTCCGTTAGTGCTCCTTGACAGATGTAATTTGACGTCAGTTACCTGTGGAGTGTCTCTTTTTAAAATTGGAGACCCGTGTCCAGGGTCTTGACTGCCAGGATATTTGTGTCAGCCTGAATAAGTCGTACACTTTGGAGATATTAGCATCATTTGAAACAGTGGTGAGACAGAGGCTCCAACAGTCCAAGTCCTGCCTGAATGATGCCATGAGATGTCATATCACATGTGGACATGTCTCTTTTCAGGTTCAGATCCATGTGCCCATGGACATGATTGCCATCACATTTGCATAAACAGTGATGACTCTTACATCTGCAAGTGTCGAGTGGGATATATTTTGAATCCAGATAAGAAAACATGCTCACGTAAGAACTGGGGTGTTTTTTTTTATAGTGTTGATGGAGTATCTCACAGTCCATTATTTTGGACCCATTGTAGGTTTTATTACCTACTAAGGGCTCTTTGATGTAAATTGAGCCTATCAGATGTGGAAGTGTTTCTTTTCAGGTTCAGATACATGTGCCCAGGGACATGACTGCCAACATATCTGTGTCAGTACTGATGACTCGTTTGTCTGCAAGTGTCGAATGGGATATGTGTTGAATGCAGACCAGAAAACATGCTCACGTAAGAACCTGGACTTTTCTAAAAGATATGATGTTGTTTCTTTGGTACAGTATATTCAAATTTTCCAAGAATCTCTCTATGTTATTTTACACTTACACGGTCAGACGCACTTCATATCACCTCTTGTGAATTAGGTTAT
The DNA here is from genome assembly GCF_010015445.1 of Perca fluviatilis. Taxonomy (NCBI): domain Eukaryota; kingdom Metazoa; phylum Chordata; class Actinopteri; order Perciformes; family Percidae; genus Perca; species Perca fluviatilis. The sequence goes on along the minus strand of NC_053131.1, from coordinate 28,741,103 downwards.
TGTATTATTAGGACACTTAGCTCATTGTGAACAATTCAGACTGATGCACTAAGAGGAATGGAGTACATGACCATAGATTTAATGAACAATTAAAAGAAAATTTGGGGGTTCACAAGTCAAGATCTTCTTGATTGTTGGTGTAAAGCTTAGTCAGACGTGGAGGTTTTTCTTTTCAGAATCGGATACATGTGCCCAGGGACATGATTGCCAGCAGATTTGTGTCAACAGTGAGGATTCCTATATCTGCAATTGTCGTGTGGGATATGTGTTAAATGCAGACCGGAAAACATGCTCAAGTAAGATTCGTTTTAATATGCATATTTATCTGTGGTGTGATCCAGCATCTCGGATACCCCACAGAGCACCACATTTGGAGCCTCAAAGTTTGATTCAACAAAGCACCAAAAGCTCCAACTGGAGACTAGGAGCTAGCTGGTGAGGCAGCTTGTCTTGTGGACACACCACATGTACATTCTTGAGAATATTGTTTTCCATATTTGAGGTCAGCGTGAATAAGCAGGAGATATAGAGACAGGGAATGTTGAAATATACTGGTCCCATTTCTGAGGCATACACTCTTTTTTTAAGGGAACTGTGACCAAAAGCTCTGCAAAAAAAGTAATTATTAGTGATTGTTTTTGAAGTTATAAGACTAAGTCGCTGAGGTGAGCCTTTCTTTTCATGTTTAGGTTCAGATGCATGTGCCCAGGGAAATGACTGCCAGCACATTTGTGCCAACAATGGGAACTCTTACATCTGCAAGTGTCAAGTGGGATACGTGTTGAACATGGATCAGAAAACATGCTCTCGTAAGAACCCTCTTCCTTTCAACTAAACATTGGTGCAGTACCTCATGATGGTTTGTGTTATTCCATAGTATCTGCTGAGGCACTTGTATTGGACACACGTACATATAGTTATGTTTTGGCAAGGGATTCCATAAATATTAAGGTAATGATAACAAAGAGCTCCTTCATCTTGAATTGCTTAGACAAAATCAGTTAGATGTTGGATTGTCTCTTTCCAGGTTCAAATGCATGTGCTCAGGGACATGACTGCCAGCACATTTGTATCAACAACGGTGACTCATACAACTGCAAGTGTCGAGTTGGATATGTGTTAAATGCAGACCAGAAAACATGCTCACGTAAGATTTTTTTTTTTTTACATACATTATGCTGTCTGTATATTGAAACCTTTCGAGACATTTCCCATATTTTGAATCGGTTCTAGCTTCAGGAATTTATCAACAAACCCTTTAATATTATTGCTTTGTGAGCTGTCTTGTACAACTAGATTTGAGCTTGGCCTGACTGAGAAAATGTGCCAGACTGGCACTAACTTACCGAAAGGTGTGGCATACATGGACATGGTTTGAAATCCTCAAAGGAACTATCAGCAATCAAGTTGACCAGGGGGCTCCTTGAATACTCTTTCCTTATGAAACTTGAAGAGGCTTTATCAAAGATGGGTTGGACCATGTGACCTTGACAAGAGTTATTCCCAAACCGTCCTAAACTATGCAAGACGATTTCAGGTAAGAGGATAAGGTGAGAGTAATGTGTTTTCCAAACAATATCTGTTTAGGCTTACTAATAATTAGGGCTGGATATCCTTAAACAAATAACCCGACTTCACTCTGCATCCACTTGTCTTTTGCATATGAGAACACACATGCAGACATAGAGGGAAAAATACCACTGATAGGGGGCTTAAGATTTGGGGTTACAATGCATAAACATTGATTATAATAATTATCATACCTTTCATGTTTGTGTTTTTGCTTTTTTTTCTGCAGTTGACTGCAACCAAAGCCACTGTCCAACAACAACAAGCACTACTTCTACTGATCCAGTCATTAAGTACAGCACAGTGTATAGGACATACAAGTGTGCTGTGCTGCTGGTTTAAGGAGTGAGAGACTGCAATGGAAGTTGTGTTGGGAGCCATGGATATTTAAAGATAACTGGATACAGAGTTGGAGGCGGGGCCCCATTCATTCCTATGAAAGTTGCTCAGTGGCACATGAAGTCAATAAAGTTCAACTTTCGCGTATAAAAAGACCCAGATCTTTAGCCCTGCTTCCGCACTGTGTGGCCTGTACAGCAGGCGCACTAGAAACTTTCGCCGGCCGAGCTGGCTACTTCCAGTTTAGTGCTCCGCTAACTTGAATGGGGATTAAATGATTTCATTGTGCGGGTCTATGGGCCCCATGGCATCACGTGACGTCACAGATGTTTCAAATCCACAGTTTGGCTACTATGTCAAATTGGCTTCAAAGACTGGCGTACTTCCTGGGGGCTTGGTGGGTCCCTACCAAGAACTTTGGTCCAAATAAAGGACCAAAAACATTGGTTGTAACTGATTTGCCTGTTTTGATTGTATCTTTATCAGTGAATATGTCTTGTATGGTACTGTATATGTAAGCATATTGCTTAAACCATTATTAACATGTGTTCTCTTTAACGCTACCCACGCTTGACCTCAGTAACTTCCACTCCCAGGTTGTGATTAACGAGTTGAAGTGATTGAAACATTTTTTTTAAACATATTTCCTAATCTCACTCACAAAAGAAAATTCATGATTTTACATGATCTCTACTATATTGTTCAATCAATATCCATTATTCTTATCTTATCATTTGAAACAACACCTAATTTTAATCAGATTTTGTCAGCTGTTTTCATATTGAACACCAACTCTTTGGGGGAGGAGCATGAGATGGGCTGTCAATGGGCCGCCAAATTGAATATTACAAAGATGCTACACTAAACATGGTGAAACACCACTCACATGCTTTGACCTTCTATATTTTTGTTGTTATTCTTTCAGAGGAAATGAGAGGTGAAACAACTCAAGATGCCTGCATGTGTGAAGCTCAGATTGTGTTCCAGAAAAAAGTACAGTCAACCATACAGGAGCTGAGCAGAAAACATATCCTTTTGCTTGGAGGGCTGAGAAGGATCTTGAATTTATTATAAGATTTTAAAATTGCAATTATGTGAGAGAATTGAAATGTCTGCTTTTTACCTCTAAACATGTCGACATTTGGACTAGGCTGCTACAATTGTTTTGTCGTAGTACTTTTAATGAGAATAAGTTGAATCTATAGTTTGAGTCTATTGATAGTTAGTGGTGCATTTTTCGAAATGCTTAGTGTGATGATGAACTGGTAAACATTCCAACTACACCTTTTAAATTCCTTGACAGTCTGTTCACTAGATGAACTTTCAGACAAAGTGAACCTGATTGAGGGCCAACAGCAGTATTAAGGACAGTGATGAAGACGTCAGAAGACGTGTTCAGGACTAGCAATGTATCCAATTCTTTTGACCAACAGAAGTCATCTGTAACCCTCAAAAACTCTTCATGTTTCAGTAAATATGTTTGGTATAGTTCTTCATGGTATTGATTTTTCATGCAGTAGTAGAATGATTGTTTTATATTATAAAACCTGCATTTTGCATCCACAACAACTGTTATTACTTCTTACAGTAAAGTCACATGTAACTGGTGTAAACGTTTACATATACCTGTATCTTTGTAAGAAAAGCTACTTTCTTTCTGGCAGTGTAAGCCATTGAGATGAGTCTCAAACTACTGTATGTAAGATAATTAGGTGAAGTTTTGGAAAATGGAGAAGTGCAAACTTCTAAAAAGAAAAACAATGTATAAACATGTCAAAAGTTTACTTTCATAATGAATGTTTTTGGTGGAAAAAGTGTTGTACTACATCCTTGTTGTGTATCCACTGCTCCGAGAGCATTTCTTGGTCAGTGTTCTTGATAGAACACAACAGAACAACTAATCTCTCATACAATAAGAGCATTGTTGTTACCCCTCTGATTGCAGCATTATTATGCAGAGAAAAGACCAAAATAAAGCCTGATCTAATTGGCCCGTGGTATTGTTACATCACAGTGATTACTATAATACTTTTCTTTGATACCAGAAAGATTGCAACAACTATGTTGTTTGGTAATTATTGTTTGTTTGTAACAGGTCCAGGACATGTACAATTGTTTTAGGGGGAGAGGGAAAACAGTTTAGGAAGTTCAAGGGTTATAGGACCGCTTCAATACTCTGCACACTTGGCAAGTCTTGACCAAAGTCTATAGTAGCAGTCCTAGCAATTATATACTATTTCAATGCACTAAGTTTTGAAATTGTGAGATTTTAAGATCCACTCAGTTTTTTTTGCATCCAGGTATTTTACTGCACAGTACTTTCTTCATACAATACACACACGTATTGTATTTTCTACTTCGTCATATATCCATGAAACACATTAAAAAGAGTATTTGTGGTGCAAGGTCTTTGTGTAAACTGACAGTTATGTGCATAGCCTACATATTATGGTGCTTTTGTGATCAAAAACTGTCTCGGTATTTGTGTATCTGTATCTGTATTTTTTTCTATTGGATGTATAGTTGCACATGGAAAATAAATATTCTAAAAGAATGGCTCCTATACATCTCATGTATTGTGTTTTAACGCTTAGTTACCAAGCCACTTTTGAAATCAATAAAATCATATGGAAAAGTAGCATTTTAGAAAAAATAAAGGTAACACTGTACACAACATTTTTAGTATTTACCAGGGGACAAATTAGGAACTATTGTCAAACATAATTAAATGCAACATTGTATAATAACACTTTTTATGTAGGCTATTGAATTGCTCGTTTATTAAGCTTCACTCATGGTGGGCCTACTACAGTTTTATGGTATGCTTTATTAAGTGACATTATTAAAAGACATTCCTGTATAGTATAGTTAAATAAAGTAGTGTTACCTTTTCTCAAATACAGGAAAATCGAGTTCAAAATAAAAACAATTCAACGGGTCATGTAATACATTTTATGCTATATAAATAAAGTTTACTTACTTACTTATTTACTATCACATTTTAGTGAAAGGGCCAAAAGGACGGTATCACCAGAACGCGAACAAGAAAAAAACTACAATTACCAGAAAGACCCTAATCCTCTTCCGGTTTACGGTTACCAAGGGAGACCGAGGGAAGCTACAGCCTCTGAGGACTGGCTAGCTAGTTAGAGCAATTTGAACTTCCAATTTGAACTGTTTTTTCCGATACATTTGCTAACGTTATTAACTATAATCGTAATTTAACGTGTACCGGCATTGCTACTAACGTTAGGTATGTTAACTGTGTTGCGTTAGGCAGGTAACTACCAAAGCTAACGTTACTTTCACCAGATCGAGGCCGCATGATGTAGCTAGCTAAGTTAGCATAGCAATGTTGAAAAAGTTAGCTCACTTTAGCCGGCTAGTTTGCTAATTGACGTTAGATCAGTGTCTTGCTATATTAACTACTGTAACTACGCCGTAAGCAATTTACTTGGGGTTGGTAGGGGTCTGTTACGTTATCACCACTGTCATGTTTATTTACCTCAGCAAGAAGGTGAGTGTCTGTGCCTGTGCTCTGCCACCTAACTAACTAACGTTAACGTTACCTAACCACCTATCAATACGTCAGATAAGACACAGAGCTTTGGTTAACAGTGTGGCTTCAATTTTCCGTGTTTTATAGATTGCTATCCCCAACAATATCCATCTAAAATGTGTCTCCTGGAACAAAGATCAAGGTTTCATTGCATGTGGAGGAGACGATGGTCTCCTCAGAGTACTCAAGCTTGAATCTCAGACAGGTAAGTTCAGGGGATGGAGCTTACAGCCTGCACAGTCCTGGTACACACAACATTTCTAGGCAATTTCTAGCTACCCCTGGCCTGATGGCCTTAGATGGTAAAGCCACAAGTGAACTGCTTTTTGCATGAAAATTATAATCTGATTTATAAAGGAAATCTAGTGAACACATACAATACAAAATGCAAAGTTGCTTTGACATGTGAAGTGCTTTGCACCATAGCCTATAACGGTAAGATGTGCTGGATAAAAAAGAACCCATATTCACCTACAATCATTGGAGTACTGTCATTCATGTCACTTGTTTAAATTCCTTTCTAGTTTGAAAGATGTATAGGACTTGATGACCTAATTATAAAAACAGTAATAATAATGAAATATAAATGCAGTCCAGCCCAAGAGGACAATGTGTAAAATGTGTTATAAAAAAGTCCACTGTTGATTACCCATACACTGATGTTGGCGTGGCCTGGTTTCAGGTGTTCTTTGTCAGTGTGTCCTTGTTCAGATTTAACATATATTTAGATATATATTTATGTAATTATTGCTTTTATGTTGCTCTAGGATAGAATAAAAGTGGTCAGCTATAAACTGATTGATTTTGAAAATTTCATTTTCCATACATTCAGCTTTGTGTTAAAGTGTATCTGTTACAGTCAAAGCCGTTACGTAATATCCATGTGATTGAGATTTGAGGGTTTTTGAAACAATGGTTCGTACAGTGTCTAAGAAATCTTCTGAAACTTTTTATAAGCTTTTTGGCTCTGTTCTGGTGCCTCAGTCACTGTAAGTAGAAATAGTGCCACCTTATCCATTCCATCTGTTGGACAGACCCACTATTATGTTATTATTTTGTTAAACAAACTGAGAAAACCACCAACAGTAAAGGGAAATAAACAATACAAACTATGTGCTGGTATTTATTAACTACAAACCACTGCTCTAATGCTGTAGACAAGTGTGTGTCTTTAAAAAAGTTTCTTAACAATTTCCTCACTAAGAATTGCTTGGACATTTTTGAGATCCTGAACCTGATCTCTTTCACTGCTTTCTCAACAGATGATGCTAAACTTAAAGGTCTTGCTGCACCCAGCAATCTGTCAATGAACCAAACTCTAGAGGGACATAGTGGTAAGTTATATTCAGTACTTACCAGACCTGTTGTCATTACACTATGTTAGTAACAGGCAGGGTCCACAAAATTTGGTTGGTGCACACACGTGGAGTGAGCCACTGAAACATTGTCAGACCCTTCATGATTACTACACCTGCAGGCGCAGTACAAGTGGTCACGTGGAACGAACAGTATGAGAAGCTGACAACCAGTGACCAGAATGGACTCATCATTGTATGGATGCTCTACAAAGGTGATTACTGTAAACAAATCAAAAAAGCAAGTTGTCTTGTAATAAATGTGGCTTTTAATAGTTGTTTGTCTTTGACCTTTCCAAAGGTGCATGGTACGAGGAGATGATCAACAACCGGAACAAGTCGGTGGTGAGGAGCATGAGTTGGAACGCTGACGGTCAGAAGATCTGCATTGTGTATGAAGATGGAGCGGTCATTGTTGGATCTGTAGATGGTAAAAACAGATTTACAGTGTTACTGCCTAAATCTAATAAATGGAGGTCAATCACAATATTTTTTCCAACCAGGTTACGTATCAAATCACTAACTCTCCCTTGACAACGATGCTTTGTTTACATACTGAGGGAAGGAGTATGGACATGTGCAGCAGGATAAATGTAGAATTAATGCATTTTTTAGGAAACCGGATTTGGGGAAAGGAGCTAAAGGGAAATCAGCTTGCTCATGTGGCATGGTCGCCAGACAGCAAGATCCTCCTCTTCGGCATGGCCAACGGGGAAGTACAAATCTACGACAATCAAGGAAACTTCATAGTGAGTGCTTAAGCTTAAGTAAAATAGAAATGTCAGTTCATTTTAGTATTTATCTATGTAGAACTACATGGCTTCCTGACTCAGAGGATGCTAATTTTCTGAATAAAAGTGTGGGCGCAATGCAGAGTCAAATGTGCAGAGGGAGCGGCAACGCAGAGATGGTATATTCAAAGGTGCAGGCTTTCTGCGTTCATAGAAACCTATAATAATAATATAATCTATTATTCTGTATATTGTGGGACAATTCAGTAGCCTAATTAAAGCTTTAAATGGTGGGATATCATCTTGTTAGTGATTCAGAAATAATCAAAGTCGATTTTGGAAAGCCCCTAAGTGTAGCACTTGAAAATCTCAAAATGGTAGATAGCAAAGCACACCACCACCACTTCCATTGCATGCTTAAAGGTACACTTTGCATCGTTTATCCACGTGAAATTAATACAAAAATAATTGATGTTATGTTTCAGATGAAAATGACCATCGGCTGTCTCACCAATGCGACCGGAGCTGTCAGTATTGCAGGTATCCACTGGTATGCAGGAACTGGGGGTTACGTTGAACCAGACTGTCCATGTCTTGCTATCTGTTTTGACAATGGAAGATGCCAGGTCATGCGCTACGAGAATGATGAAAGTAAGGAGGAAGAAACCTTCAAATTTTCCAGTTCACACATCAACGATTCAAATGTTTACCAATGGTGATGAGCTATGCTGCTGCCCTTTTCTTCAGACCCAGTTTTTATTGACACTCTGATGAATGTAGTCAGTATCCAGTGGAATCATTGTGGCAGTGTTCTGGCGGTAGCAGGTTCTCTCAGAGCCTCAAATCTGGAGAAAGAAGTCAATGTTGTGCAGTTCTACACACCATTTGGAGAGGTGAGGGTGAAGATTTTGATCCCTTACTTATACAGAGTTTTATGGTTTATGGTGACCAACAAGAATAATTTACATGGAATGGACTGAGTTGATAAGGAATAGTTAAAAAAAAAAAAAAAGAATTAAGTACTTTGCCATGCCAGTTTCTCTGTTGTACCATCCTACATTATTGAGTGGTTGAAAATGCAAGTAGGCTGAGAATTGTGCTCTGAAAGCCAGAAGTCTCAGCACCTGGCCAAACAGGCTTTGAGTCAGTGATATTAATTAAAATCCATCCCTTGCATACCCATACCCCCGACTCCCTCTAAACAGCATCTGAGAACTCTTAAAGTGCCTGGGAAGCAGATGACAGGAGTTGGCTGGGAGGGAGGAGGGCTGCGTATTGGCCTTGCTGTGGACTCCTACATCTACTTCGCAAACATAAGACCAGACTACAAGGTAACAACATGTGTGTTTTGCTTTTAATTAAAGTTGTTGGCAAAGAAACAGTTCTTGAAGACACTCATAGACAGAGAAAACATAATAAAATACTTAATCTGGCATGAGTATGTTTAAATGCTGCCCAGTTGCTCAGTATTCATAAGGACAGAGTCAATAAAAACTAGTAAATAAAACCTGGTTCCATAAAGACATTGATCACAAATCTGAATAAACACTGTGTCACAGTAATATTAATCAGCTTTAAATCAATAGAATGTTTGGAAGATATTGGGGCAGTGTTTACATGTTCCATTCATTTTTAAGTGCCTAAAGGTTCTTTGGACCATTGATTTTCTCTTTTACATAGGTGTGTGTCAAAGAATGCATACAAACTAGCCATATTGTTGTAGTTTTATGAAGCAACCGTCTATGCTCTGTGGAACTGCATAGACAACATCTTGCTTGTAGGATCTGTCTAAAAAAATGTTTGGTCATTTGAAGGAACATGTCTTTTGTTTGATCATATTTCTTCCCAGAGTTTCGAAGCCCCGCACAGAGGGTAAACCTCACCACCTTTTATGTCTCTTAACAGTGGGGCTACTGTAGCAGCACAGTGGTGTATGCCTACACAAAGCCAGAGCGGCAAGAGTACTGTGTTGTATTCTGGGACACCAAAAACAACGAGAAGTTTGTCAAATATGTCAAGAGCCTGATGTCCATCACTACCTCAGGGGACTTCTGCATCCTGGCCAGCAAGGCAGATGACACCCAACCTCAGGTACAAACCTCTCCGGATTATACAGTATGTCCTAACATGGCGACAGTGAGAGGAAAGCAACAACAAAAAAACTTGTAATGATTTATAAAACATTGCATTTAATTCTCTAGTTACATGCTGTATGACTCAGACAAGCTTATTCATTGATACCGAAGAGAGAGAGAGTGATAGTAAGGATCACAAATGTTTCTCTGCTGTCTCGCTTCCCGTTTTTATAATTCATTGCCACAAAGGAGGATGCTGAGTTAGAGTCTGGAAGCCATGCAAGGGTAATGTACAAATTAAAACCACACAGTCAAAATGAGGAATATTTGTTTTGATAAAAAATCATAAGTTGACCTGTTGAATAATGTTGCACTACTGTGTGTCCTTCAGTATGTCCTGATTCTGTGCAACTCCATTGGGACTCCACTGGACTCAAAATACATTGACATTGGTGAGTTCACAGTGAAGAAAGAAATACTTATCTTGTGATGCCACTTTCTTTTGCATTTTCTAGTCAACACATTATAAAAAATGTGAACCTTTTTACATTATACCATCTACTAAACAAGCCGTGTGCCCTTCAAGATTGCATATAGTTGGGACACAGAAGTGAACTCTGTAATAATCTTCTTGTCGCACAACAGTGGGTTGATCAAAGTCATAATTTACCATAAGGGTGGTGTATTTCTTCAAGTCAATGTGAGAGATCACACCCTCTGTATAGAGAGTAATGGTGGTTGGCCTTCTGCCACCTGCAGCCCACAGTTACATCTTTCATGGGCCCACAGCATCCTATAGCAAACAGACAGTTAGCTCTGGGCATCTTTATATCTCACAAATATTCAGCATTCTGTCCCTGCTTGACCTGGCCGAATGTTTGCTAAGAGCCTCAGGCCAAGACGGTTCAAAGTCTGCAGATTTGAAGGACTTAGTTGGTCTGAACGGGTTTCAGATATCCCACCTAGTTAAATAATAAGAGAGTGAGTTCAAGTGTGCCTTTTGGTGGTGTCTCCTCTTGTGGCCTCATGATGGCTTTTTTTGCCAAACTAGTCAAGTGTATCATTTAGAGAACACTGCATTATCTTCTTGTATTTATCCACACAGAAAATATGCACTGAGTTGTGCCTAGTTTAAAGTTACAAAAAAAGAAACATTTACAATGATTTACAAATCTTAATTTGCCAGGTTTTTCAATGTAGTTTGGTATAGTTCACTGCAAGATAATTAATTGTATTTTATGTAACTTTTCACTAACCAAATAAAATGTGAAAACTTAATTATTATTTATGTACAGCATATGTAGTGAATTGTATGGTTTGACAAGAAATCCTCTTAGTTGGTGACATTGGTAACCTTTGCTTTGGAAATTTGATGCCAGAAGCTGGGCACACAAAATTTAAATTACATGACAAAAAAAGAGGTGGATACAGTTGATTTAGTTGCTCCCAAATACGATTGAACATCCATTCTACATTGATCTTCATTTTTGTAATTAAATGTGCCACTCTACTTGGTCAGATCCACTGTTTGTCACCATGACCAAGACACACGTGATTGCTGCATCCAAAGAGGCTTTCTACTTATGGCAGTACAGGGTGGCAAAGAAGTTAACCGCCCTTGAGATCAACCAAGTGACTAGAACTAAGAAGGAGGGAAGAGAGAGGTGAGTTTTTTCAGACATTGGCGTAACATTTACAGTACAATGGAGCTGCATTGACTTCTTTATAAGTCATACAAACTGTATTTATTATAAAATAGAACGCCCACAGTACACATCAAGCAGATCAAGGAAAGTTAAAGAAAGGCAAGATCACCACAAGGCTAGATTCTATGAGTCAGTGGATAAAACCTCGGGTTTACTGTGGTGTTGGTACTGACACTGCTATGAAAAGGATTCATTCATCGGAATCAAATGCCACTGAGGTTCCAGACAGGCTGGGCATGACTTAATGTTCTGCCAGGGCTATCTTAGCACCTGGACAACAGTTCACCTCAGTGGAAAAGGCAACTGCGTGTCTGTCTGTCTCTCTGGCCCTTTCTCATTCTCACTTCCTGCCTTTCTAGGGTTTATCACATTGACAGTAATCCATCTGGAGCCAATGACAGCAGTCCAGATTTTGCAAAAGCCTTCACAGTAAGAGACATTTTTATCCCTCAAGTTGCACAGGTTTTGTAACATCCAGGTTGCAGCACAAAATAAAAAAAGGTCTTACTTTTTCCTACAGTATACTGTAAAAATACATTTTAATTGTATTTCTCTACCTACTGTTTGTGAAGCCCTTTTTTGAATTATGACGTTAAAAGAAAACTTTTTTCTGAGTAAGGCTTAACTTCCAATGAATTATTGGAAGTTAAGCCTTACTTTTGAAATGTTAAAAGTTCAGTATGAAATTGATTTACTTAACACATAAACTACTATTAATAGTAGTTTGATTTAAATTAAAGTGTTAGCTCACAAAGGAATAATTGCAATGAGAATTAAGTGATTTTTCAATAAATAAATTCTATAAATTGTCATGGTCTGTTTCTGTTCTGTTTCAGGCAACTCGAGATCCCATTTGTTGCATTGCAGCAACAGATAAGACCCTGGTTGTGGTATGTACATCTCTGGTTTAATTATAAAATTTTGATTAATGCAATAAAAGTAAAATGAACATTGAGTGTTTGGGTGCATGTGTGCTTACAGGGCCGTGAGTCTGGCACCATCCATAGATACAGCCTCCCAAATGTTGTTCTCATCCAGAAATATACTTTGAACAACAGAGCCTACCATCTGTCCTTGAACTGCAACTCCAGGCAAGCATTGATTGGTGTTATGCAGGATAAACCTAGTGCTGAACAGATATCTATTGTTAACCAACCTTAAACACTGTTATAAAATGTAATTTTTACTTTCTTTAGTCGTCTGGCCATTATCGACATTGCGGGCGTGCTGACTTTGTTGGACCTGGAAGTTCGTGCCTCCACTGGCGACAGCACAGGAAACCAGGCATCTGCAGGAGATCCATCGAAGTTTGAACGCAAGGATGTGTGGGACATGAAGTGGGCTAATGACAATCCTGATCTGTTTGCCATGATGGAGAAGACCAGGATGTATGTCTTCAGGAACCTAGACCCAGAGGTGAGTGCTCAGGTGTTTGTGTGATGGTCAGCTGAATTGTCTTATTTTTTTACTAAACATTGTGTATTTAAAAAAAAACAAAAAAAACAGGAACCCATCCAAACATCTGGGTACATTTGCAACTTTGAAGACCTGGAAATCAAATCTGTCCTGCTTGATGAAATCATGAAGGTAAACCTTTGAGAAAAGTAGCACCTGAGAGAACACAACACACAACATAACAAATTTGCGCTAATATCAAGATACTTATTTTCTCATAGTTTCAATTGAAGGTTTATTTTGCCTCCTAATATTCCAAAGTAGATGGATTTGCAATAGTTTAAACTTCCTGTTGAATTGTCTTGATTATAAAGCTTTTCTCATAACTACTTTGTTGTACCTTGAAAGTGCTGAAAGGTGCAGTTTGTATTTGTTGATTTAATTAAATGATCCGTTATGGGATCTCGCTTGGCAGGATCCAGAGAGGCCTAACAAAGACAACCTCATCAACTTTGAAATCCGCTCCCTGAGAGACAGTCGTGCATTGATTGAAAAAGTTGGAATTGAAGATGCCTCACAGTTCATTGAAGACAATCCTCACCCAAGACTCTGGTAAATGCAAACATTTTTGTAGTGTTCCCTGGACACAAACCAGTAAGAGCCATTAAAAAGGAGTTCCACAGTAGGCTATTATTGCAGGTGAATGATGTAGGCTAAACCCTTTGAAATAAAAGATTATGGATTATAATTCTGTTAATGATGGTGCTGCAGCCTCAGAATGGGATTAGTAGGACTAGTACTTTTTTGCCCGCAGTATAGCACCTAAATGAAATAGATTATAGGTTCAATACCATTTCACCAGTATTATTGGAATATACGCATTTACTCTAGCAGCAATTTTCTCCCACGCAAATTCTCTCTCTTTTGCAGCAGTCGCTGTGTTTTTTTTTTTTAAACTCTCTGTATGTGCACGAGTATTTCCGCCGACCTGTTTGTTTATGGTTGTTACCATGGTGAATTGTAGTCTCATGGGTCCATTCCTGCTGCCTTTTTATTGTGGTGGTGCACGCGCGTGAACATACTCTGAGTTGATTGAACCAACTCATATCAGCTGTTCTGAAACCGAAAACTCAGAGGGCCTAATTTACTAACACTAGCGCAGTTTGCGCTGCGTCTGTTTATGCGAGTTCGGTAATAGCGCACGCTATGCTTCCACATTTTGCGTAGTATTTATCAACCCTGACACCCATCAGGCAATCAGCGTCTTTCTCCGCCCACTATACCGTAAATTGCGCTGTAGCAAAGCGGTACTTGTGCTATGATATGACTGAGTGCAGACTGCGATATTCCCACTGCTGATGCTATGACTGTTTGAAATGATCCTGATGCCAATATTTGTAATGTAGCGAGGAGTTTAAGAACTGCTGGAATGGGATGTGAACGCTGAGTGGGAGATTCAATTTCATCTTTGATTTCTTCCAGTAACTCTAATATTGCATGGCTGCTTGATCTGTAACGCTAAATGATGTTGTGTTCACTGACAAAGTGTGATTCTTGTGTTAAAAATATTTTCAGCCTCGCCTATGTCTTCGTCTTGCTCAAATTACTGTTGCCATTTCACCAGCGGCATAAAGGTCTACGAGGAAACTCGGCTGGTTTAGACCTGCTTTTAAGAGGCGGAGAATTTCCCCCGCAGAATAGAGGCGCGCTCTTACTGACAGTCTTTATAAATACCACGGAATATATAATTAGGTGCACTTTGCGCTTATCCTCCCACCTTTTCGGGTGGAACTCCCACTTTCCCCCACGACACTCCAACAACGACGAATTGAAAGCGCAACTTGTCTCTTCTCGCTCATGTGGCAGACAATCTGCGATTTTACCCAAGTGCGCCCTGTTTGTAAATAGCCCGCATCGGTTACGTCCGTCTTTGCGACCAATTAGCGCCTGGAAACAGGCGCAAACAGCTTGATAAATCTAGCCCAGAGTTTCCCATCTCAGGGTAAATCAACTCAGACATCAGGGTTAGACTCAGAGTTTGTTAAACCTTCTACCTGAAATAGGGCCCAGGTGTGGGAGGATTATTGCAGAGAGATTTATGGTAAGACTTTTGGAGCAGCAGTGTGATCGCTGTAGCTTATGTGTTTTCTCAGGCTAGTGTGTCAATTCTTGCAGCATCGCTCAAAATCTGGCAACATCAAAAAATGTGAGTCAGTTTCAGTCTGTAGACTTAAGAGTCATAAAGTGATAGAATCGTTGGGTTTGACACAGATGGATTGATTACAGACTATTAATTATTTGGTAAAGAAAGATAGATATTGATTTATATTTACAATTAACAGTCTTAGTCATGGATTGTCACACAGGTTAATAGCTAAATTAATCCTATCAGAGTGGGTATAAGGATGTATGCATACACATCATGCCATGCAGCCCTACTAGTGATAGTAACTACCCGCAATCTCTTTTTTGTTTATGAACCTGCCAGGCGTCTTCTGGCTGAGGCAGCCCTTCAGAAACTGGACCTGAAGACTGCTGAACAGGCCTTTGTCCGTTGCAAAGACTACCAGGGCATTGAGTTTGTCAAACGACTGGGCAACCTGCACAGCGAGCCCATGAAACAGGCTGAGGTGGCAGCTTACTTCAGCAGGTTTGAGGAAGCTGAGCGGATGTACCTGGATATGGATCGCAGGTACTTTTAGCCATATTTGTTGGGGCATATTTGATGGTGACATCCAAACTTCCACTAATTGATTGTGTACTTGTGTGCTTTTGTCCAGTTTGTCATTTTAAATGTCAGCTAGGGCTGCACAATAAATCAATATTTTATCGAAATCGCAATATGGACTTGTGCAACATCCAAATCGCAGGGGGGCGTAATATTTGTTAAAGGCAAAATATGTGTATTTGTAAGTATTGTGGTGCTGCAGAGACATCCCAGCCTACAAATCGTATCCTACAGACTAAAAAAAAACATATTTGTTTGGTACAGATCCTTGCAAAAATCACACTATAATCATTGTTATAATTTGAATATTTTTTTTTAATGAAAATGAGAATAACGATACAAAAATGATCATTCCCTTAAATATCGTGAATCATATCGCAATCGCAATATCAGTCAAAAATAATCGCAATTAGATATTTTCCTCCTATCATGCAGCCCTAATGTCAGCATTTCCTAATGCCACCAGTTCTTTAGGCATCATGGCCAGTTGATGTTTTGTTTCTTGTAGGGACCTTGCCATCAGCCTTAGGATCAAGCTGGGAGACTGGTTCAGGGTGCTCCAGCTGCTCAAAACTGGCTCTGGGGACTGTGATGATACTCTGCTGGAACAGGCGTACAATGCAATCGGAGACTACTTTGCTGACAGACAGAAGTGGTATAGAATTTTAAATTAATCTTTGTTTTTCTCGTTTAGTGTATTTGTGTATGTAGTATAAAAGTTTATTTGTAATATGCTAGTTTATTTGTAATATGCTATACATAGTGTATCTGTTTTGGGGGGTTCTCTAATGTGTACTTTGCATTATTTCAACAAGCAGTCTATTTTTTTTGTTCAGGTTGTTCAGAAGATATTCATTATTGGAGTGGCATAAAGCTGTATTAAATATACAAATTGTGCAAATATAAACACTCACATTTTCAATCACGAGACCGTCATTAGTACCATGCAGTATATTTAGTAGATCCCAAGCATCTAAAAATGCAGATAATAAGCCCTTATTCTCTTCAGTTGTATGGTATTATAAATGCTAATAAAAATATTCCATCATTAAAGGATAAATTAACAATTCATAAATTCTATCTTGCTACCATGTCCATATTTACATTCAGTTATTGAGTCACTATCATAATCATTCCTCCTGTACTGTGAAGTGATTCCTTCCTGACATCAGTCCAGTGTACATGATGGAGGACAAAATCCACAGTTTTCATTCTGTGCATTCTGACTGTCATCCGAAGACAGTGTGAGGCTTCAGCAGTCTGAGTTAGCTATATCAAGTGGGTATCTTCCAAAGTTAGTCATTTGAGTGCATAACACCGTTTTCCTTTTCCTTACTGAGCTGTATGGGGGTGGGGTGGGGGGGACAAAAAGAGGGAATTTTGCACTAAAAAGACTGCAAATGCTGAAGCCTTATATTAGTTTCAGCTAAACTTTAGAAATCATTCATGCACAGAATAAGAAATGGGGGTTTTGTCCCCCATCACTTATTATTAGGGCAACCAATAACTTTGTCAGTGTACTTTATGGTCATGTGAGTATTCTTCTAAGATAGTCTGAAAAAATTTAAACCTGTATTTTAAGATGAAAGGAAACTCTGCCTCACTATAGGCTTTAAATATAAATCCTTTCTGTTTCTAGGGTCAATGCAGTGCAGTACTACCTTCAGGGTCGTAACCAGGAGAGGCTGGCAGAATGCTACTACATGTTAGAGGACTATTCTAGCCTTGAAAAGCTGACTACTGTGCTGCCAGAGAATCATAAACTTTTACCGGTGAGCGAAAGATTAAAATTTGACCAAAACTAGCTCTTTGATATTCTCTTTGGGCTTTGTGTAGAAGTTTCAGACATCAATGACTGTGAATCCCTAAAACCAACTCTCTATTGTCCCAATCTCTGTGTTTTAGGATATTGGACAAATGTTTGCCACTGTGGGCATGTGTGAACAAGCTGTGAAGGCCTACCTCAAGTGCAACCAGCCCAAAGCTGCCGTTGACACCTGTGTCCATCTGAACCAGGTGAGAGACCGACAGAAAACCTGTGGCGCCAGAGTTTGGGAGTGACACACAGACAGCACTCCCTCAGCAATCACACACACTTGTACCACGGCAGTCACTGTGGCACCCGCTGTCCTCCCACTCCCATCCTCTTCCTGAGTGATATTCAAAAGTTGAGTGTACAGTAAATGCTGCTCTCAAATCTTTCTCTTACAATGTCAATTTGAACATTTGGTTTAAGATGGTTGTTTAACTGTTCTTTGCTCAGGTTTGGACAAAATCAAGAACTTTCTTTTCATAAATACTGTAATCTGCAGCTGGTATATACTTAGCCTACTTTTAGCCACAGCTGGCTTTAGTTTAAAGGACGTTACATCTGTGCTCTAATTGACCCTGTGTTAATCCAAATGGAGAAGTCTTTCACAGTCCGAATTTCTTCCCTTCTACTCTGTAGGTGGTTTCTCCTGCTGTGTTAATGCTGTGTTTTTGATAATGAAATGAACAGGCCCTCACTGTTACTGTTTTCTTAACTTTCCTGTTGGCTCATCCCCATAATATTTGAAAAATACAGTGGGTTCTCATGTTATTAAGATTGACCACCCATCATACACATATCATTATTATTATTATTATTACTACTAATTTAATGTATACTTTGAAGGAACTGACAGATAACATTTCACTGAAATTGTAATTTTATATGATTTCATGTGACAAATAACAAATTGATTGATCTAAATTGTATTGGTAATGCGCCCAAATACAATATTTAAAAAGCTACAGGCAAAAGTAATATTGTTGTTGTATTGTTTTTGAATGCATGTTGTAATTTCCTTCCAGTGGAACAAAGCAGTGGAACTGGCCAGGACCCACAACATGAAGGAGATTAAATCTCTTCTTTCCAAATACGCTTCACATCTTCTTGAGAAGAATAAAACTTTAGAGGCGGTGGAACTGTATCGGAAGGCCCACCATTTTCTTGATGCAGCCAAACTCATGTTTAAGGTAGGCTTTTGTTTGAATGCTCATGACTTTTAAATAGCTCCATGAAAGAAAGAAAAAAGTTTAAAAGCAGTTTAATGTGATTTCTACCCTCGGATGAAGAGATCTGTTCCAGAAAGATAAAACCAGAATTTGAGCTGAGCTAAAATTAACTGGTCATTATTCATTTTTTCAGCTTCCATCAGCACCAATACAGTAAATTGTATTGTCACATGAGTAAATTGTCACATGAGTAAATTGTATTGTCACATGATAGATTGTAGGACCCCAGGAAGAATAGCTTTTAGCTTATGCTGAAGCTAATGGGGATCCAAGTAAAACAAACAAAAATCCTGAGAGCAGTATTTTAAGGGTTAATAATTTGAATAAAGGTGTATAACACCTAGGAACTTCCATACCCCCCCAAGTCCCCCCAAATATTTAGAAGAGATCCCCTGTCAAAAATATGAAAGACAACTCACCCCCTCATAACATACGTACTGAAAACAAGAACTGTGTCTACTTGTGTTTCATCAGTGGCTTAAAGATCACAACAGGAGCGTGAAAAATGAAGATGTGATTTTAAATATATTTTATGTAGATTTAAACTTTGGAGCTTCTGGCTTTAACAAGGTCTTTCTAACTGATTTGTTGTTGAGCTGTACATGATTCCTAAAAAAAACAACCTATCCCGAAACACGTCTGATCTTTTGAATATGCAGAAAGTTTTGAACAATGCAGCAGAATAATACTTTCCTTTACATAAATGAAGACATGTGCACCTTAAATTGTTGCATACCAAATCTCCAGAATGCAGGAAATGAAGTGTTTGACGCTCAAAATGTTATGAGGGAGGACACCCAGACCCCTCGGTTATAATGTCCCCCCCCCCCCCATGTTGAAACAAAACCTACACCTTGGGTCCTTCTCGTTTCAGGTCATTTTGTTATGTTATGGCAAAAAGATTGTGTGTGTGTGTGTGTACTGTATATAGTGATATGCAGCTAATTAATTGCTGGAATAAGTTGTTTGTGGGACATGGACTTTGTCGCCACAGATAGCAGATGAGGAAGCGAAGAAAGGGACCCGACCACTGCGGGTGAAGAAGCTCTATGTGCTGGCGGCACGTCTTGTTGAAAATTACCACGAGCAGGTGAAGACGTCACAGCAAAGCAAAGCCAAAGGGAAGAAGTCTGAGGTAATATATTGCTACCGATACTGTATATACGTACAGTACATATATATATCATTTTTTATATTATTTTCTTTTAATGAAAGCTTTTCAAAATTATAATACTGTAATTAGGCAACATCTGCACTTGCTGGGCTGCTTGAGGAAGATGCAACCTCTTCAGACAATCGTATTGTGGACAGTGCCTGGCGTGGAGCGGAGGCGTATCACTTCTTTCTGCTTGCTCAGAGGCAGCTTTACGAAGGCTATATGGAGAACGCCATGCGCACAGGTGCCAAATCACATAGGACACTTCACTATATAATGTAATAACTATTATTACAGTGTATTCCACACCGACTCAAGGACAGGAGTTGAGTTCATGAGCTATTATTTAGTTTATATAGTGCATTCCCTCTTTTTAGACTGTTACTTAGATTCACATGTATGGAGAACACAAAGTCATAAATTATGGTATTGCCCAGGTTTTCTCTCCACACATTTTTGAAGCAGTTATCATTCTGATATGTTTATCATTAATACATTGTATAAGATACCTTAGCATAATTTGTGTAAATAATTAGGACAGTACTCAGTCATCAGATCAATATCTGTATTAGCTATACAAACTAATAAAAGTAGAGGAAGAACCTGGACAAACCTAAGAATGAGAAAGTATTGATTTTCACTGTCACAAATTAACGTTTTGACTTGGACAGTCTTGGGACTTAGGCTGTATTGAGCCAGGTTAGTTTCCTATAACAGATACAACCAGACAGAGTCAGTGGAAGTCCATCTCTTTACTGTTTTTTTCCATTTGCAAAGCCCTTCACCTGCGTGAGTATGAGGACATCATCCCAGCGGTGGAGATCTACTCTCTGCTCGCCATTTGCTCCACAGCCAACGGGGCCTTCAGCACATGCTCACAGGCCTTCATCAAGCTGGAGTCCCTAGAGAGTCTGGACCCTGAACAGCGGCAGCTTTATGAGGATCTGGCCCTGGAGATCTTCACCAAGCACACCCCAAAGGACAGCCTCACAACGGACGTGTACGGATCATCAGAGGGGTGAGGGCACCAATAAGTTCAGATCCAACTCTGGCTGCAAACACCTACACTGCATGGCTGCAAAATACCATTATCATATTATTTAAAAGTCATTTAAAGTACATGTTTTGGGAGTCTTTCCTTCTTACACAGAGTTGGACAATTTTATGCACGCTGTTTTTATGTTCCATGGTAAGGTTAGCTTAGCTTAGATTCAGTAATTACCATGACAAACATATTAAAAACATGATGAGTGTGTCTGAATCTACATTGGGAGGAACATCTGTAATGGCTTTGACAGTTAATTAGAGGAGTGTTTTGAAATTATTATTATTAAAATATAAATACATTTCTGTATCAACAGCCTACATTACTTGTATGTGGGGTTAAATAAGCAAAATACTGTTCCTGGTCTGTGAAATATGTATTATTACTACAATTATAACTATATTTTAAAAGTTCTCTGCTTCATCTATGGGCAAAAGACAAAAAATAGTCATGTCTCAAGCCCAAATGCAGTTGATTATTATAACGAAATATTAAATTAGCTATATTCATAATCCATATATTTTCTCTAACAATGGCTATTTAGATGATTTGTATACCCAACTGTATATGTGAATTTTGGGAGATGATAACTTGGGGCAAAGGACATCGCTGAGGGCAAAAGAAATTAACACAAGGTTCAATGGTATGGCGATTTAATTTGATGTAACTTTACTAATGATGGGCTTATCGTAAAAATGCAGCCACAACGGGGGAGAAAGAAAGAAAGAAAGAAAGAAAGAAAGAAAGAAAGAAAGAAAGAAAGAAAATGGGCTGTTGCCCGGGCAGCAATAGCCCGTATGTGCACTTCCCTGGCAACATTTATACTTTGCCTCATGGATAATTGCAAACCGATGCAAAAAAAGGCAGAAATTCACTCACCTTAACTTTATGGGTTTGTTTGCACTGTAATATTAACACAGTATCTTTTGTGAATCAGACCTTGAGCTGGAGCAGATAGCAATTGCAAGTGATGCGCAATTCATAGTGCTATCAGCTGCCGCAGTCTATTCTTTGTGAATTTGCCCCAGAGTTGTGTAGGTTTTTGGCTCTGGTGCTCTATTCTAACACTAGCACTGTGTTAGTGAGTGCTACACCCAGTTGTAGGTAGTAGACAATAAACAGTTAAGCTAGAGCTATTGAGACAGGGACCAGGGACGTGTGGCGTATGCATTCATCATTACAATTTGACAAAAAGGCCACTCTCTAAAACTCCTATTTTACTCCTATCCTTTAATCCTTTTACTAAGTTTCTCTACTACATCACAATATTCCCTGACTTCAACTACATCTATTTTTCCCCTTTTAGGACGGAAGGAAATTTACCCACATGCATTGTGACAGGTCTACCGATCCAGGAGTACCAGTTTTGGATGTGCAGTGTGTGTAAGCACTGCGCTCTAGGGCAGGAGATCAGCAACTATAACTGCTGCCCACTGTGTCACTGTCCTGTAGCATGAAGCTCAATCACAAAAGAAAACTTCATTTTTTGGAGGAAAACCACATTTCAAAGCATTGTATATGTATCTTTTTTTATATGTTTTTGGAGCACATGAACTGAAATGATTTACTCGTAGAAATAGCTGCACTTGGTTTCAACTTAATGCTTTAAGTTCTTGAACTAAAACGTACGTTGAGTGTACAGTCAAAACATCAAACTATATGTTCAGCAAGCTTCATTTCATGCTGTTTATAATTTAGTTCAATGTATTTTTGTACCTTCAGTGTTGTAAAATATGTTGTAATATTTGAATCGAAAGAACTGCTTAGTTAACTTGTTTTATATGAAGGTAATCGGTGAATAAATGGTCACATTCATTTAAAACGTGTTTTTGCTTGGATTTCATTATGCTGACTTTTACTCTCATGTTGCATTCTTAATCGCTGTACATGATGTGGAAAATACTGTTACGCAGAGGACAGAAGGCTTTCAAACCATTATCACCAACTTGTTGGTCAATACCCTGAGAACACCGCTCCACTTGGGAATAGTAAATAACAAATACGTATCTGTGCTGACCATCTGTAAGGAATTCTTCAGTACATCCAACCAGATCGTTAGGTGGAATTTGATCCGTGCTTTCCAGAGTTCAGTTTGGTAGATAATGAGAAGGACATGGTTCAAAGGGAAACGCTGCTTCTATCGTGGATTTAATTGTTGGTACATGATAGGATGATGTTTGCAAATTCCACTTTTTTTAAGCTTTTTACATTGCTGTCTTGGATCAAAAATGTTTGCCTGAAATGATTTTTAAAAACTTGACCAACATTGATAGCACGGTAAGTATTTCACACAACACTAATGGTTGCATGTCAGTGATCTATGCTGACTTGCCTCTGACACAATGGTCTCCTGCCATCTACTGTCAGTAAATGGCATCAGTGAGAAGGCTACTGCATCATGAGCAGTCAATTTGTCTCAGCTGACTAAGTGTTCTGTTTAGCATAATTTTCTATAATTTGGTATGCCTGGCAGAAGGAGATTGTATTGTTGACACCCATGGTACTACAGAGTTGTTTCCAGCTTGATTCGTCTTCATTATTACTTACATTGACTAATCATTTCTCAATATATCTTTATTTTACTGTATTTATTGTTTATTTTATATTAATCTTTAATGTTTGTTTATGTATGCCCCTTTCACCATGGCAAATTCCACATTAGTGTACTTATTGTGGCAATAAAACCTTTTTCTGATTCTCAATCTTGGCCACAATGATTTTTTTATTTTTTTTATTTTTTGGGCTTTTCCACCTTTTAATTTTTTTGACAGGACAGCTAGGTGAAAAAGGGGAGAGAAAGGGGGAGGACATGCAGGAAATCGTCACAGGCCGGACTCGAATCCTGGACCTCTGCGTCGAGACATAAGCCTCTCGGTATATGTGCACCTGCTCTACCCACTGATCCAACCTGGCCACAGCCACAATGATTTTTTTAGTGACACTTATATAAGGAGTTACTGTTTTATCCCCAGGATTTCCAATATTACGGCATCACACTGGGTTTCTTCAATTCATTTGAGTCTTTATTTTTACGTTCTACACCTTGTATTTATATATACACCTATTTAATTGGCCTTAATTCTGTTTTTAGGTATTTAAATGAATGATCTGAATTATACTTCACGTCCACAAATAAAGAAGTAGCAATATGCTGATTCTAACATAGATGTCTGTTACTTACCAACAACTGCTGTGAGTTTTTGTACATTGCTGCCTGAGTATTTTAAATCAGGTTCCACTGTCGCTGGGCCCATAAAGGGTAATACTCTTGATTTTGTGATCTCGAATGTTCCAGATAGTAATGGGTCATGTTTAGATGTTCATGTCACTAACTACACAGTTCGGCACTGCCACCTTAGCCATATTGAAACACTAAATCTTCCCTATCGCTCTCTTTTTTTCTTTTTTTTCTATTTCTATACTTACAGCTTTTCTGTTTAACAAACAAGAAAAAAAGCACAGCAGAAGACAGCAAAGTAACCCACCCGTAGACAAGCAAAAAACAATAACAATAGACTAACAATTAAGTAGCTAAATGAAAATGAAAATATTGTATCGAAGTATGCATACATTATATATACATATACAAACACAGGTCCAAATAAAAGAAATAGAGTAAAAGAAAGAAAGGTTCCTCTTCTGAGAAACATAGTGAAAATTGACAGTGTATCAAAAACCAAGGAAAAGGTGCAAAAAATGTAAGACATTCTTGATAGATAAGACAAAAATGGTTACCACATTTCGTCAAAGGCAGAGTTGAGAGAGACATTGTATCATACTTTCTCCATATGTAGCAAGTTGGATATCTCTGCTAGCCAGATCTTAAAAAGGAATATTCTCACTTTTCCACAATGTTAATTCCCTATCTCTCTTGAACACTTTTACTCCTCCCTCTGCTGCCAGGTCATCAAACTCTGCATCAAACTTGGGTTTTATATTTGCATAACAGTGCGTGTGTGAATGATCCACTGGCAAATGGGGATGTAGCCTATTGTATGGGCCTATTGCTATTTTATTCTATTTAATCTCTAGTATTTTTTTTATTATTATTATATATTCCCCTCAGCTTTATTCTTTTAGTTTTGCAGTTTTTTCCAAAACGTTTAATATTCTTTGAGACAAAAAGCCAGCACAGCAAACCTCAAAAATATTCACAATAAGATGAGAAACAAGATTAAGAAACAAATGAGAACCAGAAGGCAGCCCTTTAAGAATGATGTGAGCGAAAGAATCATAAATTATTTACAGTGATACAATTGGCACCTTAAATAATCTGGCGCACCTGGACACTGGAGCACATTAAAGTTTAAAGTTGTATAAAACAGCCTGTCGGTGGGGAATAATGTGGCAGCAGGGTGATCAACTGTCCCGTTAGATGCTGCGTTCCGCCCTGCGCTGGACTCAGAAACACCACACCTCTGCAACGTGTCCTGTACCTGCACTGTTCACTCCGGACTGAGCTGAACCAGAGACGGCACATCTGCACCGCCGGAACAACTCATGGCCAGGTATGCTGCTGTAATCATTTCCTCCAGTTTCTCAGTTTATACACATGGTTGTACAGGGACTATTATTCTCTTGCAGCGACATTATTTGTCTAAGTAATATTTTTTTGCACAATTTTCGGATTATTTGGTGCATAACTCCCAATGTCCTTAGGCTATAATTGGCGCACAAAGTCGGTTTTATTTCACTTTAGTCTTTTACTTTTTATGTGCCATTATCAGTCATTTTTGGAGTCTACAACGCTGAGAAGTTTTATTGCTGCAGAAACGTGTCAAATCTGACCTTGGTTTGCCATTTCACTGCAGTTTTTAACGCTGTATTACCGTGCGTAACACAATACAAGTAAGTCAGCGCTGCTCGTTTCAGAGCTGCAGGAGTGACAGCAGGTATTGATGACTTGACGAATACCAAGTCGATGTTTGTATGTAAAACGTTTGTTATCATATGTTTATTATAAAAACACTAATGGTGCACCGACATGCCTACATGATTTGATCAGCACTAGTTTTATGCTCTGAGCCATTGGCAGCCAATAGATTCCATTTAATGAGCCAGTTCTTGTTTTCAGGCTTAGGTATTTCTGTTGTATACATATCCAACTTCAAAAGTTGACTACTTGTGTTCATTGCATGCAAATGCATTTAGAGCAGTGGTTCCTAAAGCGGGGGTCCGAGGACCCCCAGGGGTCCTTCAGGGAGTTACAGGGGGTTCCCAGCAAAAACAGGAATAATTTAATGTTACTATAATTCCATCCATATCTAACACAATGACAGAATATATGACTATTTTAGTCATGGGTTTCATACATTTTCTGTAATAAAATATCTGCAAGCAAAAATCCTGTCAGATGGGGGACCCTTAGACAAAGTCTTATCAAATGGGGGTCCTTGGTCTAATTTGTGTCAGTTTAGGCCGGGGTAGCCTACTTGACATGGAAAAGTTTGGGAGCCACTGCTTTAGAGTACTGTCAAGATGTGTGTAACTTGTGACACAAAATGTAGCTATGTATATTTAAATGCCTGATTGAAACATTTTCTTTTCTTTTATTTAGTTTTCAAATAAACAAGTGATGTCAACAAGGGTGCCACAGAAACCCAGATGCAACTGCATATTTGACGGCTCTGATATAACGCACATCAATATGATCAAATGACAAGAAAGTGTGAGGTGTTAATTTCAGTGTCTCTGTGTGCAGGCAACAAAGAGATTTTCTCCAAGAATAGCTGAACGGCATCTAACAGCCTCAACATGATGTATGGACAGATCCTTCATCCACACAGCCCTGATGGTTGCTTTATAAATGTCAATGTTGGTGGTTTCAAACAACGGATGGAGCACAATGTTCTGAAACAATTCCCGCAGACACGTCTGGGTCGCCTTCTGTGTTGCAGGTCCAAAGAAGCAGTCCTGGAGCTCTGCGATGACTTCAGTCCCTCTGAAATGGAGTACTATTTTGACCGCAGTCCACGTTTTTTTGGCTACGTTCTCAACTTCTACCTCACAGGCAAAATCCACCTGGTGGACGGGCTGTGCGTCATCTCATTTTTTCAAGAGATTGAGTATTGGGGCATCAAGGAGCGCCACCTGGACTTCTGCTGCAGCAACAAATTCCATGAACTGATGGGGCTTGCTGGAGAGAAGTGCTGGGATCAGAGCAGCGATGACCTGCAGCTCCACAGCTCGGACTCATCTATTGAGGAGCTGTCAGCTTCGGAGGAAGACATAGAAATGTTTGAAGGCTCCTGGTGTGCAGATGTCCGCAGGAATATCTGGATTCGACTTGAGAATCCAGGTTACTCCACTTCAGCCAAAGTGATGGCTGTAACATCCCTAAGCGTGGTCCTTGTCTCCATCGTTGCCATGTGCGTCCACAGCATGCCGGACTTCCATCAAGTGGATCTCAATGAGAAGGAGATTGAAAACCCAGTGCTGACTTTCTTTGAGAGCCTCTGTGTTCTGTTCTTCTCTGCAGAGTTTATTCTCCGTCTGGCTGTTGCACCATCAGCCAGGAAGTTCTTGTGCAGCCCTCTCAATATTATTGATTTGATGTCAATTATGCCCTTCTATGTAACCCTAGCCTGTGATAAATTGGATGAAGGTGAGAACACAGACCTGGAGAATGTTGGCAAAGTGGTGCAGATCTTGAGGTTGATGCGAGTCTTTCGCATCCTAAAACTGGCTCGCCACTCAGCTGGCCTTCGCTCTCTCGGTGCCACACTGCGACACAGCTCCAGTGAAGTAGGGCAGCTGGTGCTTTTCTTGTCTGTGGGCATTTCCATGTTTTCTGCTCTTATTTGCTTTGCAGAGACAGAATCCGAAGACTCAGAGCTGCAGACTATTCCTATTGGCTGGTGGTGGGCCACCATTAGCATGACTACAGTGGGCTACGGGGACACCTTTCCCGTGACGCTCGCTGGGAAGCTGATAGGAGCCCTGTGCATCATCTGTGGGCTGTTGATCGTGGCTCTGCCCATTACTAACATCTTTAATAAATTCTCCAAGTTCTATGAGAAGCAAAGACATATCGATCTCAGACGAGGCAATAACTGAAACCTCTCCAGCAAGTTCTAAAGAGTGCCAGGATGCAATGTCAAAACCTTTACCCCACAGACTCCTTCTTCACTCACCACCCGTGAGAAGTTGTAAAAGAATGTGACCATGACACATTAGCAGGGAAAAGGGATGAGCTGCAATATGTACTGTAATAAACTAAAATAATTGTGGGCTTATTTAAATGTAAAGCAAGTCTGTTTTTCTTGTGTCGTGACAAATAATATATTCATGGCTTAAGGGAATAGTTTGACATTTTCTGAAAATTTGCTTCATCGTTTTCTTGTCAAGAGATATATGAAAAGATTGATACCACTCCCATGTCTGTACAATAAACATGTAGCTAGCACCAGCAGCCGGCTACCTAATTAATAAAGCTTAATAAAGACCGCTAACTCGGTTCGGTCCAAACTTAACAAAATCCAACTACCAGCATGGGCTCTTTCTTGTTAATGGTAAGTTACTGGTCCTGGCCAAGAAATAGTGCACATCAAACAGTAATAAGAAATAATAAGATCCAATTGTAGTTTAGATTAGTATTTGTTAATTAGTGAAACTTAGAGGTGCTGGTTTTGTTACCTATTGACAGATGCTAGCTGTTTTCCCCTGTTTCCAGTCTTGATGATGAGCTAAGCTAAGCTAACAGGCTACTGGCTCCAGCTACATAGTTATCATTCAGATAAGGGAGAGGTATCGATCTTCCCATCTAATTTAGACAAAAAGCAAACAATTACCCAAACAGTTCAAAATGCTCCTTTTCCTACGCTGCCTTGTTTTTAAGCCATTAAATGCATTATTAAAGTGCTCATGTTATGCTTTTTGGCTTTTTCCCTTTCCTTTATTGTGTTATATATATCTTTTTCTGCATGTTATATGTTTACAAAGTGAAAAAGCCCAAAGTCCATCCCAAAGGGACTTACCATCTCCAACAGAAAACACTGTTCACAAACTGCTCCAAACAGCTCTATTGTAGTCCAGCCTTTACTTCTGTGACGAATTTGCCACTTTGTAACACACGTTATAATGCTCGCCTAGCTGCTAGCATGGCACGCCCTCATACTCTGCTTCTGACTGGCTAGTAGTCCTTACCTAGGTACTGCGCATGTGCGACTCCCAACAAAGATGGAATAGAAATGTGATGCCTTACTCGGTAGCTAAAACAGAGAGCTCAACACACAGGGTGAGAAGAGGAGGTGCAGCAAAGTGCAGTACAACAAAAATATAGTGTTTGTGTATGTATGTAAACCTATTCTGATATAACCTCTAAATACAAATTATGAACCTGAAAATGAGCATAATATGAGCACTTTAATACTTGGCAGTAAAAGACTAAGTTATTCTTGCATTTGCAGCAAGACGGACGTGACACAGCATTCTGTAGTTGTTCATGTCCTTGCAGTTCCCAACTGCTATTGATCCATGCGTCTCATTCTCATGTCTCAGTTGTATTTTGTGTCAAAAGGCTTTTCTATGCATAATCCAATGAGATGCTTCTTGCTGCTTGCTGGGTCATCCGTGTAATGAGTTCTTAATCAAGTGCTGGGTCAACAGCAGTTAAAGTCAATACAAAATCCTTACAAGGTGCTGAATTCACAATTTATCCCATCGTAAGTATCAAGAGTCTTCAAACGGAGAAGTATAAACTGGATGATATTGGTCTGGGTTGGTCTTATTATCATTAAAAGGATTTGTGTTTCTTCCATGCAGCTGTTATCAGGTTGTATTTCACATTTGTGTTGAATCTATATGCAATCAAACGTTCAATCGTGCTGTGGTTTTGCAGCAGTTACCTTTATCAGCAGTACCTACGTATGGATGCTTTATCTGCTATCTCTTCCACAGATAAGAATGTACCAATCAATAAAAACAGATCAAATATCCGAGTTGTCCTCCAAAGGATGCCAATACTGTGGACAACAGAAACTTCTATCTCAATCCAACTGGTTTTTAATATGAGTCATGACCTCTACAATACTGTCTGTGGTAAGGTGGGGATTTTATTCAAGAGTTAAGTAAATACAGTATGTTTCTGAAATTTGTATTTCAATTCTAGTAAAATACGTTTTTAAAAGTACAAACAAATAAGAATGCATAAAGATTTAAAGTACACTTAGTACTACACTGTGTTGAATTTAACATTATTATATTTATAATACATAAGGGTAAAGTACACTTGCATTAATTATACTCATACTGGATTATTATATTATTATAATTTATTCAAGTTTCAGTGAAGTAATATTCTTTGATTAAATATACTAAAAAATGTGCTTGAAAAGTCATACTTCTCAGAAGTAGACTGCACATCATTATTTAAAGTGTACTTTGGTATACATTAAACCAAAAAAATTAGTATGACTATATTAATAACAAATTAAAAATGTAATTATTTGACACTGTACTAATACAAAGTATTTTTAAGATATATAAAATATCACTTCATGTAGGAATGAAATAAATATATTTGTGTTGTAAATACACTAAATATATGCAAATAATATGCTTACATTTGATCATATTTTGTAAAAGCGTACCCAAGTTTGACTGGTACATTAAAGTGCATAATGTATTTTCAATGCACTTTAAGTAAGCAAATTAGGAATACAAATGTAGTCTCAGCATACTACATTCCTGTTCCTTTTTTAATGCAATTTTAGCACTTATTTTTGACCTGGGGCTTTAGTCTGATAATTCTCCCTGGCAGCTGATGACTAGAGAATTCCTTAGTATCTTGTGGCTTCAGCCCTTAAATAAACATCTACGTCAGCACTCAGGGGTATGGTCACCTTTTAAGCTTGGGTCCCTCCCGCTGCGTTATTCTCAAAGTCACAGAGTATCGCACTCTGATTTAGTTCATCGCTTCAGTCTTTGTAAGTGAATGTCACCGTCAGCAGTATCTGTGATCATCTCAGTACTGGAGGACAGCCAGGCGCTTTCTCCAGAAACATGAGTGTCTGCGCTGTTGGGGTACTTTAATCACTAAAAGCCTAAACCTGCGAGAGACCCCCATGAGGCTGTTCATATGACAATGTTATTGACATACATGTTAACAACCAGCATGCAGAAGGGGTGACATGCATCAAAAAGTCAACAAAAAGAGCATTGCTAGCAAATAATAAAAAATATACCATGGGGTATGTTGAATTGAGCTGATGTTTCAACTATTTATTTAATTATTGTTTGTTTGTTAATTGCTCTATTATATCATTTAGGACACATTATTAAACCAATAAATTAAGATTTTCTTTGACTAGTGCAGTGGAACGGGCCGATTGCTTGGTTCCCATTATTGCTGCTTGCAGTAGGGGTGATCCATCGATCTGAATCAATATATATCGATTCAATGATTCACGAACCAATATTATTGATGCAAAGTGAAAATATCGATACACATCATCTGTAAGATGCCCCTTTATTTTAGAATCCCACTTTATATTTATTTTTTTATTTAAAAAATAGTTTGTTTTTAATTTAAATATTTTGGAAAAGATCAGTAATAAAATTGTCAAATCATATTTTAATTGCTTTTTTTGTTGTTGATTTGAATGGAACTGTGCTAAATGGGCATATGATATCGTCTCATATTGATCGCAGGACCCTGAATTGAATTGAATCGAAATAGTATCATGACAGACTTTAAGATATCAGCAAATATCATATCGTTGTCCAAAGAATCAATGGGAGGTGGCAGAAGCTCAGGCAGCGGGGAGTTGGGTTGGGAACCGGAGGTTTGCTGGTTCAAGTCCCCATGCAGACCAAAGTATGGTGGTGGACTGCTAGCTGGGCACTGCCAAGGTTCTCTTGAGCAAGGCACCCACCACCCAACTGCCTTTCCATGGGCAACTCTGACATCTCTCCATTAGTTCATGTATAGGTACTGAGCATGTGTGTGTGTAATTCAGGCTTGTGTGTAATAAAAAACAAAACATTCAAATTTCCCCTTGTGGGATTAATAAAGTATACATTATAATATTGTGATAAAACTTGTGATTTACACCCCTGTGTTTTCGGGTGGCATGACTGAAGTGAGAGTAACTCATCAAATAGGAAATGTTAATTAATTGCCTTGTGCTATTTTTTTCTAACAATTATAAAATGCCTAAAGAACATATAAAGAACACAGTCAAATAACTGAAAACCATAAGTGAGTTTTTTTTTTTTTTATAAAAGTAAGATATCACATCTAAGAATAGTTAAACACTTTGTATTTTTTTACTCCAGCACTATAATAAAGAGTGCAAAGCAGTTTACTAGCTATTGAATAGGATTTGAGCCACATGCCTTAATATGTCCATGTCTAATGATTATTAGCCTTGTTGGTAGCCTTTTACTGCTTTGCTCATTTCACAGTGGCTTCACAAGACTGAAATTGATTTCCTTTTAATTACCCTTGTGGCGTTATCAGCTGCTCTGCTTACTCAGCACACACATTCACTCACAATGAGCATGTTGTGTTCAAATAAAGGGCGTGTTCTTGAAATGCAGCATTTGCACTATGGCTGACACACCGTCTGAAAAAAGAAAAGACTGCCAGTGCCACAATGGTGCTCTAATGCAGCAAAAGTTTTTTTATAAATGTGCCCTGTAGGGTGGCCTTAAAATCAAGAAAATGTGTAGCAGTGTCATACAGGCTGCCTTACATGCTAGATAACTAGATAACTTTCTGCTTGCTGGTGCCCTTTTATTTCTATCTGCCCCTACCCCTCAGACAGCCTGAGTCTGCCACTGCTCATGTAGCCCACACGCAATATAGATCAGCGGAGAGAGTAGCATATTGTTTGGCTTGAAGTGTTTAGCTGTTAGAGTGCATGTATCATAGAAAATGTCTTTAATGTAATGACTGAAAACTAGACTAAACTTAACCACTAAACAAGTGCGCAGTTCAGTCTACAAAAAGGTCTCAGTTGTCACAGCTGTCTTTTTGCAAACCAAGTAAATTCATCTGTCGTGATTAAATCCATGAAGTCTTTGTGCCCTGACTCAGCCCCAGCAGGCTGGAAGATCCCAGGAACTCAATGTTTCATTTCAAGGAAAGTGCCAATGCTCGGATTTCAGCTATTGATGTGTGAAGGCCGCTGGTCCACAAACACAATGTTACACTCTTCTGACATTCTAATGATTAAACACAGTCACTTTTTGCTGGTTGTGGGCTACTGAGTACAGCTACACTTTGGTGTCTCAGAGGTTGGGTATAGTTTTAAGAAGTGATTTAAAAAGATGTCACCGATTTGGCTAGACTGAGATTATGAAGCATAAAGCTACTGTTCATGCAATTCAAAAATACATTTACGGACTGACAGAAGCTAAACAAGTTGAGGAATATAAAAGAGAAACAGTAGGTCAGGTTAGTAGTAAAGTTCACAACACATTCCAGCAGCGGTGTTCAGCACCTCAGAGAGAAACTGCTTTTAATTATAAGGGATTAATTTGAGAAAATAGCACTATTTTGATATGGGAATATTTAGACTTTTTGTGTGGAGTTTGCATGTTGTTCCAGACTTTCTTTGACATACTATACTATGACTTTTTTATCACTTTTTTCAACATACTATACTATCACTATTTTTGACATACTATACTATGGCTTTTTTATCACTTTTTTCAACGTACTATACTATGACTTTTTCCGACATACTATAGTATGGCATTTTATCACTTTTTTCGACATATTATACTATGTCTTTTTATCACTTTTTTCGACATACTATACTATGGCTTTTTTTATCACTTTTTTTGACATACTATTCTATGACTTTATTCAACATACTATATACTTTGACTTTTTTCGACATTCTCTACTATGACTTTTTCATAACTTTTTTCAACATAATATACTATGACTTTTTCTCGACATTCTACACTATGGATTTTTTATGACTTTTATCAACATACTATACTATGACTTTTTCATGATTTTTACGACTTACTATGACTTCATGACATAAGAGGTAAGGCTCTCCAGAAGGTGAGGAAATGTGCTCAGCTCAATCCCCAGGACGGAGCTGCCATCCATGGAGGACCCACACCCTGCGGCGTAGAAAGAAAGCCAGCAGGACTATCAAAGACCCAAATCACACAAACAGCTTCAGCATCTCGTCCACAAATATATTTTACTTGATATATGTTATACTTTATCCCTACGTTTTAAGTTTTTTCTGATTTCTGATGGAATACTGTGTGTTTCTTACATTTTTACATACATAGTATACTATGGCTTTTTTATGAAATGCTTTTTTATTAAATGTATTGATGATTCTCTGTAATTGTGCATGTGGCAATAAAGAACTTCATTGTATCACTTAAATCATTGTATGAACTTTCTTGCGACATACTATACTATGGGTTTTTTAGACATACTATACTGTGACTTTTTATCACTTTTTTTCAACATACTATACTATAACTTTTTTCGACATGCTACACTAGAACCTCTATCGTCATACTATACAATTACTTTTTTATTACTTTTTTCGACATAATATACTACGACTTTTTTCGACATACTATACTATGGCTTTTTTATTACTTTTTTCGACATAATATACTACGACTTTTTTCGACATACTATACTATGGCTTTTTAATCACTTTTTTCGACATACTATACAATAAATTTTTTCGACACACTCTACTATGGCTTTTTTATTGCTTTTTTAGACAGACTATACTATGGCTTTTTATTACTTTTTTCTACTAATTCTATGGCTTTTTTTAATCTGTTTTTTTCAACGTACTATACTATGGCTTTTTTTAACATTCTATACTATGGCTTTTTTATCACTTTTTTCAACATGCTATATTATTACTCTTTTCAACATACTATACTATGGCTTTTTTATCACTTTTTTCGACATACTATACTATGGCTTTTTATTGCTTTTTTCGACATAATATTCTACGACTATTTTCGACATACTATACTATGGCTTTTTTCTCACTTTTTTCAACATGCTTTTTTATCACTTCTTTCAACATACTATACTATGGCTTTTTTATCACTTTTTTCGACATACTATACTATGGCTTTTTTTAATGCTTTTTTCAACATGCTATACTATGGCTTTTTATAAATTATTCCGCGTACTATACCAGATTTTATTCAAGAAATGGCTTTTTTATTGCTTTTTAATAAATGTTTCAACTAGCATACTATGGCTTTTTTGTCACTTTTTGACATACTCTAATATGGCTTTTTCATTTCTTTTTTCAACATGCTATACTATGGCTTTTTTATCACTTTTTTCAACATGCTTTTTATCACTTTTTTCAACATACTATACTATGGCTTTTTTAATCACTTTTTTTGCGTACTATACCGTGACTTCATTCAACATACTATACTATGACTTTTTTCGACATAATATACTATGACTTTTTTCATCATACTGTACTATGGCTTTTTATTGCTTTTTTCGACATACTATACTATGACTTTTTAATCACCTTATTCGACATACTATACTAGAACCTTTTTCGACATAATATACCATGACTTTTTTATCACTTTTTTTGACATACTATACTACGGCTATTTTATTACTTTTTTCTACTAGTATACTATGGCTTTTTATCACTTTTTTAAAAACATACTATGCTATGGATTTTTTTATCACCTTTTTCGACATACTATATTATGGATTTTTTTATCACCTTTTTCGACATACTATGGCTTTTTTCAACATACTATACTA
Organism: Perca fluviatilis; assembly: GCF_010015445.1. Classification (NCBI taxonomy): domain Eukaryota; kingdom Metazoa; phylum Chordata; class Actinopteri; order Perciformes; family Percidae; genus Perca; species Perca fluviatilis. The sequence goes on along the minus strand of NC_053131.1, from coordinate 28,705,660 downwards.
GAAATCTTTTCAACATAATATACTATGGCTATTTTATTGTTTTTTTCTATTAGTATACTGTGGATTTTTATCACTTTTTCGACATACTATAATATGGATTTTTTTATCACCTTTTTCGACTATACTATGACTTTTTTATCACTTTTTTCACATACTGTACTATGGCTTTTTTTTTAAGATTATTTTTTGGGGAATTTTAGGCCTTCATAGTAAACCTCTACACATGTGCGCCCGCTCTACCAACCGAGCCAACCCGGCCACTACTATGGCTTTTTTCATCACTTTTTTCACATACTATACTATGGCTTTTTATCACTTTTTTGACATACTCTAATATGGCTTTTCTACAAATTTTTATGACATGCTAAACTGTGGCTTTCTTCAACATATTATACTATGACTTTTTTATCACTTTTTTCGGCATACTACTGTGGCTTTTTTAATCACTTTTTTCGACATACGATACTATGGCCTTTTTATCACATTTTTCGGCATACCAACATTAATCATACTCACTATACCTTATTTCTTTTATCACTTTTTTTTCGCATAATATACTATGGAGCTTTTTATATTTTTTGACAACTATACTATGGCTTTTTATCACTTTTTTCTCGCATACTATACTATGACTTTTATCACCTTTTGACATACCTTATATATTTTTATTTTTGCACATACTATACTATGGCTTTTATTTCTTTTTCGACATACCTATACTATGGTTTTTTTTTTTATCCATTTTATGACATAATACTTATGGCTTATACTATATACTATATATACTATATTAATACATTTTTCGACACAATTGTATTACTCTTTTCGACATTCTATACTATGACTTTTTCGACATTCTATACTATGACTTTTAATCACCTTTTTTCGACATAATATACCATGACTTTTTTATCACTTTTTTTGACATACTATACTACGGCTATTTTATTACTTTTTTCTACTAGTATACTATGGCTTTTTATAATTTTTTTCGACATACTATACTATGGCTTTTTTTTTTATCCATTTTTATGACATACTATACTATGGCTGTACTATATACTATATATACTATACTATTAATACATTTTTTCGACATACTGTATTATTACTCTTTTCGACATTCTATACTATGACTTTTTTCGACATTCTATACTATGACTTTTTAATCACCTTTTTCGACATAATATACCATGACTTTTTTATCACTTTTTTTGACATACTATACTACGGCTATTTTATTACTTTTTTCTACTAGTATACTATGGCTTTTTATCATTTTTTTCGACATACTATACTATGGATTTTTTTATCACCTTTTTCGACATACTATGGCTTTTTTCAACATACTATACTATGACTTTTTAATCACTTTATTCAACATACTATACTAGACATTTTTTCAACATAATATACTATGGCTATTTTATTGCTTTTTTCTATTAGTATACTATGGCTTTTTATCACTTTTTCAACATACTATAATATGGCTATTTTATCACTTTTTTCGACATACTATAATATGGATTTTTAAGCACCTTTTCGATATACGTTTTTTCCACATACCTATACTATGGCCTTTATCACTTTTTCACATACTATACTATGTGGTTTTTTAACACTTTTTTGACATACTGTACTCACAGCATTTTTTAAGATTATTTTTGGCATTTTGGACTCTACATAAACCTCTACACACAAAAAGCTTCATGAACTAACCGAGCCAAACCGGCCACTCACTATGGCTTTTTTTACACTTTTTCACATACTATACTATGGTTTTTTATCACTTTTTGACATACCCTAATATGGCTTTTTCTACAAATTTTATGACATGCTATACGTGGCTTTCTCCCATACTATACTATGACTTTTTATCACTTTTTTCGCATACTATACAATGACTTTTTTCAACACAACTATACTCATGATTTTTTATCACCTTTTTTTCGCATACTATACTATGACCTTTTTTCAACATACTATACTATGACTTTTTTACTCTTTTTTTTCAGCATACCATACTCTATGGCTTTTTTTCAACATACTATACTATGACTTTTTACACTTTTTCGGCATACTATACTATGACTTTTTTCAACACACATGACTAATCACTTTTTTTCTCGCATACTATACTATGACTTTTTTCAACATACCTATACTCATGGTTTTTAAACACCTTTTTTTTGACATACTATACTATGACTTTTTATCACTTTTTTCGACATACTATACTCATGGATTTTTATCAACCTTTTTCGACATACTATGTTTTTTTCGACATAATTATATTATGACTTTTTACACTTTTTTCGCATACTATACTATGACTTTTTTCAACATACTATACTCATGACTTTTTTACACTTTTTTCGACTTATACTCATGACTTTTTTCAACATAATTATACCATGACTTTTTATCACTTTTTCTGCATACTATAATATGACTTTTTCAACATACCATACTCATGGCTTTTTAATCACCTTTTTCTCGAATACCTATACTATGGCTTTTTATCACTTTTTTCACCGCACTATACTATGACTTTTTATCACTTTTTTCTCCGCATACTCATACTCATGGCTTTTAATAATTTTTTTCACATACTATACTATGGCTATTTTATCACTTTTTTCGGCATACACTATACTATGAGCTTTAACCACTTTTTCGACATACTAAACTATGACTTTTTAACACTTTTTTCAGCATAATCACTGTGGCTTTTAACCCTTTTTTGACACACTATAATATGGTTTTTACTCCATTTTTACATACTATTCTATGGCTTTTTGCATAATTATACTATGGATTTTTATCACTTTTTTGACATACTATACTATGACTTTTTAATCACTCTTTATTCAACATACCATAATTAGAAATTTTTTCAACATAATATACCATGGCTATTTCTTTTTTTCTATTAGTATACTCATGGTTTTTATCACTCTTTTCAACATACCTATAATATGGCTATTTTACACTTTTTGACATACTCATAATATGGATTTTTAAAGAACCTTTTCGATATACTATGGTTTTTTTCGACATATTACACTATGGCTTTTTTATCACTTTTTTACATGCCGCACTATGGTTTTTTATCACTTTTTTCACATGCTATACTATGGTTTTTTATCACTTTTTTGACATAATTGTACTATAGCTTTTTTAAAGATTTTTGGGCATTTTAGCTTCTTGTAAACCTCTACACATGTACTCCTATACCAACCTGAGCCAACCCGGCCACTCACTTTATGGCTTTTTATCACTTTTTTCTACATACTATACTATGGTTTTTATCACTTTTTGACATACTCCTAATATGGCCTACAACTTTTATGACATGCTATAACTGTGGCTTTTTTCAACATACTATACTCATGACTTTTTTATCAACTTACTTGCGACACTATACAATGACTTTTTTCAACATACTCATACTCATGACTTTTTATCACTTTTTCACATATTATACTATGGTTTTTTAACCTCTTTTTCAATGTGACTATACTCATGTGACTTTTTATCACTTTTTCGGCATACCTATACTATGGTTTACAATTGTTTTCGACATACTCATACTCATGGCTATTTTATCACTTTTTCGCATACTCATACCATGGCTTTAACTCACCTTTTTTCACATAATATACCCATGACTTTTATCACTTTTTGAACCTAATCATACTATTTACATTACATTTTTTTCTACTATAACACTATGGTTTTTATTTTTCGACATACTATACTATGGATTTTTATCACCTTTTTCACATACTATGGTTTTTTTCAACATAACTATACTCATGACTTTTAATCACTTTATTCAACATACTCATACCAGACATTTCTTCAACATAACATAACTATGTGTTATTTTATTGCTTTTTTCTATTAGTATACTCATGGCTTTTTATCACTTTTTCAACATACTATAATATGGCTATTTTATCACTTTTTTCGACATACTATAATATGGATTTTTAGGCACCTTTTTCGATATACTATGGCTTTTTCGACATACTATACTATGGCCTTTTTATCACTTTTTCACATACTATACTATGGCTTTTTTATCACTTTTTTTGACATACTGTACTACAGCATTTTTTAAGATTATTTTTTGGGCATTTTTGCCTCTCATAGTAAACCTCTACACATGTGCCTCACAGCAATAACCGGAGCCAACCCGCCACTACCTTTTATCACTCTTTTTTCACATACTATACTATGGTTTTTTATCACTTTTTTGACATACTCTAATATGGCTTTTCTACAAATTTTATGACATGCTATACTGTGGCTTTCTTCGACATACTATACTATGACTTTTTATCACTTTTTTTCGGCATACTATACAATGACTTTTTTCAACATACTATACTATGACTTTTTTATCACTTTTTTCGGCATACTATACTATGACTTTTTTCAACATACTATACTATGACTTTTTTATCACTTTTTTCAGCATACTATACTATGGCTTTTTTCAACATACTATACTATGACTTTTTTATCACTTTTTTCGGCATACTATACTATGACTTTTTTCAACACACTATACTATGACTTTTTTATCACTTTTTTCGGCATACTATACTATGACTTTTTTTCAACATACTATACTATGGCTTTTTTAATCACTTTTTTCGACATACTATACTATGACTTTTTTATCACTTTTTTCGACATACTATACTATGGATTTTTTTATCACCTTTTTCGACATACTATGGCTTTTTTCGACATACTATATTATGACTTTTTTATCACTTTTTTTCGGCATACTATACTATGACTTTTTTCAACATACTATACTATGACTTTTTTATCACTTTTACTTTTTTCTACATACTATTACTATTGAGCTTTTTATCACTTTTTGACTATACTAACACTATGACTTTTTTTCAACATAACTATACTATGGCTTTTTAATCACTTTTTCGACATACTATACTATGGCTTTTTTATCACTTTTTTCACGTACTATACTATGACTTTTTTATCACTTTTTTCGGCATACTATACTATGGCTTTTAATAATTTTTTTCGACATACTATACTATGGCTATTTTATCACTTTTTTCGGCATACTATACTATGGCTTTTAATCACTTTTTTCGACATACTAAACTATGACTTTTTTATCACTTTTTTCAGCATACTACTGTGGCTTTTTTAATCCCTTTTTTTTGACACACTATAATATGGCTTTTTACTCCATTTTTTACATACTATTCTATGGCTTTTTTGACATACTATACTATGGATTTTTTATCACTTTTTTTGACATACTATACTATGACTTTTTAATCACTTTATTCAACATACTATACTAGACATTTTTCAACATAATATACTATGGCTATTTTATTGCTTTTTTCTATTAGTATACTATGGCTTTTTATCACTTTTTCAACATACTATAATATGGCTATTTTATCACTTTTTTTGACATACTATAATATGGATTTTTTTAGCACCTTTTTCGATATACTATGGCTTTTTTCGACATACTACACTATGGCTTTTTTATCACTTTTTTCACATGCTACACTATGGCTTTTTTATCACTTTTTTCACATGCTATACTATGGCTTTTTTATCACTTTTTTGACATACTGTACTATAGCTTTTTTTTAAAGATTTTTTTTTGGGCATTTTGGGCCTTCATTGTAAACCTCTACACATGTGCGCCCGCTATACCAACCGAGCCAACCCGGCCACTACTATGGCTTTTTTTATCACTTTTTTCACATACTATACTATGGCTTTTTATCACTTTTTTGACATACTCTAATATGGCTTTTCTACAAATTTTTATGACATGCTATACTGTGGCTTTTTTCAACATACTATACTATGACTTTTTTATCACTTACTTTGGCATACTATACAATGACTTTTTTCAACATACTATACTATGACTTTTTATCACTTTTTTCGACATACTATACTATGGCTTTTTTATCACTTTTTTCACGTACTATACTATGACTTTTTTATCACTTTTTTCGGCATACTATACTATGGCTTTTAATAATTGTTTTCGACATACTATACTATGGCTATTTTATCACTTTTTTCGGCATACTATACTATGGCTTTTAATCACTTTTTTCGACATACTATACTATGATTTTTTTATCACTTTTTTCAGCATACTACTGTGGCTTTTTTAATCCCTTTTTTTTGACACACTATAATATGGCTTTTTACTCCATTTTTTGACATACTATTCTATGGCTTTTTTGACATACTATAATATGGCTTTTTTATCCTTTTTTGACATACTATGGCTTTTTTCAACATACTATACTATGACTTTTTAATCACTTTATTCAACATACTATACTAGACATTTTTTCAACATAATATACTATGGCTATTTTATTGCTTTTTTCTATTAGTATACTATGGCTTTTTATCACTTTTTCAACATACTATAATATGGCTATTTTATCACTTTTTTCGACATACTATAATATGGATTTTTTTAGCACCTTTTTCGATATACTATGGCTTTTTTCGACATACTATACTATGGCCTTTTTATCACTTTTTCACATACTATACTATGGCTTTTTTATCACTTTTTTTGACATACTGTACTACAGCATTTTTTTAAGATTATTTTTTTGGGCATTTTGGGCCTTCATAGTAAATCTCTACACATGTGCGCCCGCTATACCAACCGAGCCAACCCGGCCACTACTATGGCTTTTTTTATCACTTTTTTCACATACTATACTATGGCTTTTTATCACTTTTTTGACATACTCTAATATGGCTTTTCTACAAATTTTTATGACATGCTATACTGTGGCTTTCTTCGACATACTATACTATGACTTTTTTATCACTTTTTTCGGCATACTATACAATGACTTTTTTCAACATACTATACTATGACTTTTTTATCACTTTTTTCGGCATACTATACTATGACTTTTTTCAACATACTATACTATGACTTTTTTATCACTTTTTTCGGCATAGTATACAATGACTTTTTTCAACATACTATACTATGGCTTTTTTAATCACTTTTTTCGACATACTATACTATGGCTTTTTTATCACTTTTTTCACGTACTATACTATGACTTTTTTATCACTTTTTTCGGCATACTATACTATGGCTTTTAATAATTGTTTTCGACATACTATACTATGGCTATTTTATCACTTTTTTCGGCATACTATACTATGGCTTTTAATCACTTTTTTCGACATACTATACTATGATTTTTTTATCACTTTTTTCAGCATACTACTGTGGCTTTTTTAATCCCTTTTTTTTGACACACTATAATATGGCTTTTTACTCCATTTTTTGACATACTATTCTATGGCTTTTTTGACATACTATAATATGGCTTTTTTATCACTTTTTTTGACATACTATACTATGGCTTTTTTAATCACTTTTTTTCGACAAATTTTGTGCAGGAAAAGCATTTTTTCTGCTACTTTAAATTCCATCAATTGTAGTTTTTTTTGTTTCCTGTATGCCCAACAAAGATGGAACAGAAGTGCGATGCCTCACTCTGTAGCCAAAACAGAGAGCTCAACACGCAGGGTGAAAAGAGGAGCTGCAGCATTGTGCAGTACAACAAAAATATGGTGTTTTTTAAATTTTACCATGTAAACCTTTTCAGGTACAACCTCTAAATACAATTATGAACCTGAAGATGACCATAATATGAGCACTTTAAAACCTATTGTTGTATTTCTCATCTTTGACCACTTGAGGGCAGCAAACACCACCACATTCAGATCAACAATAGAAGAAAATACTTTCTTTCAAAGTAAAAACAGTTAAAATATACAGCGGTGATTCTCATTCTTTGTCCACTTCAGCTGAGGATGCATAAATCATTCACCATGATAGCACAGAGATGTTTTATTCAAATCAATTTGCTGTCAGTTTGCTCTCCATAAAAGGAGGATTTTCCAGTTGAGTGGCTTTATTGCAGCTGCTACACCTTTATAGCCTGTGGAAGGACAGTAGACTAACTTTCCTCTATTGATAAATGTGCAGTGCATCCAAGTGTTTTGACAGACTTAGAGTAGTTCAATTTTTCAATTAGGGGACATACGCCTGGATAATTTAATATAAACTACACACTTTATTTGTGAATGAAATCTGCAAATGTCATTTAATTTCCAGCTTTAATTCCAATTCAATTTAATTAAATTGAATTGTATCTATAGTATCAAATTATAACAAGAGTTATCTCAAGACACTTTACAGATACAGTAGGTCTAGACCACACTCTATAATTTACAAAGACCCAACAATTCCAGTAATTCCCCCAAGAGCAAGCATTTAGTGCGACAGTGGCGAGGAAAAACTCAAACCTTTTAGAGAGAAACCTCGGGTGGTGAGGAAAACTTCCTTTCAGGGAGAAACCTGGGACAGACCCAGGCTCTTGGTAGGCGGTGTCTGACGGTGCCAGTTGGGAGTGTGATGAACAGTGGCAATAATAGTCATAATAAAGATAATGGAACTATGACTACAAATAGTAGTTGTAGTAGTTCATGGTGTAACAGGGCACTGCAGGGCGTTACAGGGTGCAGCAGTACGTAGCATGGCGTAGCAGGGCACTGCAGAGCATAGCAGGGTGTAGCAGAGTATAGCAGGGCACCAAGCAGGACCATGATTTAGGTGCCACCCTAATCCAAGGAAAACTGCTGGGCGGAAAAAACATAAGGACTCCGGGGAATAAGCTCCCCAGAGCTAGGTTTCACCATTGGTGTATATTTAAATGGTAAAAATACTGCATTTAACTGGATAAAATACCATGTGACTATAATTTAAAACAATGAATATGCACCCAGTGTATTAGGTACACTTAGCTAAAACGAATGCAGCCGAATATGACTCAATAAATCAATAAATAAATATATTAATGAGGGTCAAATAACAGACACCTCTACTTCATTACTGTGAACTATGCACCCAACCTTCTTTTTCTCCTTCAACTTGTTTAGTTCCTGTCTTGCTGTAAATTAATAAATCATGTAACTTTTTAAATTCAATTCAATTTCAATTCAATTCAATTTTATTTATAGTATCAAATCATTACAAGAGCTATCTCAGGACACTTTACAGATAGAGTAGGTATAGACCACACTCTATAATTTACAAAGACCCAAGAATTTCAGTAATTCCCCCAAGAGCAAGCATTTAGTGCGACAGTGGTAAATCACTTCTTAAAACTATACCTCTGAGACACCACAGTGTAGCTGTACTCAGTAGCCCACACCCAGCAAAAAGGGACTGTGTTTAATAATTTGAATATGTCAGAAGAGTGTAACATTGTGTTTGTGGACCAGTGGCCTTCACACATCAATAGCTGAAATCTGACCATGGGCACTTTCCTTGAAATATTACCATGTAATATATGTATATATATATATATATATATATATGAAAAAATAAATATATATATATAGATAATGTGTGTGTTGGGTGTAGGCTATATAGACGCTGTCTATTCCACCTTTCAGATAGTTGAATGAAGCCTATACGGAACATATAAATACTCCTCGTAGTAGACAAACATTTACCATGTTCTGTCATTGCTTCGAGACGTTTCAAAGAAGCAATTTGGTTCTTGAATTCTGAAATAAAAGTTGTTGTTTTGTCTTAGCTCTTTTTTGTCTTTCAATTTCATCAAGTAAGTCAAAAACTTAGTGTCTGTCTTTCTTATTTTGGAACGAGCCGAATGATTGATAAACAGGCTGGTGCCATTTTGAACCGTAGACTGAATTACAGCCTTTTGGAAAATGTGTAACTGAATTACTGTAAGTGCATTCCCATGAAAGAAAAAGGACAATTGTAGGTTGAAAATTATTATTAGGTTTTATTATTATTCATTTAAATTAACAAACACTGCTATATTATTTACATATTGCTGTTTTTTTTAATTAATTTTGATTCATTTTAAACAGTTAAAGCATTTGGAAAAGAAGTAATAGTTGAAAACAGGCGACAGACAGTAGATGACATGTACAGCAGAAGATCTACAGTCAATGGCTTTCCTATGTGTGTCGAGGGGCTTCCAAATATTTCAACATACAGACATATCAGACTCGCCCACAGTAATGTTTTTGGTTATCATTTCACCTCTTTGTGTTGTCAGACAGGATTAAAGATGTCCCGCTGCATCCACACGTTATCACAGCCAGTGATGTTAAACCCAACATCATTAAAAGATAAATAGCCGACATGTTCTTTCCAAAGTAGTAGCAGCTTGTATTGAATTGCAAAGTCCGTTTTCTGCATCCAGCACATCAAAAGTCTTCCAACCACAACTTTTATTCCCCTGATAACAAAAAAGGGTTCGAGCAAAGATGACACCCCCTTTGACCCCTGACATTATATTCATTAGGAATGTTTGAAGTAAACTAAAAAAAAACTCCCAAATATCGCGGTTGTCCTTCTCAGTGCACGGTATTGAAAACCCTTATCCCTTTAAGATACACACATGTAAAAATAATTAAAAAGAAGTGCTTCATAGAACTTTAGAAATATTACATCTTCTCAAGGTGCTCCCTCTTTCATCTCAGGCCAGCTGTAAAAAAAAAAAAAAAAAAATCTTCTTATCCCTTCCTTATTGTCAAAAAGTGAACTGAGTCTGGCCCTCGTTTAAAGCCAGCACGGCTTCCACTAAGTTTCTACAGAGTACCTCGATGTTGGCATATGTTGATACACCCGTAAATCAGCACATCTGACTTGAATTTAAACATCATTTCTTTACTAAAAGTGACAGATTTACAAACACAGTATAAACAGGGTTGACATCATTGGCAGCTGGCGACAGTCTAGACCACAGTGGCTCTTTTCAAATTTGAGCAAAATCCCTCCTTTTAGACAAAAGACGGACGAATTACAGGATTGCATGTGTCAAACAAACCTTTTTGGCCTTTTGAAACCTGACCTGCAGTGTTGAAAAAGGTAAGACCTTTATTTAGAGAATGTAACAAGCGCCAGAAAGAAGGTCAGAATCGAGTGGAGGAGGGCTTTGTTCAAACTTTTATGTCGCCCGAGCGAAAACATAAACCTTTTTTGATGTGACACAATAAAAAAGCGATGAAGTTTATTATCCCTCCACATATTCTAGACTATACAACAGCCTGCAGTCGTGCAACGCTCTTCACGATGGGGTTCTACTACACATGAGAGATATCCCTGACATCAATGTAAATCACATACACTGTCATAAACAGGTTTTAAGTTCAGGTACAGAATCACTGAGGAAAAGCACATCAATACTACTGTAAAGTCAAGCCACTATGGCAAAATAGAAGGTATAGAGTATTGAGGAACTAGTCATTGATTGAAAGTTGGCTCGTATCCTTTGCAACACTGAGCAGTGCTTTGGTCACCATGTGGAGGACCGTTTTGCTTTTCTACAGGCAGATTAAGGAGAGGACAACGTCTCAACGAAAGACTGTAAAATTTAATCAGCACAGGCCATGAATGCAATTAAAGAGATGGAAACAGCATCAGAAATGTGTACACACTCTTATTAGCGATTCCTGAATCAAGGTCCAAGTTAGGAAAGGACAAATCTAAATGGAAAAAAGAGATGAGAGGAAGTCTTTGCTTATAGTCTCTTTCTCTCCTCAGAAAATCCAGTAGAAAGCTGACCTCGTTTAGTGATTTATTGATTCGTCTTGGCGGAGTGCAAGTGTCGGCCACATGGCTTTTTAAACATTTTCAAAAAAATATATTAAGAACACGCTCTCTAGTTGTAGTCACATCAACTCACAACTGCCAGATTTTGGCATATTTTTCTTCAGAATTGTCTTCCCAGTAAACAAGTTGACACGGGAGTTGAAATGGTGAAGGGATGACATTTTTTAGGACTGGTGCGCACACACTCTTACAGATAATTATTTTTTTTTTTACACTGAAGCAGAACAAGAAGAAAAACACGGCGTAGCCCTTGTGGGTCTCCCCTGCGAAAGGGGGGGGAAACGGCTCACATGGTCAGCTTGGTCTGGACTTTTGAATGTGCTCTTGGGGTCTTTCAAAGACACTGGATGGGGGGGCCGCGCAGTTGATCCTCATGCTCGCCGTCAGCCACAGTGTTTGTTTCTCAGCTGTACCGAGCAGATCCCTCGCTCAGAGGGCCAGGAGGGTGGGCGAGTTGAGGGAGTCTGAGGACTGGTCCCCGCTGCTGCTGCTGCGCCGGTGGGCCTTGGAACAGGACTCGGATGAGGGCGAGGGGCTCTCGGGCTCCAGCATGCTCGGGTAGTTGAATATGAGGCTTGGCGCGTTGGGCGTGGCGGCCGGGGTGGATGCCCCCACCACCGGTGTGTTCAGGCTGTCTCCATCTGTGCAGTACATCCCCCCACTGACAACGCCGCCACCCAGGCAGATGGGCTTGATGACGGAGCGCTGGGGCTTGACCACATCCTCGTTGTCCTCCGGCTCTTGCTTCACTACCACGTGGTTCATCTGAGCCCGGGTGCCCATGTTGGAGCGTATGGTCAGGGAGAGAGGGGCGCACTGCTGCTGCTGCTGCTGCTGCTGCTGCTGCTGCTGCTGGTGGTGGTGCTGCTGGTGCCCTGATGACTGGTGGCGCTCGTCGATGGGGAGCTTGCACACAGGATTGTGGGCAACCAGCATGAATTCCAGCTTGTCTTTCTCCTTCTGCAGGCTCTCGATCTCCTTCTGCAAGTCTGCTTTCTCCTCCTCCAGCTTTTCAGTCTCCTGGTAAGAGAGACAGGACATACGGTTGAGCACTTCAGCTAAAATACGAGCAGGTTTGTTTCTATTATGTTTTTTTTTTTTTTTTTTTGAAAGAGGGGACAGGGAGATGGGGAACAACATGCAACAGCCAGACGTGAACCAGCGACGTTATAGATCCTGGTGAGCATCATAACCCTTAGGCCCTAAGCAGGATAGTTTGAACTTGATAAAAACAAATACTACAACAGCCTTTTCATGACTATTCACTGACAAAATGCCAAGAAATTGAGAACATTGCTTCAAAAAAATGTGACGTTGTAATGGCATCATTTCAAGTTTCTGCAACAATCAAGTACTCAGACTGTATGATATTCCTCCAAAGCGCCAATGGAGGGCACTGTTAGTTTGCTACAGTTTTACTGCAAGAATTTACAAGCAAGAATTTCTCATGAGCCATTTAGACTAACAACTTGTAATCTCGAGGCCTTCTGCTTGACTTTCCAATAATGTGTGCATTGTTTGTGTCTTGGAGATATGAGATCTGCATCAAAAGTGTGTCATAATGTGTCACATAAAAGACAAAGGTTCCATAAAAGCCACCCGTCAGTTCTAAACTTCAGGCAGATAAAGATAAGCTGATACGCTGTCTGAGAACTTTGACTCATGGGCAAAAGGTATGAGGAAGTTGTACACAAGGAGCCAGGGGAGTTGCCCAGCGAGACACTTAAATAAATGATATCAGTTCATCAAAGACTGTAAATGTTGATTATTTTCACTGGAAAGCGGCACTTCCTTATTTGGAATTTTTTAAAACAGCCGTGTAAAGGCGGAAAGGCGTTTTTTTATTTTCCCCCCTACAAGCAATGGCTGTGGTGGGTGTGTGTCTGCATATGTGTGTGTGAACGCAGCATGTCTCCATGTGGGTTTGTGAGACAAGCAATTGGCCCCTTTTACAAAATGTCCTTCATTCATGGAGACAGCTGCCTACAGCAAATTCCATTCCTTTTTTTTAAGGGCTGACAAGCTCAACCTCACTGTAATTCAGCTAATTAGTCCATTTAGATGCCGTTACTGTCTGCCAGGCAGGGCTGTGAGACAGCCCTACCTCTGTCTACAGCTGCCCGAGACAAAAAGCTTTTCATCGCCTGTCATCTCTTCACGCAGACCTTGCACTCAGAGACGCAGCGAGAGTCAAACCAGTAATACAAGGTTGTAAATTTAGGTGTGGAGTTCAATCACTCATCAAAAATCTGGACTCCTGCCCGACTTCTGAACAAGTGGGACTTATTTTTTTCCCCCGTACATGTATTCTCTGTGTGAAAATCATTTATTCTTTTGCTTTTTTTTTGCCATTTTATCATTTTTGCATCACCTAGAAGCATGGCAAATGTTTTCCCCAAACAGTAAGCATGGTTGTTTATTAGCTAGAGGTGGTGGCCACATAAGAGGAACAAGATGCTCCAACACTTAACACTAATTTGGGGTTGCTTTGTGTGGATAAAGTGGAACCCGTTAACAGATTCTGATCTGGTGGCTCCAGTTTTCAGGTTTCTACTCACCCCTTGCAGCATGTCGGTGAGCTCTCGCCTGCGGTTGCGGCATTTGGCGGCGGCTAACTTATTTCTCTCACGCCTCACCCTCCTTTTCTCTTCTTCCTCCGGGGTGAGCTAAGAGCAAGTAAAGAAGGAACACGGCAGGTAAAATATGCTGTTTGACAGGCACACACACACACACACACAATCAATATGAAGCGAAGAGCAAGAGTAAAAACAAGAGCTAAGTACTACTGTCTGGCTGTGAGGAGAATAATGATGCAACCACGTATAATTTACTGGCCTGAGAAAATAAACTTAATTTTCTTTTTCAAACATGTTTATTTAATAATTTCTAATGAACATATTAAGGTGTTTTGCTTTTTTTTCAGAACGAACACACATTAAAATTGCTTTGTAAAAAGACCTTCTCAAGCAAAATCCAGCTTTATAAAAAACAAACAAATCTGAGTGTATCTATTGACACAAAAGAAATCCCCCAGTAGCCTTTTTGCAGTCTCTCTGTTACCATCATTCCATTTCCCTCACCTGTTCATCTCTCTTGCGTCGGCCCCTTGCGTCCCCGATGGAGCGGATGACCCCGGGCCGAGCCAGCGTGTTGTGCCCCAGCATCCCAGAGCCGTTGGGCAGGTGATGGCCGTACGGATGGGAACGCGAGTAAGGGTTGGACATGGAGGTGATGACGGTGGGCTGCACCATCCACTGTAGGTCTTGGCTGGTCGTGATTGCATTGATGGTGGGGATGAAGGCACTGTTGGAGCCGGGCATGTCGACCCTGTACTTCTGGAAAGAGAAGGAATGACAGGGATATGATAAGAGGGGATGCATGATCACATCTAAAGAAATATTTCCAGACAAGTGGGGTGGCATCTACTTATAGAGGAGCATACTGGTACGGGTTCAATGTATGCAACTTAATCCCATAAGCATGTTAGTTTCTATCTATGAGCCCTGCCTCATTTCGCTGCAATCGCAGAAACACACACCACCACCCACATTTATCAAATTCACACAATTTCCACATTACAAGCGTATAGTAATGATTCAATCCACACAAAACACTGTGTATGTAACCCCTGGAGTGGAACAGTGACACATGCTGTGAATCATGTGGGAAAGCCCAAGGTGTCCAGTGCTTCTCACTTAACTACAATAACCATGAGACAAAACACTGCACTGGGGGAATGTTACACATGGACTGGCAGGAGGGTAAATATACATATTACTTTTGACTGGATAGATACATAATTTAATGGGTCATATGGTGGCATAGGCCTTCTTCTACCGTCCAGAAGAGGAACTGTTCCAGAAGGATTTTTTTTTTTTCTTTCTGAAATCTGATGTGACAACAATTGAATTATTTAAATGATGCAATCATCCTTTACTTCAACAAAAAAAATATATAATTTAAAGCAAAATGATGAATTTGCCCGTAGTTGTGGGTATGTCTAAGGCCATACTGGGATGCAGGATACTATGTTTCCGATCTAAAGAAAGAGTATGACTTCAAGCTACTCAACATTTGGCACTAACCCCTCCAATTAAAGATCAAGTCCTCCTATACGATTTTAAAATGTAGAACTATCGAGAATCTACATGTATGTGTGAACTGACTGTCATAATCATCACCCGTATGAGAACCTGTGTCAGATCACTATTACTTTATGTCTTTAGACTCCACAAACGGGCTGCCTGCCTGTGTGCGTAAATTACGCACGTCCACATATCCCCGTTATTCCCGACTTTCCGTCGGATATCCCGGCAGTCTACTGGAACTTTGTTTATCTGGTGAGTCATTGTGTATGGGATTTGTTAAGCACATGAGAAACGCAGTCAGTTCCAGTAAGGGGGGAAGCAGCCAGCTGTAACAAGCCAGACAGTTAACCAGAATGTGAGCGGATTTCTATTGGCGAAATGGGCTTCAAAATAAGAGCATAACAATTCCCATAAAAAAATTAAAATTATTCAGTAGAGGTATTACACTTAATGCAGAAAAGCCCAAGCTTAACTGAACTTCTGGTCTAATAAGAATGTTGGTCTAATAAAAACAGAACAGAAAATCCTTTTTTTGATATGCCTCTATAAACCGAACAAAGAGGTAATGTTCCTGCCCGCTGTAATGGGAAACAGCCAGTGTGTGTGTGTGTGTGTGTGTGTGTGTGTGTGTGTGTGTGTGTGTGTGTGTGTGTGTGTGTGTGTGTGTGTGTGTGTGTGTGTGTGTTCTGTGTGTGTGTGTGTGTGTGTGTGTGTGTGTGTGTGTGATTACAGGGAACAGAAGCAATGATACATACGGGCCAGAAGTCGTTTACCGTAATGTTGCGTGAGCCTGACGAAGCTTTTCCACAGAAGTGCACTATACGCAAGACTTGGCTCTCGAGTAAACAACATGCCTCTTCCCGGATTTATATCCTATTATTTGCGAATATATGGGCACGTCGTCCTCATAACGTTCCACTGGCACATCTACAGAGCATATCTCACTGAGAAGGAATGAAATCATAAGATCTGATGAAATCGGGAAGATGGATTACAGGGATTGGCCTTTTTAAACAGTCTCTCAGAATGCAGGGTTTTCATTTTGGGTCAGTGCGCGCTTCTCGCTGGAAGGAATCTGCCATGTGCAGTGCGATACCATCCAAAGAAAATCTGATCCATGATTATGTCATTTCTCATAGCGAAATGTCTGCCACAAAACACCAACTTTGACTGAACTTAAAAACACATTTCGCAACAGCACGTCTTTTGTGCACTTCAAAATTCCTTAACTGACGGCCATGGCATATATAGCCCTTGTGTTAATGCCTAAGCAGTACGCCTGTTGCATTATACGCTTTATCTCTACCCAGTTTAGCGCAATGGGTAAATAGCTCAGTGTCTATGGCATGTACAGTATGTGTTCTAAAGGGAATGCCGTCCTTATAATGCGCGTAAAATGCAGTCTCTACTGGGGTGCTCATACACAAGGAACCCACAAATAATACAGTTTTATGCACGGATAGGAGAGATGAGACCGCTACAGAAAGAGAGAAGTGGATCTGAAATTGACATCTGGAAATCACAGGCAAATTCTAATTCAATCCAAAGTCTCACATATCCCCTGCGAATCTGTCTGTATAACCTGTACGTTGAGAAGTTTTGTTTTACCATGAGGACCAACTGAAGAAGAAAAAAAAAAAGAGCCCAATTTATTCTTTATGTATACATGTGCAAAATCACCACGTAGCTCTATTTGCCATTTAATTTGCGCACCAGCCAGTGCGCAACTTTGATATTTGACATCAAAAGTAGTCTACATCCTCCGATGGTGTTTATATATCTGAGGACCGAATTCAAATGGAATGAGTCCAAAATACTTGTGACTAGATAGAGAGACTATTAAATCTGTTGAGTCACCGATGCAATCTGTGTCATCGGGTTCAACCGTTTTTTTTTTTCTCAAGCGACCTGCAGAATGTATTTTAAAATCTATTAACGGGTGGAAGCGCGTTCCAGTGACAAAAAAAAGGAAATATATATGACATACAACCTGTAATCAGGTGTTGCACACTTGACATCGAATTAAAGCTATTACTTATAGGCAATGTCGCGGAAGCCCGGTGTTCTCTTGTGTTACCTGGTAGCTTGAGGTAGAGATCGGACTTCCGATCGTGCTGCTGCCGCTTGTGAAGGACTCTGGCTGGGCCGGAGAGGTGCTGCTGCCGCGGGACGAGGTGTCGTAGTTCCCGGAGTAGTCCTGGTACATGGTCCAGGAAACAGGGAAGATTTCAGTAGACTGTTTGAGGTCTGAACCCCCCCCCCCTTTTTTTTTAATCCTCGCAGTAAAAAGGCACCAACAGAAAAAAAAAATCCTCCTCTGACTCGAGACGTTGTTAATTTGGGATATCCAGAGAAGAGTTGGCACAGACTAAGTGCAAGTACGCTCCTCTAAACTAACCTAAAACTAACCTAAAACATCTTACAGATATTGCCAGGTAGAATAAATATGTTCTTGTGTGCTTCCTGCTTGTAAAGGCTATTTCCTACTGTGATTGTATTATTCTTGAGCCGCAGGTAGACCTATACTACACTACTGTAGATCCTCTCAGGTGCGCAAACTTCAACCTAAAGTCAGTAGCGCAACCTCAGCAGTCACATCCAGTTGAGACAAGTTAACCTGTAGATACAGAGTGACTCACGCAGGTTAACATTCGCTTTCGAGCCTATTGCCTGGCTAATCTTGTGAATATTTTCCGTCGCCTTGCCTTGCCTACTACACGCTCTATCGGCGCTCTCTGCTGTTCACGGAACAGTTCGAACTTTTTTTTTTCTTTTCCTTTTCGCCACACTTCCTAGAGATGACTCACTTCAATGGCACTATGAAGAACTGCAACGGCTTTTCAACACCAACGAAACAGCCCACGTCACAGCCTGGGCGTTGCGACTGCGTCCAGGGAGGGGTCGTGTCTGGATAAGGCCGTGAAAAGGAAAAGATCCGCCGTGTCTATCCTTCGCCCAGCGGACAGTGGACACATTAACAGACAAGCAGGGATACAATAAAAGTAGCTAGCATGCACCTGGAGGGATTTATTCTTTGATACGAGCGGCAGTGGCTGCTGTGGAGTTCACTGTTTGTCTGACTTGCTTCGGTCCATTGACGCATGTTTCCTAAAATGGACAGTTGCGTCAGAGAGCGCGTGTGGGTTTCCTTGGTAAAGGAAGCGTCAGACACTGGAGGGATTCCCTCCCCTCGCGCGCTGCACTCCGGACTCGGAGCTCTCAGCGCGCGGGTCCCGGTCCGGTTAGTTATCAGCGCAGGAAAAAAAACGAAGATATTGAGGCTTAAAACGCATCGTAGGCTATAGATTAGGAGCGTATGGACGCACGCTGGTTGAAACTCGCGCGACACACGTGCGCTCACATAGTAGAGCGTGGAGTTTAGAGCATCAAAAGCAGCACTTGGAAGTTTCCTGTGCCGACATTAATTCGATATCTGCATCTGTGATCAGCCTAGCATGCCTAACGTATATTGACATCTGAGAAGGCCCCGAGTGTGTATTCAAGGCCCGTTATTTCTACTGTTTGAAGACACGCGAGATCAACATTCACCGGCTCTCATCTGCTTCTGTTCCTGTTAATAAAGACCACTAAGAAATGATTGGACATGCAGTGTTTCCGCACAAATGAGCCTTTGTCTTATTTGGCGGCGGCGAGACGCAATTGTGCGCGATTTGGAGAGCGTAAATTGGCAAAGGGGATGGCACAAACACACAGCATGATCCCATGCAGTTGGTCAAATGAATGTGGCCCACTGGTTAGGTCTACACAACAGCGCAGCACGGCTGCTTCAAAGGAATCTCAGTGAAATGTGGGCTAATTGTAACTCGGACGCACCTCATAAACAAGGGCACAGCGCCTAGAATATGACACGCTACAAGATCTGAAATGGCGTATTAAGTATAATCCAATCTGCCACGGTTCCTATTTTAATCTGTATCACCATAACTGGTTATGCTGAGCTCTCTTAAAGCTGTTTGCCGCGCGTATCTTTGCCAGAAAAGTCGCTCCCATCAAAAAAAAAGTTCCAGACGCAGTGTTCACTCGGGGAAGTTGTGTAGAGGGAAACTAATCTGCAGGGGGGTTTTCTGAGGGGACCAGTCGCAGCGGAGGGACTTGGTTTACGTACTTGCTCATAACGTGAACACGTCAATTATAGCCTACTGGTACTCCAGTCCTCCAATATGTCAGCCTTTCCAAAGTAAGTGGGTGTCATTTTCGCTGCATTACTTGTTGACCTGTGCGGTGATCTGTAACTCCCTGTGTGGAGAGGCTTCTCTGAAGTCACCAGAGCTCTGCTGCGCCCCGAGCTTTTGGTTTCCTGAAACGGCGACAAGAAAGCACGCAGATGTTCAATAAATCTTTATTTGAATGATATGAATTAATGATGAATGTTTATCATCTGCCAGGGACACAGCTTTTGAACTGTAACGGTGTTGCTAAGCGACAGAGTTTTCTGCGAAATTGCCTGGGGGGGAATCTAATCTGCCACATTTCCCTATAATTAATGCTGTAATATAATTTGAGATGCACCCATCGGCGTTCATTTGGGCAAAGCAAGGTATGGCACTGTGACAGGTTCTGTTCTTATATGAGTCCAATTTTGATCTTTAAGTAGAGCCTACATAATGAGATATCACGCAGAAATTGGAACAAACAGCGTTATGTGATGCCTGTCAGTCAGACGTTATTGCTCCAATTTGTCATTAGTTTTACGGATGTTGATGCTAAATGACAGATTTAGGGACTTATTAAAAACCCGAGTGGCTAAGTAAGCAATGCAGTGCAGAGTCAGGTGGGCTCGTCGGTCCGTGTGCGCACTGAGCTCGGCTGATCCGCAGGTCTTGCGCCACTGACGCGTCGGTGTCCCTGCATCACACATCATAAGGAATCCGCTCCCTATATAGAACATCTCATCCAGCATGCAGTCCACACAGGAATTATCAGTGGTAAAATGTAACTAAGTAGGCTACATTTACTCAAGTACTGTAGCCAACTTAAGTACAAATTTGAGGTCTACTTTACCTTACTCTACTACATTTCAGAGAGACATGTACTTTTTACTCCACTACATTCATCTGAAAGCTTTAGTTACTTTACAAATTAAGATTTTTGCACACAAAACACATAAAATAATTCATAATTAATAAAATAAGATGTTTATTATAAATTACACTACCCAACAAGACCAACAGGTACAGCTGAAATGACTAGCTAATCAAACACACAACTGTTTGCAGTTTCTAAAATGTGAGGATTTTTCTGCACTGCATTTACTTTGAATACTTTAAGTACATTTTCCTGGTGATACTTAGTTACATTTTCAATGCAGGACTTTTACTTGTAACAGAGTATTTTTTACAGTGTGGTATTATTAGTACTTTTACTATGTAGGCCTAAAGGATCTGAATACTTCTTCCACCACTGGGAATTATGTCCACTAACAGACTATAAGCAAGATGCTTACATACTTATTAAAAAAAAATGCAACACATGCACACAATGTTCTTGACATTTAAAAAATACTAATTAAAATTAAAATAATAATCATGCTATTCAAAATACCAAACCCATTATATCATGAGAAAGGGCCCTTTTTCAGTTGTTGCCGCTGCTAAACGTCTGTTATACCTCGCTTTACCCTTTGTAAACTCAGAGAGAGGAGTTGGACTATACCTATAGTTTAATAGCTTTACCTGCTCTATGCAATTTATTTTTATAGGCCTACATATCACATATTCTCCTTCTCCTACATATAGTGGTGGGAAATCATAAAGGTGCATTAGGTAAGACATATAAAACTAACTTTCTGTCATATTTGCTGAAACTGACCCTATGTTCCAGTAGAACTACATGAAGTAGGTAATAAAAAAAAATCTGACTCCTCTGGCACCACCTACAGCCTGTAGTGTGATTTGCAAAAATCCACCAGTCCCTGTTCAGATGCACCAATCAGGGCCAGGGGGGGGGGTGTCAATCACTGCTCATGCACATGCATTCATTCTCCCTTGTGGCAGGAGGAGCTTAGGAGTTTGGGGTTTTAGCAGAAAGGGGGGGAGGGACTGAGAAGTTGTCGATGTTCAAATCTTTTGGCGAAGTCCTGGATCTTCACAATCCTACCTACAGAACCTTGAAACTACTTAAGTACAATTTTGAGTCACTTGTACTGTAGGCTACTTGAGTATTTCCATTTTACGCTACGTTATACTTTTACTCCACTACATTTCTAAAGTAATTACCATACCTTTTACTCCACTACAACTATAGTTGCCTGCTAGTTACTTTGCAGATAAAAGATCACTGAATATATTTCTAGTGGGTCTGCAAGCATAATAAATAATGGAGAGAAGTACTTGGCAAATAACTAATTCAAAATTTCAATCTATGTTTAAATTAATTCTGTTATTGCGATGGAGTAAGCTAAAGGCTGTTTAAGTAATTTATGTTGCACTTTACTCCTGCAGGTTGCCATTGCTTTTTATGTTGTGTAACCATGGTCAATAAAAAGTCCAAATCTACACCAAATCCACCAGCCACACTGTTAAAATACACATTTAGGCATCAGCATTGAATAATATACATTAAATAATACAATGTAGCCATTGTGCTGCATGAGAACTTTCATGTTTACTTTAGTTAAAGTACATTTTGCTGATGATACACTGAAATAGCATTCACAATACAGGGCTTTTACCTGTAATGGATCATTTTTATATTGAGGCATTGCTTTACTTTACATACTGCATTATCATCATTAAGATTTTGTGTGTGTAAGTCGGTGACAGGCAGAGTTTCAAACACCTCTCACATAGTCGTTTGTTTTTAGTTCCTTCCGATTAAATTTAGGCATGATTCAGGTACATTCTCTGATAGTGAGAACAGCCATTCACCACTTTAGTTTTTGTGAAGGATGAAATAGATTCAAATGAACTGTAAACCTACTCACAAGTGCCTTCATAGCATTTAGAGTATTATTGAATGTATTGCTAAATAATTAGCAGGGAAACAGCTCAGCTCACTTTCTTAGTCAGCAAATTCAGAATTCACAATAATTGTGTTTGGTGTTACACTTTCTCTGGCTTTTATCTTTTTTGACCTTGCCTTTGCTCTAAAGAAGATCTTGCTCATCAAAATGTCAGTTGGTTGTTAATTAGATGTTCATGGAAGCTTTATCTAGTATGCAGACTATTTTCCCATCTTTTACATGTTCTTCTGTAATACACCTAGTACTTATCATCTGGACGTGCGTGCCTTTGTAAGTCTTTT
This sequence comes from Perca fluviatilis, assembly GCF_010015445.1. Taxonomy (NCBI): domain Eukaryota; kingdom Metazoa; phylum Chordata; class Actinopteri; order Perciformes; family Percidae; genus Perca; species Perca fluviatilis. The sequence goes on along the minus strand of NC_053131.1, from coordinate 28,682,581 downwards.
TCCCTTTGTTTTCTTCCCTTTAGCGTCACTCACCTGTCATGCTGTTAATACCTTAACCTGGATAATAGCTCAACATGATTAACATGGCTAATCTCACAGCTCAGGTGCTGCTATACAGGACACACACAGGCACCAAAGTGCTGACTAGGGGCATAGAGAGTGGGTTAATGAACAATCAGTGTGACTGACAGTGGGATTCATTGTGGTGCTTGTGGCCTGCTAACACAGTTAATATACTGTATTATGACGCAACGTTGCAAAGAAGCAGCAATGCGTAAATTGACGACTTGATACAGATCTGCCAGTGAGCAACACTTGACCTGTTCTATTTCCCACACTGTTGACAATGAAATCAAATCTCCCAACGATCCCATATGACTTGGTTTGCTCTGACAATCCAGTGGCAAACATGCTCTCTTCTGTCAGTGTCTTGCCCAAGTTGAACTCTTTAAATAGAAATCTAATCAGTAGTTTCATCAGGATGCCCACTGTGCAAGAAAATGGCTTTACAAAAGAAAAAAAACCTGGATGCCAGACTGGTGGACAGCTCCTGTGAATTAAAGTAACAATCCTTCAGTGATTTCATTTACTGGTTGCCTTGGTGACACATGTAAAGCAGTCAAACACAACAACACGGAGGGACAATTTGGTCGCTCTTGACCTGTCGAGTGTGGGATTGTGGAGAGAAGAATATGAATTCATTGGCTGTGTATCCTCCAATAAGGCCAATCACATTCAGGCATGCAAGAAGCGCTGCAGCTGCTCGACAGCATCTTCCTCTTGTACATATCTGGACAAGCACACACATTTATGTCAAGTCTACATCCTCTGGTGTGGTTTCAGCTTGAATGCCAGATCCCATATGCAAAAGCAATTCATTAAATATGCTAGCATTCAGTGACAATTTCAACTGGGAATGGATGAACATTAAACATGTTAGCAGACTAATAACATGTCCAACATTCTGTATATTGTTGGCATTTAATGACAGTAATTAAAGAGGAACTCCACCAATTTTAGGCATAGAGAACAATTTACTTGTCATGGAAAGTACTACTCAGCCTATGAAAACAGTTGAAAATGTCTTCTTTGGCTCTGGAGGGAGATTCTAAAGAAAAAAGAACCCTGATGGTGTCGTTAGGGTTATCTTAGCTTGAGCTTGGAGTGGAATTTATAACTGGAACCTTGCATTTCTAACTGGGTTTGTGGAGTGTAAAAGATGTGGGTGCTTGCCATGCAGTGATGGTCAAACAAAAACCACTACTGCATTATGGGAATTTTTATTGAACATATCACCTTTTAAAGGTATAATATCGTCACCTTCCTAAAATAATGGCCTAAGTCATTTTTTTCAGAAAACACAAAAAACTAAATGGCCTAAGTCACACGCTTGACACCATTATACTAAAGGTGTAGAATCACATGACCTGTTCAACTGAGGATGTAGGCAATTTTACCAGAGGTGGCCAGCAACATGAGGAGATGATTTAGGCAAAAAAAGAATCATTTTTGTCAAAAAATGACATAGGCCATTATTTTAGGAATGTGACGATATGCAACGTTTCCGCATTAAAATGTCTGAAAACTTACATTATCCCAAATGTTTCCAAGAATGTTAAAACCCAGAGAAATCTGTAATCTTATTCAAGGTATTGGTCTGTACTGCATTCTGTGGTGTCGGAATAATTGTAAAAATGACTTTCCGACCGGGAAAAGTCGGAAAGTCGCCAAATATTTTGGTCCACGACTTGCTGAGTTAATGTCATATTACGCAGAAACATGGCATAAATAAATACTGGAAACAGCTATTGTTAACTGATGAATGTCAGTCCAGTATTCACTCACTTTTAGCTCTGTTTTGGTCTCTACCTCTACTGATAATGCTCCACTATGTTCACCAGTTATTCACTAACTGTGTGTGTCTGCTGTTTGGCACTGAGCAGGTAGTGTACAGTGGGTTATTAGAGCATTTTCACTGAAAACAGCAGCTTGCTGCCCAAAAAGACGCTATGAGAGCAGGGAGAGTGAACCAAAACAGTAAAGTTTTGGGCTGGACAGCTAAACAATGATCATCCCACTGCTTCCAGTCTTTATGCTAAGCTAAGCTAACCAGCTTCTGGCTGAAGCCTTAGATTTACTGGACAGATATGAGAGTGTTATCAATCTTCTGATAGTCCTCTAGGCACAATAGTGAATATGCGTATTTGAACTGAAATATTGAACAATGCAGAACTGCTCCTATAAAAATGCAGAACTGCTCCTATAATCATTGAAGTACCTTTAATGGGCAGCCCCCTCACTCTGACATCTCTCCATTTGTGCATGTATAAGGTCCTATTTGTGCATGTGTGTGTATTTCGGGCCTGTGTGTAATGTGTAACACTAACAGTGAAAGTGTAAAAATGTAATTTCCTCTTGCGGGATTAATAAAGTATGCCTTCTTCTTCTTCTACAGGAGGCTGATTGATTGATTTTCCAGATATCAACCTAAGGAATTTATGCTATTTTGCTTGACTATTACGTCTGTTAAGAGGTTCCACTTTTATAAATATCAGTCAGTATGTTTAAAAGAAAAGGTGTGAGTTGTGAGAACTTCTTACTTTCCTACAGGGCTGAGGTGTGGTTTAGGTGCAACATGAAACCTGCCTACACATGGATGTGGAACTGAATCTCTTTTCACAGTAAATAAAAGCATTTCAGCCATTTCAGACAAAATAGATGTGAGAGAAACAAATCCTTTACTAGTACTGTTTGCTGGACCTCAGACGAGCAGCGCCGGAATCGCGGTGAGGTGGGAATTAGGGGGTGGGAGCATCTTATTAAATGCCATCACGTAGCAACCAAATATTTTCATGCTTGTTTGCCGCTGTGGTCGGGAAATAAACCAAGTGACCTCATCTGACTTCGGATACAACTTGTTTTCATGTCATTGTGCAGGTACTAGCTGGCAAACCTAAAATACTTGTTACTGGAGATTGCAGTGATACAAGGTGCTTTATTCTGTTATTTACCAGGTAGCTCTGTTTAATCAAGTGACCACAGGAAAATAGCCAAGTGGAGGCACACATAATTACCTGTACTGAGCATACATTACCTTCCAATCAACACACCCGAACACACTCTTGACAGTAACTTCACAAGCATTAAGGTATCAGTTCCTGATACAATGGAAGGAAGTGCGTCACAGACGCGGTACCTCGAGACAAAGAAGAATGGAACACTGCTCAGGCAAAAACAGCAGAGAGAGAGAGAGAAGGGGAAATGTTGGAGCATGTGGTGGAAGAAGTGAACAAATAACAGGGTCTGAGAGAAGAGTGGTCGGGGGACTTCTGAGTCCTGTCAATGCAGCCACCTGCAGCTTTCAAACAAACAGGACCACGGCATTCCTTCCACTTTTACTGGACTGCTTATTTTCAGCGGAAGAAAACAAAAGTAGCCCCCTCCTCCTCCTCCTCCCCACATGATACTCGAAAACCAAGGAAATGAAAATGTTGGCCGCCTGACAAAAAAAGGCTTCATATCTGCGTATTATTTTGTTTTGGTCCTTCTGCGTGTTGTTTTCCTGGTCGTTGGCGCAAAACAGCCAAATCGAATAGAGTTTCTGAGTGACGCACCTCAGTGCAGCCACAGTGCACGCACAATGGGCAAGTTTATCTCTCTCCGTCAACAAGGTTGTCAGTGTAATTTATGAGTATGCTGGTCTGAGTGCAGGCTGAGGGCTAGGGCTGCTTGGAATGTTAATGGGTTTTGGTTGAGGAACTGAGTTGTCCGGCTTTTGTTTGACCTCAGCTGAAAAACTGCCATCTACCTTTCTACAGCTGATGTAGAAAGATGTATTATGTGATGTTGCTGTTTTTTTTAGTCTTTGAGCATCCTTGGTGCTTCATTGCCGTTGTGTTTTCAGCACTACCCTTCCCAAAAACTCCCCTGAAAGTGTGGGCGGTACGTTTGAGTTTCAAGGCTTTTGATCTGCTCAACTAACTAACCAACCAGCCATTTATACTGGAAGTCTGGAAACTCAATCGCATCACTTCATGTGCACTAAAAGAGTGTAAACATGTTACACTCTTCTTCTTCTTCTACAGGAGGCTGATTGATTGATTTTCCAGATATCAACCTAAGGGATTTATGTTATTTTGCTTGACTATTACATATGTTAAGAGGTTCCAATTTTATAAATATCAGTCAGTATGTTTAAAAAAAATTTGTGAGTTGTAAGAACTTCTTACTTTCCTACAGGGCTGAGGTGTGGTTTAGGTGCAACATGAAACCTGCCTACACATGAATGTGGAACTGAATCTCTTTTCACAGTAAATAAATGCATTTCAGCCATTTCGTTTTTCTGAGACAAATGAGATGTGAGAGAAACAAAACCTTTACTAGTATTGTTTGCTGGACCTCAGACGAGCAGCACCGGAATTTGTACTCGGAAGTCCGATTTTCAGAGGTCAAAGTCGGAAACACGGCCCCTGAACTCGGATTTCCGAGTTGGGAAGTCAAACAACCTTACAGTACCAACATGGCTGCCCTATGTATCAACAGTAGTACAAGCTGTATAACACACAGTTTATTAGCACTTCTGCCTTATTTGTGTCTCACTAAATCAGTCGTACACACAGTCCTGTCCAACTTCTATATGTGGACATGTTGTTACGCTGTTTGTATGCACAAAAAACAGGGTAACGGGTTGTTATCAACTGGTATTGCTAACAATGGCTAACCTGGCTAGAGCTAACACCACGATGAAAATCCGACATCCGGTGTGATGTCCTTCCCAGGTCCGGTTTCCGAGTTCCGAGGCAAATTGAACGCAATATATTACTGTAAAGGCAGAAAGAAAGTCACCTTTTTGGGAAAAAGACGTTGATTTAATATACAGTTTTATTCATATTGCTACTGAGTCTCTTAAAGCTGCAGTGGGTAGAAACAAAAAAAGTCAGAGAGCCAGAATTTGAAGACGAGCGAGACCTCTTCCTGCAGGTCTCCTCTCTTCAATGCATGTGCAGAACAGCCAATAGGAATGATCTATCTTCTGAAATTACCTGTGATTGACCAAAATCTCTTGTGACGGCTAGATTTTTCTAAAGCCTAAAAACAGAGCCTAGAGGAGGTGCAGAAGTCTAGTTTTCTCTCAGACCATTTGAATTACAATATGCTGAAAGATTATTATGAAAGTTTTGCCCAACGACGGCAAAAATAAACTGCCTACACCAGCTTTAATCAAGCAGTGCTGTATTGGAAAACTTCACTTCACGCCATGTTAAAGCTTAGGGAAGATTAGCACTGTTGGCTCGTCTTTACATGCAATCTTGCATTTTTTTGCTTGTGTTAACATACAGACGTCTTTGTGTTCTGCTTTATGTGTGCCAATTTCTCACTCAGTTCCTCCTATGCCACTCTGAGGCTTATCGCCACTGTAGAATAATACACAGTTTAGCTCGATTATCTGGGTCCTCAGTGGAAAATATATTGTGGAATCAGATGAGAGGATATCAGTGTTGTAACCGATGAGCTTTGAGATTGGTCCCACTGCTGCCTCTGTGATGTCTTACTACTGTCATCGGTCTGATACCTTAACTACAATTTGAGCTATGTAGACGGATAGAAATATGGCAACTTTTAATACAATTTCAACCATTATCTTCCATCAAGTTTATCCATTCTTGCAGCTTACTTTTTTGCCTTCTTTTAAAAGAAAAATATTTTTCTTATGACGCATTTTAATTTACATGACTTAACATGCCTTATCCTGCCTTTATTCAAAACAAGGTAATCTACTACTAAACACTACTGAACACATAGGTGTAAACTAACATTACAGGGGGGAGGTGGGGAATGAAATACCCACTGTGCTCCTTGGTAATTTAACTCATTGGAATTTTAACCATGGTAAAATTACAGGCTGTGGTCTGTAATAGACATGGGCATTGGTGACTGAAGAGAATACTAGTCCCTACATGTAGCTGACATCACAACAGGCCATTTGATAATCATACCTGATAACGACATTCGTAGAAAAGCTAAAGGATAAGCAAAATTATTACAATCCATCCTCTGGGGACCATGAATGTCTGTAGAGATTTTTGGTGGCAATCCATTCAACATACCTAATAGCCACGCTGCTTGTGTGTCGACCAACACACATTCATGATGTCTCAAGATATTGCATAAGAGGTGGTCCAAGATTTTTCCCATGTAGACTCACCTTTCAAGTTATTAAAACTACATTTTTATAAATGTATGACAGAAATCAATGTGTGTAACCATGTTTGGAAACAAGGTGGAATTGGTATCTTCAGTCTTTGTGAATCAGTATTTGGGCTAATACGGCACACATCATCAAAGCGGAAAAGAAAATGATAAAGCTTCCTCAGAGGATCTAAAAATAACATGTGGGGAAGTATAATTCAAATATTATAATATATTATAATTGGTCAAAGACATTGGACACTTTCAAAATAAACGTAACATTCTTCTTTGATGAAACTGAGAGAAAGATATTGTGAAACATGACTTATGAAACAAGGTAATTTTAAACTGCATTAACCTGTGCCTGGTGTTTACTGAACAAGATTATTCAGGAATGCTCTTGGACACGACATCTAAAATTGTTTTACCCCAGGCTTCTCTTACACGCTAGGCTGCAGCAGAATCAATCGTTTCTTTGCTTTTTTTGGACACTGTATGGAGTAGAGAAACATGTCTGTGACATTACCAAAGGGTTTCTGAAGTTCTTTTTTGCTACGTTCAGACTGCAGTTAAAAGTGGCCCAAATCCTTCTTCAGAAGTAGTGTGAACACTCAAATCTAGCCCAGATCAGATTTTTTTCAAATCAGATTCAGGCCACTTCCATATGTGGTCCTGAATCAGACCCACATCTGATTTTTTTCAATGCGGCCGCAGTGTGAACAACCAAGGCGGATTTGATGCGACTTTTACCTCAATAACCCTCGCTGCGCCCTCTCTCTCCGCGGGGAGGGGCGGGGCCCCCTGCTCCCGGTGCGGCTGTCAACCGGTCACACAGACCTCTGTAGTCAATTTGCAGCCATAACCCCCCAAAAGGCCAAAATAGCCAATTTGTCTCTCTTTTTCTTCATTCTTCTCCTCCTCAGCACCTGCTCATTAATGTTACGGCTGCCATTACACAAACATTTTGAAATAAAAGCGAAAATGCTTACTTCCTCCATAACCTCCCGAACTTTAGTGCAACAGTGTTCTGCGTCTGATGTTGATATTGTTCTTTTGCGCATGTGGGTCAGTTCGAAACCACAAACAGTTCACACTGGAATCTGATATAGGCCACATTTTAAAAGGTTATGTGAACAGAAACAAACAAAAAAAAAATAATCGGATCTGAGCAAAAAATAAATAAATCAGAATTAGGCATTAAGACTTGCGGTGTGAACGTAGCTTTTAAGCTTGCTGCCATGTTGTCAGACGTTTCGAGCCAAAAAAGACAAATTTGCGTGGCAGGGCGGAGTGGAGCTGAAGATGGACGAGTAATTAAGCGGCAATCACCCCTAACCGACTGTGATACATGGAGACACCTGTCAATCAAGAACAACACATTGAAACGTACCTCTCCTTAAGCCTTATTATCTTCGTAATGAAACAAAATGGCACAAATATATACTAAAACAAATAAAAGGTATCAATTGAGACTCTGACGTGTCATTGATTAAACTTGAAATGTGGAGTTGCAGGGAGGAATGTAGGAGGGGCGGGGGTGGGTGGGTGTGGGGGGTCTTGCGGTTGATCTTCTTCCTGGGGTCGACTACTCTGGTGCGTCCATTCCTTCCGGCTCGATGGAGGCTTAATGTGCGTGTGGAAAAGTGGAAAATTTAATTAGGCTGCCAAGGGGGGTTTGTGTCACTTGGCATGAGCCATCCCACACCGTTCCACCCCCACCCACTACCACCGTCAGCCCCCTCTTTCCCCTCTTCTACTCTCACTAACCCTTTGCTCTCATCTCATTTGCTGCAACAACCCCAGCATTTGTGCCTCTTTTATTTTATATTTTTAACCATGGTCCTTCGGGACATGACCCACTGGTTTAAAGGAGTAGAGAGAGGTCAACAGTTTACAGCTGCACAGAGGTTGTGAAGCGGGTGAGACTTGGAGCTGCCACTGAGCACTGTTGCGTGGAGAGAGGGACAAACAGACCGATTGCCATTTTTGTCTTGCTGCTTGTGTGACATAATAACACAAGGCTCCTGACACACTCTTTTAGATTGTTGCTCACATGTAGGCTTTTAAATAACTGTTTATATCTGATCACAGTGGTAAACCCACAGCTGAAACTGACATGATGTGACATCAGTGCGGAAAAGATGTGAGCACATAGTTACAGGAGGACAAGATGTGGTTTTGTATCTGCTATTCTATTACTTGTTTCAAGCACATTTGTGTGTAGCTCAAGGCTCATCTCCCTAAATTCCAAAGATGGACATTTGGCTTTATTCTCTTTTTTTATTGTGCCTTGTTTGCTGGCTCAGTAAAGATGCTGAAGACCATAATTATAACAATTATCTAAGAGATGGCCAGATTTACCTGTTAGAAGGCCCACAGGCAAACATTTGTTTCCCATCTGCACCTACCAGTCTCTGTGCACTGTGTGTACACTGTCAATTTCAAATTTACATTAAGTACAATGCACACAGCAGTGCTCCTAAAATGGAATAATACTACCTGACCCCAGTGTTTTACAGTCATTAGTTTTCCTTTAATTTGAACACAACTTTATCATGCATGTAAGCATAATACATACTGTATAAAACTTTTTACAAAAAAGATAAGCCAATAATGCAGGACCCCTCTTAGTGATAATGTGCTTTTATGGTGCAAAGTCCCTAAAATATTAGCACATAACCAAATTACCAAATTAAAACGCAGTGAACAACCCATCTGTACGTAAGAAACTCTGTGCAACTGCTCCAGGTAGCTGTAAAGTTGGCAAACATTAAAGAGCTCATATTATGCTCATTTTCAGGTTCATAATTGTATTTAGAGGTTGAACCAGAATAGGTTTACATAGTTTAATCAACAACAAAAAAACACCATATATTTGTTGAACTGAACATTGCTGCAGCTCCTCTTTTCACCCTGTGTGTTGAGCTCTCTGTTTTAGCTACAGAGTGAGAATCACACTTCTGTTCAATCTTTGTTGGGAGTCGCACATACGCAATAGCTAGGTAAGGACTACTAGCCAGTCAGAAGCAGAGTATGAGGGCGTGTCACGCTAGCAGCTAGGCGAGCATTATAACGTGTGTTACAAAGTGACGCATGTTTGTCTCTGAAGTAAAGGCTGGACTACAATAGAGCTGTTTGGAGCGGTTTGTGAACAGTGTTTTCTGTTGGAGATAGTAAGTCCCTTTGGGGTGGACTTTGGGCTTTTTCACTTTGTAAACCTATAACGTGCACAAAAAATATATATTACACAATAAAGGAAAGGGAAAAGCCAAAAAACATAATATGAGCACTTTAAAGGTCCCATGGAATGAAAATGTCACTTTATGAGGTTTTTTAACATTAATATGAGTTCCCCCAGCCTGCCTATGGTCCCCCAGTGGCTAGAAATGGTGATAGGTGTAACCCGAGCCCTGGGTATCCTGCTCTGCCTTTGAGAAAAAATGAAAGCTCAGATGGGCCGATCTGGAATCTTCTCCTTATGAGGTCATAAGGAGCAAGGTTACCTCCCCTTTCTCTGCTTTGCCCGCCCAGAGAATTTGGCCCACCCATGAGAGAGAGACACCATGGCTTTCAAACGAGCAAAGTGGCAGTTGGTCAAGGCCCCCCCCCTCTCTCCTCCTCAATAGCTACAGACACAGAAATGGCACATCCTAAGGAAAGCTCATTGTGGGACTGGCTCTAGTGGCTGTAATTCTGCACCAAGGCTGAATTTCGGGAAAGAGACTTCAGATACAGTATTAGGGGACCACTAAGGTCTATATAAAAGAGACTTCAGATACAGTATTAGGGGACCACTAAGGTCTATATAAAAGAGACTTCAGATACAGTATTAGGGGACCACTAAGGTCTATATAAAAGAGACTTCAGATACAGTATTAGGGGACCACTAAGGTATATATAAAAGCATCCAAAGAACACCATGTCATGGGACCTTTAAAGTTTGATTGGAATTAAGTATTTAATTAAAAGCAAGTTGGACCCAGCTCACATATACATATTGTAGTTCATGTCAATGAGGTAATCTGAATGGAACATTTGCTGCTGTTTCCAGTCCCGCAAATTCAAAAACACAAGATCTGGTATTTCAATTTGACTGCAGACACTTTCAGCTGCAGTGTGAAGTCTCACTGCAGCTGTGGAAGAAGATTATTTTTAGCAGCACAGAAAGTGTCCCTTTGTCAAAATGTAATTAGAATTAGCTTCTAAGGAGAACACAACACTTTTACCTTTCATTTGATGCAGACCATGTGCAGAAATAACGTTCAAACTGGAAGTTACCATGATAACATACTAAACTGATGCCCGAGCAGTTCTTCATCACATGGCTGATTCACATCCGCTCAGGCTCAAAAAGAAAAGTTTCCCGCAACTCGTCAACTTCCAATGCATGGATATTTATTTTTTCAGAAGGGGGGGGCAGGGGTGGGGGGAGAGAGATGAAGGAGTCTTGTCACATTACATGTACCTGTCTGTGCGCGTCTTCACTTGCAGCTGTCATCTCACCTGACAGGTCTATCAGTGTCCACGGCTGATCAGGACGCGTCCCTCAGCCTGACAGGCTGAACCGACAGCGCGGCAATCCAGACTGACAGCTCCTCAGGTAGCTGGTGGAGGGAAGGATGGGAGGGAGGAAAAGAGGAAGGAATCTGGGGGCGAGAGGCAAGACAAAGGCTTCTGAAGAGTAAAGGACACACACACACAACAAAAAGGGGAGTAAATTAAAGTCAGTAAACACCCTGAAATAATCCACCCAGCGTGACTGATCTTAATGCCGCTTTCCTGAATTTCATGAAACCATCTGATAATGAAGTGATTCTGAGATAACGCTTTGTAACTCAACGATTGTTGCCAGACATTACCTTTAAAACCTCCATTAAAGCCCAGAATCCTCTTTCTCATGGAGAAACACAGGGTGCCAGTTTGAGTATTTTTAAGCAAATTGAGTCTCATATTCTACGACAATCAAGCACATTGAACCGAGGCCAAACTGCTCGCTTAACGCAGTGGAACCAAGAGCTGTATTCCAGAGAAAAAACACCTGCGGGATGTGCTTTAGTTTAACCCATGAAAGGTTTAAATCGAGTGTCTATGATCAGACCTAGGGGGGGAAATGAGGAGGGAGTCCCCCTCCGCTCTTTCCCTTCTTTGACAAAAAAAAAACCTTAAGTCTTTAGCTTGTCAAAAGCCATCGAAAACAAGCCCATCCAGAACGCCTCAACAACACGAAGAGGAGACAAAACAGGAAAAAAAAAAAACCCTACGAGATCCAGAGCGAAGACTCATTTGATCAGCTTAGCTATGCTCTCCTGGCTTCCCATGTACGAGGAGTAATTAGCAATTAACAATCAGGGTTTAACTAGATCCAGTTATTATCTGTAAGCAAGGGGGGGGAGAAAAATATCTGCCGTTTTGACTTGGGAGTGCATTAAAATTCCCGTGCTACGCGAGTTTGATAAAAAAAAAAAGAAGAGTAAGGGACCAAAGCAGTAATTCTCTCATTTTCACGACATCTTTGGGCCATTTTTTTTTTTTTTTTAAATTCCCAGATCAAACAGGCTATAACAAAAGGCCCCAAATCCCCCCTCCGCTCTCCTCCTCCTGCTCTCTCTTTCCAAAATTAGTTAAGCCTCTCAGCTCCATCATCCTCAACATGGCTTGCATCAACAACCCTACGCTGCACAGCCTCTGAAATCCACCCCTCACACACTCCTCTTCAAAAAAAAACCTCCCTCCAAACACGCTGAAGATGAGGGGGGAGGGGGGGTGGGGGTGAAAATTCCTCATATGTCACTCTGAATTTGTACTTACAGACAAAACACAAAGTACCCCACAGTCACTAGAGTTTGTGATTTCACCCCCACCTTCCTCTTTCACTTGGCCAACTGCTTGTCTTTTGTCTTTTCCAGGGGGATATGTTAAGCCAAAAGGCTGCTATACAAAAGATGAAAAAAATTATAAAAATAAAATAATCAGGCGAGGCTGACAGATTGGGTGATTCGGACACGGTGACAGGAGAGGAAAGTAAACAATCTGGAATAAGGCGGCCGTCCGCCTTCATCTCTCTATGACATATTCAGGCCTTTTGGTCGCTCCTCGTTTCCTTCCGATTAGCTCATCCTCGCTGCTGCCGTGGCTGTTTACCATCTCGGTTCACAAGGTGATGATTCAGGATTTTCAATCACTTTCACACACTTTTCGGTTGTCATCTTTCCATATTCACCGTCTGTGCCAGTGCTGTGCCGCGGCAATTATGTCGCTCTTTCAAGTTCTTTCCTACTCTGCAAAAGTTTTCGCCGAGTAGCCCGACTTCTGAGGTGAAGTGGGGTGAGTGATGCCAAGTGCTAACTCCGGGTTATTGCCCAGGAAGGTGCTCGTTTCTGAGCTTTAAGTGATCCTGTTTCACACACTTGTCAGTTCTCCAGGCTGGCAGGTCCTCGCTGCCTCCGAGCTAGCTGCTTATAGGGTTGTCACCAGAGCAGTTAATGTTAATCTAGTGCTAATATTCATATTTGCCAGCTTCCTTGAGCTAAGGACACCTGCTTTCTGGAGCCGACAGGCCTCTGTTAGCATCAAGGCTGTTAGAATCCATTGTATACTCATTACTTTGTGAGCTTGGGTCAGGTTAGCTGTCCTGCCATCAGCAAGGCTAGGGTGGAGATGAAGTTCTTCCCACCTCAAGCTACACGGTGGAGTAAAAAAAATCTTCCAAGGGAGAATGACGGTTTGCAATCATTCCTGAAATCGAGTCCCAGTCCTGCAAAGCGTGAACTCAGCCAGACCGCATAAAAAAAAAACACTCATCAATTTAATCATCCCCCGTCCACAGATTCCAAGCTAATTATTCCAGCCTTTAATTATTCCATCCGACTGCCGTTGAGATCTCTTAAAGACGGCTGGATTAGGGGATTTGGAGTATTAGCTTGGAGGGTTGGCAGACCTCTGCACCGTGATTCAGGGGGCTGAGAAACACATCTTCAAAAGGTACCTTGAGCAGCACCTTCACAGGATCATTACACTGGATAAATCCTTGTTAAGTTGCTTAAAAGCGTGTAAAGGTGAGCCATGTTTAGGCGCAGACACATTTGAGGGAGGAGGCTAACTAAATGTGACTTCGCCATTGAAACAGTGACACAGTTTAAGCCACTTTGGAAGGAATTGTTTACAAGGTACTTAAAGGGATTATGTCAACTAGGGTCAACATCAAGGCCTGAGGAAAACTTCAGGAGTGAATACTTTTTTTTTACCAGATTGACAATCTAAATAAGCACACTTTACACACTGCTACGTCATGGTCTGTATTCAAAGGAATCATTTTAGACACACTTTTTTTTTAATCTAATGATTAGTGCTGTCAGTTAAACGCGTTATTAACGGCGTTAACGCAAACCCATTTTAACGACGTCAATTTTTTTTATCGCGGGATTAACGTTCTTTTTGGCCTAGCAAACTTTGTAGTTTTTTTTCCACATGCTGTTTCATCAACTAGTAAAGTTAGAAAAACTACAACAACACACCGGATCTAGCTAGACCGGAAACTAAACAACAGGCACGCCGCACACACTCGTTTGGGCTTGCGAGCCGGCCAAAGAGTAGTAGGCTAACGTTACGTTTTGAGTGGATGGCGAGCGCGAGACGCCGAAATGGATGCCAATAAGATTCTGAATGGAAAGTTTACTTTTAAAAAGTTGCCAAATGGTTCCATTGACAAGACCAAAGTGATGTGTGTGTTTTGTCGTTGTGAAATGAGCTATCGTCGCAGCACGTCCAGTCTGAAATACCACTTGATGGCCAAGCACACAGCTGATGGCCAATTCTCCGCCCCCTCGTCAAAGCCAGGCGACAAAAGCACAAAGCAAGCCGATCCACTTCTCCATGTTGATAAGAGCATTAAAATGAGAAACAATAATGGGACAAAAAGAAATCAGGGGACATTTAGAATAGATAAAAATGTGCGATCGATTGCGATTAATTGCGAGTTAACTATGACATTAATGCAATTAAATATTTGAATCGTTTGACAGCACTACTAATGATTTAAATCACTCTTTGTTATTTCAACTAATGTACACCTTTGATTCAGATTTGGCAGGCTAAGGTTCACACACTTGGCTAAATCCAAACTGAAGTTTACCACTATTGAAAATCAATTGCTACATTTTGATTGCACGCATCGTGACGTTTTCGAGTTGACTGTCAAGTTAAACTATTCTTTGCTCATGCTCGTTAAAGATGCTACCCATCAGCCAGCTACCCCTCCTTTGAACTCCCTCCCTCTTGAGTCCAAAATGAGAGCAGCTCGTCCCGCGGCTGACAACAGAGATGTTTTGAAAGCAGGTCGGGAAAGGTTAGAGCAAGAAACATGGAGTGGGGCAGTGAAAAAGACAAAAAGAATCTTGCTTTTTAATTATTTTATTAGGAGCCTTGATGCTATTAAATGCCCCAGATACATTCACCCTATATTTCTCAATTAGACTTGACAGTTGCTGCATTACCAACAATAAATATAGCAATGGGCTTCGCCTTAGGCAAGGAAGGACCCCTAACTATGACCCTCATATTTAATGATGAAAACAAGCAAGCGCACACTCTGCCTCGCTCAAGCACATGCATGTGCACATCCATGCATGTGCGCCACACACACACCCCCTCTGAGCTCCTTATTACACAAGCACATTAGAGGCCTGTAAAACAGCATCTCTAGGGTTTACACTTGCATTACAGATACTAAGGTGTACACATAAGTACACCGTTACACATTTGAAGGGCAGTGAGTCATTGTAAATTTTACGAATAAGGCAGCACAAAAATATGAAGATAATGTGTTGCCTTAAAAATGTATTTCACACTTCAGCGTCTTTGCCTTTAATTCAAAAATATTTTCAGTTTCTGTTTTTGGGATGTCCCCAGAGAATGAAGCTTAATTTGAAGCAGACATTGATGTTTGCATCGATGTTGTGCAAGTCGTTAACATGGGAATCTTTAAAATCCATCCCATGTGATGCGATGACAAACAGAGATCACACTTGTGGTTTGAGATGAGATCAAAACAAGGGCCGCTAGCAAAGATGTTTTCAATAATTTTCCAGAAAAACAGTGCAGACCAAGTACAAAACAATGACACGCTGTAAGGTGGAAACAGACTTCTTTACTGGATAGAAATTTTGACATTCACTAATTTACAGTACTGTCAACCTGCCAGTAAAAGACTTGACAGGGCTTTTATGGGCAAATGGATCATACAGACAATTAAAGGTCCCATGGCATGACAATTTCACTTTATGAGTTTTTTTTTACATTAATATGCGTTCCCCCAGCCTGCCTATGTTCCCCCAGTGGCTAGAAATGGCGATAGGTGTAAACCGAGCCCTGGGTATCCTGCTCTGTCTTTGAGAAAATGAAAGCTCAGATGGGCCGATCTGGAATCTTCTCCTTATGAGGTCATAAGGAGCAAGGTTACCTCCCCTTTCTCTGCTTTGCCCACCCAGAGAATTTGGCCCACCCATGAGAGAGAGACATCATGGCTTGAAAACAAGCAAAGTGGCAGTTGGTCAAGGCCACACCCCCGCCCTCCCCCCTCTCCTCCTCAATAGCTACAGACACAGAAATGGCACATCCTAAGGAAAGCTCATTGTGGGATTGGCTCTAGTGGCTGTAATTCTGCACCAAGGCTGAATTTCGGGAAAGAGACTTCAGATAAAGTATTAGGGGACCACTAAGGTCTATATAAAAGCATCCAAAGAGCACCATGTCATGGGACCTTTAAAAGGCAAAACTAGTTGCAGATCATTTTAACATCGACCGATGAGCCAAAATTGACGATCGTGAGCGACAAAAGACAAACAGTAAACAAAGGTCTTTTGCATCGTCCCCACAGCTCTTTGTGATTTACATGTACATTAATAGTTTACATATTGTTTACATATCAACAAATATCTCTCACAGCACGGCAGCTCTGGGTGGAGTGTTGTGAACCCAACCCTCTGTGGTTTGACTGCTTAAAGCCAGGAGTCATTGGCTTAATAACATTAACAATCCTAGGTATTGTTAGGTTGGGCAGGCAGATTGTACGGTTTCTGTCAAAGTTTGGAGTTTCTCTTGAAAATAAAGGCCCTTTACTGTGAGCTGGCAGCAAGACAAACAATCATCTTTTTAGTCTGATCCCACAAAAGTGTGTGACATGAGCACAATGTTCATGTGTCTGCTATTTTCACTTAATCGTCACATCCCTTGCTTGTATCTACACCATACATTCTGGGTTTTAAAGTCTGTGCTCTTTTCAGAAATTGCGTGGGAGTTTTGTTGTATAAGGTTTTTTGTTCATAGCATGTTGTGGTGTCTGGACATCTTCTTCTAAACTTCTACAAAAAAAGTGGCTTCTCACTAAAACTAAAATAAAGAAGTGAACGGACTGAGAGGCAACCATTTCAAAATCAAAAAACGTGGAATTTACAGAGCCTGTGTGCAATAAGCCCACTGTGATTCTCACTGTACAGTACAGCACATTTCACGAATGTAAGTCTGTGCATACTCATATACAGGTACACAATGGCAGACACAAAAACGCACGCACACACACGCACACACACACACACACACACACACACACACACACACACACACACACACACACACACACACACACACACACACACACACACACACACACACACACACACACACACACACACACACACACACACACACACACACACACTCCCACAGGCAACTCTCCAGGCATGTCATTAAGCTAGAGAGTACTAGAGTTTCCCGTTGGCAAAGGCTCCCTCTTGGAACTGAGGGATGAAGCTCTTGAAGTACGCCCTGGGTGAGAAAGAGAGGGAGGATGGGGGAGAGAGAGAGAGAGAGAGAAGAGAGAGAGAGAGAGGGTGGGGGGAGGAGGGGAGAGAGAGAGCGAGAGAGAGAAAGAGTACAGCTTATAAAACATCAAAATATGACAATGATTGTGTTTCAACTGCTTCAAAGCATCTAACAAATTCATTGGGTCAGTCCCAGCGCCAGCATGGAACACGGTGCAGATGAAAGGCAGAATGTGTTTTCTTGTTAAATTACAACTGTGCATGAGATATCTACTCTCTATGTGTTAATGTGCTTGAGGGAAACACAGGAGACACAAAAAAATCAAACGGCGTAAAATAAAACCCCAGCAGTCCACAAGGTATTTAGCCACAGGTGGTGCGTTCAGGTTAGAATTCAAGCAAATAGCTCAACACTTTCGGAAATGAGCTTAGTCGCTTTCTTGCAGAGAGTTAGATCACTCTTATATCTGTTGGCTCAATAGGTTGGTTAGCTAAGCATCAAGACTGGATGTAGTGGGAATCAGCTAGCCTGTTCTGTCCAAAGGTTACAAAATCTGCCTCAGATGTGGATCAGTTGTGGTTTTACGAGGAATTATGTATGACTATTTCTTGGCCAGGCCAATGAGATCCTGAAAAAGCTCAAGCTAGTGGTCTGCCTCCAAAATCAATTGGTAGAAAACTGAGGCCGACTGGACCAAATGGTCAGCTCTCTTTAGTTCAGCAACAGCAATATCAAGCCCCAAAAAGCTATCAAAGGCTTTTCAAGCCTTATATAATAACTGTTTACCTCTTTTGAAATAGGATCATGCTATATATCGTCTTGCGTTGCCAGACCTTCCTCCACAGCGCTGCGGAGGAGGGTCTGGCTAGTCCACACAGCATTCCGGGATGGCAGAAAAACGTGCTCTGGTTAATTGGCATTTCTTTAAACCAATCACAATTGTCTTGGGCGGTGCTGAGCGCCGGACAAAGCCCCGGTGCCGCTGCAAAATAGCTTCGGGAAGGAACTTGTTTTGGTGGAACATGTGTACGTTCAAAAGTTGTTTTAGTCGTGCAACAGAAAACTCAGATTGGACAGATAGTCTAGCTAGCTGTCTGGATTTACCCTGCAGAGATCTGAGGAGCAGTTAATCATAGTCCTCAGAAATCCACTGGAGTTTAAAATGCCAACACAAAGAAAGCGGAAGCTAACGGACATCCGGCCGAAAAGAGTAACATCCGGCGCAATTTCTGGCGGCACTGGAGCAATCCCGGAAGTGAGGGTCGTGGATAAAGACTATGCTATGTATAAAACGATGAGTAATATATGTTATATCTTATAACTGTAGAGGAATAGATTGTTTGCTAGCTGGGTAACCAAACAGCTAGCTTGGCTAACTGTCTGATTGCCCTGTAAACAAATTCCTGTAAAGTTAGAAAAATTAGCTAATCCAGGGGGGCTAATTTCTCTGTTCAGAGACAAGTGTTTGAAATTATTTTGAGTTCTGACACAGAGACAAGCGTTTTGAAAGGGTTACTTTAGTTTATTGGGAAAGCTTGAGAAAGCTTGCGCTGCTTGCCTCGATACACACTGTTTTGCTGAAAACACGTTTCCTGAATCTCTCCAGCGTTGTTGGTGTGTGCAAAGTTAGCATGGCCCATAGTCAGAATGCCAACAAATATGAGAATAAGGCCCAGGTTGAAAAATACTGTAATTTTCTTTTAAACAATATTTGCTGAGCCAAAGCTCTCGTGATTGAATCCAGAAGCTAACAGTTAGGAATCCAAATAGGTTTGCAGATCTTTTTGTGTGGAGACATTAAGATGTCTTCAGATAAACAATAAACAAAATATTGTATTATTATATAGAAGGTGCAGACCTTCTGTAGTCACTCAGATCTTTCAAATATTTACAGCAATTACTAACTTTTGACATGCAAAAAGCAAACACTTCTCAGGCTGCAGCTGGTGCCTGTAGATTTACTCTTACAGGGTCATACCAGTTTATGTTTATTGAAGGCGGAAACAAAACTGTGAATATCAAGAAATGTCCTGTGTGTCGTGCAATCTAGACAATATGGTCTTATTGTATCATATATCTAATGACTTCCATCATGATAAATGACTTTGTATGACTTGTAGGGCTTTCTAATGGATCTAATGAGGCAGGATCTACTCACTTCGCTCTCTTTGCCATCTCATTGCCATCCCAGCGAGGGCTGTAGGGGTACGACACCTGCACCTGAGAATAGAGCTGGCCGCTGTTGGTGAAGTGGTACACAGACTGGAAGGTGAGGGTGGGCTGGTCCCTCGGGAAGTACAGTGGAAGATCCACTACGAGGAGCCGAGGGACACAGAGAGAGGAATGTGTTAAGTAGAACAAGAAAAATAGGGATCATAAGGTAACTGCATCAGATGTGATCCAGGCGGATCAGAAACAGACCCCAGTCTAAATGTGTGTGTGTGTGTTTTGTGATGCTCCTACCGTGTACTAGAAAGCAAAAGTCCTTCCACATTAGCAGGAGAGTGAGTTTTGTGAATCCCTCAGCATCATACTCCACTACACCCCTGCAATACACACATGCTCATTCACACCAACGGTCTTTTAAAAAAAAGACAAAACAGTGACAAATGAATGGCCGCTGACATCAGTGGAGGATGTGGTCCTCTCTAGTTGACTCACATTCCAAAGTGGCTGAGGAAGGCAGCGATGTACTCTCTCCTCTTGTGATAGCCTTGGATGACATACTGCACCTACAGAGAGCAAGTAAAAGGTTAAGTACACACAATGGAATTAGCAAAACAGCATTTGAATCAATCAATATAGATAACCCTCCCGAAAAAACCCACAACAAAGAAACAAAATCTAAATGGTATGTGTATTTGTGGCATTGATCTGACTCAACAGGAAAAGGGTATCTGCTGCATACAGAACATTTATATTTACATTTTACATATAAGATATGTAAAGACCAAAATATCTGTTGGACCGCAGAGACGCAGGGGGAAATAGGCTGTAAATGAGCTGCATAATATAAAGCAAAGTAGTTGTTTAAGGTTGTGACTTCCAAATAGGTTGTTCCAGTGGTGCCACAAGCCAAATAATTGTAAAAAGACACCAGAATTATGATACTATTGTGAATTCAAATCTAAAGCGTGGCACACCCAGAACTGAGATTGCAAAACATATATCAATATGTGACAAAGGTCTGTGCTGTGAGTTCACCAAGTTGACTGCAGTGGTGCCTGGATACAGGCCAATGTTTATTTTGCTGGTTACAGGACAGGCTATTATATTGCCCTATATAATATACATAACATTAAATAGGACAAGCATTGTAGCGTGTAGGTGAAAGGGTAACAGATATAATTTGTACCACACCTCATTACAAACAAAACCTGCAGAATTCCATATCATATGAGTTTGTATAAAGTTCTAATAATCTACCCCCCTACTTCTGACGCTCTTTCTCAGACCACACCCATCTTCACACTTGGCCTTCATTACACCTGTTCAGTTTTGTGACTGCATCTTGCACAGTTGTGACATATTGCAGGGGCAAAATTTGTCCGCAGACAGACAGACAGTGAAACACCAGGCAAATCACTCAAAACTGCCTCTGTAGGAGTTCCCGCTACAATACACACACACACACACACACACACACACACACACACACACACACACACACACACACACACACACACACACACACACACACACACACACACACACACACACAGCTGGTAAACATCAACAGAAGGTGAGATCACTTGAACTGCGGACGTTATTATTACATGATTATAGGTCTTAGACCTCTGGCCTAGAAGAATAACCTTGCAGCAACAGAATGTATGCATGCCCTGTGCAATGAACAGTATATTGTTTTGAATTTCAAGTGCATTCCCCCTTTTTTCCCCTCAGCACATGTCGTGTACACATGGTTTTAGGGTGCGTCTGGCCCTGAATTGAAGCTTTACAGGCCGAAATACCTCTCAGTCTGTGTACAGCGGACTTACCCAGAATGTAAACAATGCCTTGGCCTGTAGAGAGATTAAGAGAGGTGGACTTTTTAATGGTTGCTTTCACTTTAAAACCAGACGGCTCGGAGCACAAAAGTGGCATTACATGCAATCTTTGTGCAGGCGAATTTAAATGTCACAGTACAAAGTACAACGTCTTTAGCTTACCACTTGACAGCCAAATAAGCTGGTGTTAAAAGCTCTACCATAGAGTTTGTCAAATGTAACAAGAAAAGACTGTCTCCTCAAGGTACTGTGTTCATTTTAATAAAAAAAAAATTCTATTCAAGGCAACATTTTTACATGGAGCTATATTCAGTTTTAATTTTTTTTTTTTTGATCAAATAGAGTAACCATTCTGTAACCATTAACTTATTTTAATTTTTTTTATTTTAGCACAGCAGGGTAGATTACAAGACATTATTCAGAACAATATCAGTTTCATTTTCTCTGCTGTCCATTTTTCCTTTTTCAAACATAAAGATAACAGGAACTTAATACAGTTTGGGAGAGGTAAGGTGTACACTGCAGGGTGTTTACATAAAACAAAGGTTGGTAAGACCGGGGAGGACTTCAAAGAAACTTAAAACTTACAAATCATATTATTGACTACACTGAACTAAACTAAAGTTATAAAACTAAAGGGACATTTTCAAACATTACAGTAATTTTTTCAGGGTCCTTTCAAAATTTTAACATTACTCATATATTCGATATCTCAACGATGTCTAAGTGCTTTACATATGTGACCCACCTAGTCTAGAGTTTAATGAAAACATTTTTTTCTGAAGACGAAGAGAGAAGGTTATGCACTCCATAACATTAGATGTCATTTACTATATCTATCCACTCCTGTATTGTGGGGGCTTCAGGAAGCACAATGCCTCGTCAGTGCTTTTTTACCAGCGGATGTCAAAATACCAAACAAACACTCATCAGACCGTCTCGCAAGGCATTTCAGCATTTCCTAAAAAATAATGTGGGAACCTGCAGGGGTAAATCAATGTTAAGTATGCTTTTCAATGTTGTAGGGTCTTATGACTGGGCACTCCCAAAATATATGCCAGTGGTTGGCCTCCTGAAGCCCAACCATTCAATTTTGTCTTCATCTCATGAGCTACATGCATGTTAAGCAAACTTGTGCATTATATTAGAAAATGAGAAAAACGCTGCAGTGCTCGTTTTAAGGTAGGTTGTCTGTGTAGTGCACCGAGTGTCAAGCAACAGGGTCCAAAATCAGCACCACCTACCTGTCAAAGGCTGGTAAAATATGCTGCTTTACTCACCAGCCGAAAAACTATGGTAATATATTGAGTGGCTGAAATTTGAACATTGAAAATTTGAACATTCACTAGCCATTTGGCTGGTGGACCAAAACAGTTAATTTTGGACCCTGAAATAAATTACTTATCAGCAATGGTATTTTAAACATACTCAACACAGAAAGGCTACAGCTGGCCTTCTTGCTGAGAGGCGACAGGTTTTCCCAAATCCCAAAAACCACCAGTGAATGAGTGAGTTGGAATTTGAACCAAAATACAATCAATCACATGATTTATCCAACACATGAACATAACAGGTTCTCTTCTTGTGAGCACATAACCAACATGTCTTTAGCGTGTGTCGGCAGGTGTGATTAGGTTTTATCTTTAAGTCCAAAGAGGAACAGCTCAGGGCTTGCTTGAGTGAGAAAGCCTGCAGTCAGCAGCCAGCCATGAAGGTGACCTGCTCCGTTCACCTAGCAAGACTAAGGTTATACATCAATGCACCTGGGCAATGCCGGCGAAGCTCAGATTACTGAACGACGAAAAACTGCTGCAGAATTCCCTCAGTCTATAATTTAGACATGCACACTATTTCATCAAAGGGGCATGAAGAAAATCAGCAATGTTAAATCCATTTCACCACACCAGTGGGAATATTGTTAAGTTATACATAGAGTTATGTTCCGATAGCCGATTACATTTTGAATCCAGTTCCCTGTTGGTGAAATATCCAGATTCGCTGAGCTCCGAGGCTAACAAGTCTCCTATCAAAAAAATTCCCTCGACATTCTTAGTAGCAAAGAGTAATGTACAATACATTCAGGTAGCAGGCCTGCACTGACCCCTTACTATGGCACGTTAAAATGACAGACATCATCAGTGTCAGATTATACTGTATTAGCGGAGGCTAATAAACGTTAAATCAGTAAACAGCTATATGATACTTTTGGCTGTCTTTTGGTTAATGCGCCCTGCAAGATGGTGTCTGCATTACCCCAAAGACTTTTGGAAGGGGAAAGAAACATCACTCTGTCACAACACTGTACGATCGGCATTAGATAATGTTTTTGTAGTTTAAGAAGATCTAGCGTGGCGAGTCTTCTCTGGAGAAAGTTTTGTGCTGATCAACTCACATCAATTTCAGGAGAATTTTCATCTACACTCTTATGAAAATGACAACATTTGAGGATTATCAACTTAAAATTCATAAATCAGGATCTCCAAACATATTTTTGGTTGCCACTAATAACTTTAGCTACTTGCAAATGTTGAACAATGAACCTATATAAATTCAGTAAGGGATTCAAAAGGGTTTGGATTTGATAAGCAGGTTTCTGCACTGATTTTGGATTAACTAAAACTTTATCAAGCCCCCACCCTAAGGTAAACATGAATTTGCACTGTATTCGACTTCAACTGGATTGAACGGTTTGCATCAGAATTAGGGGTGAGACTCACAGGTAAACTCACAATACAATATTATGATGATTCCCATGATAGATTCTATCTTGAGTGTGTGCGATATATGAGCTAGGGTTTTCCATAGTGTACCATATACTACCAGAGGAATAATGAACTTCTGGAAAGAAGAGCAGTTTCAGAGTTCACATATCTGCAAGAAGAAGAAACTTCGACTCGAGTCGCTATTCTCTGGCCTCGTGACTCGACTTTGACTCGCGCACTGATGACTTGGACTCGAGGATTTATGAAATCGGACTTGAGCATTCATGAAATAGGACTCAGAATTTGGTTGATGTTTATGACTACTATTATGTGTAATAGATCAGTAAAATTTACAGTAACAGTTTCATGCAGGGGCAGGGCGTGAGTCCTCCACCTGCAACTGTGGTTCATAATGCGCGCCTCCCCCTACTACATGTTCACATTTAAAAGATGCAGAGGGATGCGCCCTCTTGGACTTGGACTCGAACACTGAGGACTCGAGACTCGACAGCTGGTGACTCGACTACAACACTGGCTCCAGCAGTGCAAGAATAATGTGATAAGGTAAGGTAGTAGTAGATAGTAGTGCCAGTGCATCTACAATGCATAATAAAAGTCTGTTTTGCAATATATTGCTGTTCCTGATTATTTGTCCCAGCCCTAAGCAGTCTAAAACATGTAGTGAAATTGTGAGGTTCATTTGAGGACAGGATACATCATAAATAAAGCTAGAGACAGTATTGCCTTACCCGCTGCATGGTTGTGATTACTCATCAATGTAGTGTATGAATGACGGCATTTTGTGAAAGGGGAAAGTAGTAATCTCTCATACACAGTTGTGTGTGTGACGGGTCTCATATCTGCAAGAGCTCTTAAACACAGACTGCCATTGTGACTCAGCCTCCTGTTCAATTATGTTTACATGGGACAGTGGAGGCGGAAATTGAGCTTTCTTAAAAGCTGCAAGGCCACATACTCAATAAGCTGTGTGTCTAGTTGCACTGTGTGTGTGTGTGTGTGTGTGTGTGTGTGTGCGCGTGTGTGTGTGGGTGTGTGTAGGTGAGAGTGTGTGTGGGTGTTTTTCAAGGGAACTGTGGATCACTGAACTTTCACACCCATACTGAGAAAGGATTTCCTGCCCCCACTGTCACGGTGACTTGCAGCCAAGTCTTTCTATTGGCTGCCTCGAGGTTTGAGTGATGCAAGACAGGTGATTTTGCTCTGCAGGTATTCAAACCTGCCTGCACCCATGACTCCCTCGCCCGCTCATCCAGTTGTTGTGTTTATGCATTTGTCTGTGGGGAGTGTGACGCAATTGCGCCGGAAGTGCTTCCTGCTGTGTGATTAAGAAATCTCTTCTCTCTCTGTCACATAAACATTTACGCCACCCCCAGCTTTTATGTTATAAAGAGTGACTGAACTGATAACTGACTATAAATACATTTTAAACATTGAGGTCTTTTGGTTATCTGATCAAATCCATGTGGGCATCAAAAATTCAAATACGATAGAAAAATCTTACAGGAAAAATAATTACTAAAAGAAAATCTTTGGGATTTGGGAAAAACAGATCTCAGACCTTGCTAACTACTTGACATTTATGAATAATAAAATGCAGTTTTATAAAAAAAAAAAAAAAAAAAAAAAAAAAAAAAAAAAAAAAACCCCCCAGAAATGTCACATGGAACACTACTACCACTGTCTACAGTACACTGCACATATCAGACCTCCAGCTGTTTATTACCAGCCGCAACAGCGTTCTATTGCTTCCATGCTGAATTAGAATGCTTCTCAAAGGGATACGATCACAGTGGAGCTCATTGGGAAACTATAACAGAAACGAAGCAAGGCAATATAAAGTAAGTCTCTAAACCGCAGCATTCCGGATATATTCCAAAAATAGCAAATAGAGTACTTTGATGTCATTCATGGCCTCACCGATAGTTAAAGGCAACCAGATAAACTGATACACAAAACATCCAATGTGTGGGGCGTTTAAGGAAGGGTGACAAAGCGAGAACGGAAAGAAACGGAAATGATTTACAGAGGCGTTGGATTATTCACACAGTAATATCATATGTGTTAACATGATATCAGTATTACATTTTTTAATATCACGGTTATCGTCCATGCCGGTATATCGCCACACCCCGAATTTCAACATATCACAGGTTCTACAAGATCTTGTGGACTTATTTGATCGCAAAAGCAGTTGAAGACTAAAAACATCCATTTACCACACTCGATCAGAGGCAAACACCACTGAGACCTTTAAATCTAACAAATCTTTTTTCACTTGCTTACAGTTGAATCATTCAACCCTGAATGTAACACCCGCACTTTCCTAAGTATTGCTTCTTTTTTATTTTGTTTTAATGTGTTACAATCTATTTTTTGTAAGGTGTACTATGCACTTGTAAAGTGTGCTGTGACACTAAATAAGCGTACTTACTTAATTGCAGTGTTATTATCTGCTATACAAGTGAGATCCCACCACAGTATATGGGGCCTGTTTACTTAGTGATCACATTGGCAGAAACAACCTGTTGTTTACTCTTGAGTTGTTGCTGTAAACTAAAGGGTCCAACGGCCAGACAATGACTACGATTGTTTTGGCTGACTGTGCTTCTCCTCCTACTGTCTACTTTGCATGTGTAAAAATGTAATGGAATGAGAATGCCAGCAATGGGAACACATACTGTATGTACCAGCTATAAATGTAAATGTAAATGTAGGGATTGGATTGATCGTTATCTTGATAACACATCTGGATACAGACATAAGGTGTGAACTGGTCCCTTGAAAAAACACATAAGAGAATAGCAATAACCTAGAACACACACAATAAAAGGAAACCTGAACCTTTGTAAAAGTAGCTGGAGCAGACACTTGGCACATTTAATTATACTGCGTTCATCATTAATTCCTCTCCGCTTCTACCTGACTATCACTACCAGGTCAAAAAACACTGCCGGCTAAGGATGATTTAATTGATTGAAAGCAACTAATTCCTTGTCTTGTGAGTTGATCACATCTGTATGTACATAGGTGGTGACTGAAAACCCCTCAGGGCCTATTAGCTTCTGGAGCTGATTTTCATGAGTAATCTTTTTTTAATGATGCGATGCCAGGTGCTGCCACAACCCTAGTCCCAGTCCCAGCTGTTTGCACAGTATGTGGCAATAAAGTTGTGTCAATACAAACACAGCATCTGGAATACGTGGGAGTAAATGACTGATGGTTTTACAAGAACAAAATGAAAAAGAAAAAGAATGATGTCTCTTTTATTTGCCATTCTCGGGCCTCAGTCGATAAAGCTTACAAACAATAACAGATACAGATACCGCTTTGGGTTTCTCCTTACACTTTCAGCATCTGTCTTCCTCTGATGAATCTACTTATAATATCTGCTTACTCTGACAAAATTTAGGTTACTTCTTTTGACTGGAAGGGACTCCAAAGAACGACCAATGCCACTTCCGCCACACAACTGAGCCACATTTCCACAATTGAACATGAGGCATTGCTAATCGCTACTTCATGCTGTCAAAGGATCCATTTTTCTTTTAGTCCCTGTATGCCTGAACACCAAAAGGCCACAACAAATGATAAATACAATTTTGAGATCCAAGAATAACATTTGTTTTATGATGACCAATAACAGCCTGAACAATATGGACCAAGAGGATTGCTAGTCTCAGATAAGAGTTTAAAAGTCTGTTTTAATGGTAATAGTAGTAATATTTAATCAATCATGCTCTAAGGTCAACACTACACCTGTCACTGTCTATTAGATGTATCTATGTAGATACTGTTGAAGCCCTATTAAACTGATTAGGATGATCAGAAAGCTGTCAAACCTAAGGAGCCTAATGAGAAACTACGTTGTAGAATTGATGTTGTCTTGCCCATTCCGAGTGGCTCAGTAAGACCTCTGGGAAACAGTTCAGTCTAGTTACCAGGCTATGAACAGGGGAATCCAGATCTGTTGTTGTGGTAACGTTACTGCTAGAACGTTTCATTTTAAAAAGCTACAAACAACCGTGTCTTTCCTCACACATTTTCCACCTACACTGTTGAATACAAAAAGCTTCCACACATTACTTCTCACTTTCAGATGGTTTTGTGTCATGATAATTCATTCACAGCTTGCATGTGAATGGGCATGAAATTGATCAGAGTCATAGCATTTTACAAATCTCCCCCTCTGGAGTGCAAAGCCAGCTGTGACTACACCATGAAAATTTAGAATTTGGACAGATCACTGCTAAGGCTAACACACTTAGGCTGATTAGTCTATGTATTGTACATTTTAACAACAGCAATTGGCCAGCATGCAGCACATAGTGCTGGTTAAACTTTGCATACTGCAATAAATCAATGGCCCTGAATGAAATCAATAAGAAGGATGTGTGTTAGAGGCAGTATACTTTAGTAGAAATGTGTACTTGCTCTTTCAAGTAGTACTGGTGATATTATGAGCAAGACTCCTCCTTCCTTGTGAAACACTGTCTTTATCTGCTATTATAAAAGTTGTTATAAAGTGGCTTTTCAACATGCCTTTCACATGTTGTCCATTTTAACAAAACCAACGATGAAGTTCCAGTCACCCTGGGGAGCATGTTTTTCAGAGACTAGGTGAACAGGTAGAGATGGAAGCACAGGGTGAACAGTACAAAGATGGGAGGGGTGTGTGTGTGTTGTGTGTGGTGGGGGGTGTGTGTGTGGGGGGGGGGGGGGGGGGGGGGGGGTGTGTGTGTGTGTGTGTGTTTTGTTGTAGTGGGGGATGGGCATTTCTCCTGAGGGAAATGACATCACATCATGTCTACACTGCATCTACCTGTCAACCTGCGGAGGCCAAGGAGTGCTCAGACATCCTGTGGAGGTTGGCCAGTACGCCCACGTCGTTGGCAGATGCCAGACACACGTGCATGAATGCCCATACACACATTAACACACACATTAACACACACATTAACACACACACACACACACACACACACACACACACACACACACACACACACACCGACATACACACAACACGCAAAGCACATCTAACCATGCTGTATAAAAGTAAAATGAGTTTAACCAAACGCTGTTACCTTGTTGTTGAGTATCTGGCACACTTGAGGGACGTAGTCAATTAGGCATCCGCCACTGGGGAATGCTGGGATTTGAAGGGCTAAGGAATCTCCCAGAGCACTGATTGAATAAAAAAAGACAACAGTTAGTCGCTAAATGTATGCACATATACATACGTATACATATTTAGGTTACACTCAACATAAAGTTATTACCATTTTCTCTGTGCCACCACAACAATCTTTAGGACAATTCAAGAATTTGTGTGACAACCTGCCTTTATGGAAATGTATGTAAAACAAAACAAACACTGAGCACATTAGTTGGCTGCCATATACTGAAGTTGTGGAAT
Organism: Perca fluviatilis; assembly: GCF_010015445.1. NCBI lineage: Eukaryota > Metazoa > Chordata > Actinopteri > Perciformes > Percidae > Perca > Perca fluviatilis. Next base: position 28,653,428 of record NC_053131.1, on the reverse strand, counting down.
TAAAAAATAAAAAGGAGTGACTCATGCCTGTGGCATCCTCCTTATTCTTCTTGACTCGTTCAGTTATTCTTTTGACATCCTCCTGATTCAATCCTGCAGCACAGCTCCATTAGTGATTAGTGCATGCTTATTTAATCAGGAAATCTGCTGCTGCAGCTCCCTAATGACTAACCAACCGAAATAGTCACTCCCTCATCTGGGGCAAAAACAGAGGGAATACCCTCAGGACAGGTTAAAGGTCTTAAGGAACCGCTTATTGACTTTTAATGCTCATTTAAAGACACATAAAGGAGGATGTCTTCCGCTGCTTTATTATTGCAGGACATTCGGAGGGCATTTAGAAATGCTGTTATGTTAATTTAAAAGCAATGCGGTAGCGGATGCCTGAAGTTTACCAGGTTAAGCATGTATGATGCATGTAAATAGCCTACATCATGCTACATTATGTCAAATGTCAAAAATCACATATGTTGAGATGCGGCCCCTAGGGCTTGTTCATTAGTTGATCAGAAAGGCTATGATGTAAAAAATGGTAATAATGTATCTCAGGTTAAAACACCACTAGAGTGAATCACAGACCAAGACCATGATCCCACCGATTCCATCACATCATCCCAGAGCCAAGTCCAAGCCACGCCTTAAGTCTTTGAGATGTGACTTCCAAGCCAAAAAAAACTAGTTTATCTGGTTTATCAATGCTTGGTATGAAAACACCCAACACTTCTTTTTTGTAAATAGAAACAGGGCATTTAATGTCCAGCTGCAAGTAATGATCAATAATCAGTATTAATACTATTCAGAGCCAGTTCGGTTAACTTAAAATGTTAAGGCAGTGGTCACAATTTTTTTTTATGTTGAAACAACCTTATATATTTGTTACAGTGTATAAGTAGTTTACAGTGTAATGTTCCGTGATGATAGCGGTGCTAAGCGCTTATTTATTTGAAATGTCAGAAGGAGACATAGATTTATAGAAGGCTAGGAAGTAAGATCAGACTATGACCAAAGATAAGATCATTAAGCTTAAGGAGCATTCATACAAAACCCTTTTAGATATTCAAACTCCTCTCTGATGTCTTATTTAAAACAGGGGAGGTGGCAAAAATGATGTTACTATTATTTCTAATAATTAGTATTGTTGTCAAATACAAAAACATCATAATAAACAAAAATGAAAAGGAGCTCTTTAAAAAACTAAAAGCAGGAACCAGGACATATTTAAATAATTTGTGAGTTAGAATCATTTTCACGGCCGCAGGGAGGAAAACAGGCGGTATGCTGGAAACTATTCAGCTACTCAGCTGCTCATTTATGTGTACGGAACATTACATTTTGTGAGTTAAGGATCATTTCTTTAATATGAATTTAGAGTTTTCTCCATTTAATTCTGGTGCCAGCAGCTGCAACTGAAGGTGTGCATTAGGTTATGGAGACATTGGGTGACTCCTGGTTATAAATGATTCATGACAGTTTGGTAGAGCCCCAAAAAACACTACATTCACTTGAGAATTTTTCAACAGTCATGGTGTATGAAAATGATTTCCAAATTTTTTTCTTTTATTGTTACAAGGTCAAACGCAGCGACTAACACCAAAGTTCTGAGAATTGCACAATGTTGAAAACTGGATAGAAAGGTTGTGGGAGTAGTGAGGTAAGGTGGAGCACAGCATCATGCGCTCCACCTGTCATAACCAAAAACCACAAATGTTTATGGGAAAATGATGTCTGAAAAGGTCCACAACGACTGAAGTCATAGTCTTGACTGGCATAAGAAGTGTATTTAGGATAAATGATGAAGGCGTTCTCGTGCTCTGTGTGGAAAATAGCTGGTTTCTAATCAGCTGCTCATTCCTCACATACAGTTTTTACTGATAGCTAAAGATAAAAATCACACCCATCCACAAAGATTCCAATATGTTATAAATCTTTTACTTTAGATCACTGGTCTAAGTTTTGTCTTTTTGCAAAATGATCCTCAACTGAATATTAATAAGGTCTTATTCACAGAGAAGCCATGCAAACTCTCAAGAATCCATTTTCATTGTCAAAATCCTTTTCTACAGAACTCCAAAGCCACCATTTACAGTAGGCTTTGTGCACATAATTAACATTAGCCTGTGCATATTGTCGTGCACCAACAAATCGATTTAAAATGGCTTACAGCAACGAGGAGAGAAGCCTTTGAAAATGAAAAGCTAAATGATGCCCATCTATCCTCCCACAGATCTAAGAATAGCTCCATATCATTCAGATGGAAATGCGGACAGAGGCACAAAATAGATGTGTTCGTCACTCATATGTGTCAATGGCAGGCATGGGAACAAATGTGATGCATTTTGAATTTCAGTGGTTTTGCCTCTTGAACACTCTGAATTGAGGCGGACTAGACCACCAACCTCTTGTGCTAGTATCAAACAAAAGCTCTTCCAAAATCCAAAACTTGACTATTTGAACAGTTGTTCCTTACTGGTCTAATCTTAAGGTCCAAATACATTTCCCTTAGACATCGGGCCATGTTCCACATATAGACCAACTTAACACCCATTTCTATCCATCCATTTACCTGTTGGTGGATTCAACTGCAAAAAAAGACCATGCTTTTATTGTATACACAATGAAGACTTAAATACATAAATAAGTTACTCAAATATTTTAAGTAACTTACGTAAGTACTCAAGTAAGCTACAACTGGGACCTAAAGAAACAGTGTCGGAAGAGAGTGCAATTAGGGCTTAAAATCAATATTTAAAAAAACAAACAAACACAAAAAGCATTGCAATGGCAGTTACAACTATTTCAGGCTAATTCAGGCTGCTAAAAACATTGCTACAGCAGAACACGTAAACAGGTCTGATAAAAAAAGAACAGAGCAATAAAACAGCTGCAGAGCTGGAAAAAAAGTTGCTTTTGTCCCTGGTCAGTACTTCGCTGCATTCCACTTTTTGTGTGTTCAATTTAATTAAAACAAAGTTGGATACATTCTGTTTCATCATTGTCAGCCTGTTGTGAAGCAGCTAGTTTCTTCCCAAGCAGATCAAGCTGCTACAAGCAGCAAAGACTCGATACCGTCAACAGACGGGCGAGGGTCACATGAGCGTCAGGGCAGTTAGCAATAGGCTACTTGTGTGGTAAAGTTGCATGTTGTAGCACAGGAAGTGGGAAATGGTACTTCGCAATAAAATTCCTGGAAGTTTTCTGTACTTTGAAGTAAAGTTTATCTTTCGCACTTGTGAGTCAGGACCCACTCTGGATGGATCCAACCCACCAGTTGGAAATCCCTATTCTAAAACATGTTTGAAAGTAAAGCTTTCAGCCTCCACCTTCAACAGACACAACAACTTCAACTGAAAAATGCTGACTGAAGAGTACATGTGTGGGCATGCCCCAGTGATATGATGATCAATATAATGTTATTTTACTTCAACAAAGTTGGGGGACGAGGATATTCTAACGTTTAATCCCTAATATGAGTCAAGCTCAAAGGAAATGCTAAATCCTACATTTCCCATAATGCAACCGATGGCATCTTAGACACTCCCTGCTTTGTAAATGCCCACGTCTTTGAAACCCAAACCACCCGGTTTGTGACGCAGGTTTTTTGTAGTATTCAACCCAAGGAAGAGAAACCTTGTGTTACCTTGAAAACATCATCTGGGTTATTTTCTAAATGTTGAAAAGAAAACATCATAAAACGTAGAGCGTAGTTGCCCTTTAACCAGGCAGTGGGCAGAGAGAACACTGACCACAGTGTAGGTGATCATGTTACGAAAAGGTTTGAAAGTTAAAAATGGGAATCTGTGGGCACATTTTGAGTCTGGGTCATGTTTACATACATATAAATGCAAATATACTGTATATTCATATCTTAAGATAACAATAGGTAAACATGTTCCTAAAAGGGTATGTTATCTATATTATTATTCCAATGTTATCAGACTTTGTGTATGAGCTTTGTATTGCCTTAAAGTGAGCTTCCTGTGGGTGGGCTCAGAATCTAGACATAATGGTGTTTTACTTTCCAAGAGTCACCCTGAAGAGACCCCGCTTCTGTCTCCCCTGGTGACATCGCTCTCAACACTACCCACACACACTGGAGTCATCTTGCAGACATGCTGCCTAACACAACCCTTCTGAGCAATGCAACCAACTGTATCAACTGTATGACATATTTACAGTAGACAGTGGTACACATGTAAACACACACACACACACACACACACACACACACACACACACACACACACACACACACACACACACACACACACACACACACATAGTGACAGGGCTTCCTGTGACTTCATCAACCAAAGAGATTATCCTCCGTGACTCAGGTGGATGGTGACGAAGCTCAGTTTGTTTATTTATGTGTGTTTTTGTGTGTGTGTGTTTGTGTGTGTTTGCGAGGGTGTGTATGACAGTGCAGTGACAGCGTGAGAGCAGTTAAAGGCTCAACTGGAAAGAGGGCAGACATGATTCATTACCAAAGTGAAAGATAAAGCCAACAAGAACTGTTTGGAGATTCAAATGTAGTTTCAAAGGAGCAACATTTCCATTTTGATTGCCTTCTTCATTTCCTAAAGCCTGGAGGGTCCTCAGAGGCCAACATATGACTCTGCTTGTTGACTGTTTGGACTAAATAACGTTCTGTTCTTCCTCTGTGGCTGGACAAGGCACCCTTGGCCTGTGGCAACAGGAGTCAGTAACCTTTCTGTTATGAGGTGAGCATCCTGGCATAACAGTGCTGACTTTTTCTCAGATTCTCTATCCATCATCCATTTGGATGAAATCAGATTAATACGAGCCCCAGGCTGCAACCTTTACACACTCTCACTAGTATACGATAAGGTTGGGCAGGGCAACAGGGCAAAATGTTCTTACTGCCCACTATCACCCCTTCAACTGGCGGTAGTTGATCCATTTGGCAGAGGGGTGCTCCACATGACCCTCTGCAGGTTGTGACTATACTACTACTATAGACCTTTTTCACGGCAGACATGTTGACATGTCATAGTAGGAAACGCACAGGTGTATTCAAACCCATTAATGATGGCTGCATTCCACTTAGGAGAGGCTCTGGTATTGTGCATGCTGACTCACTGAAATAGCTTACTGGGACACTTGATGGAACTGAGCCATCGTTAAGGTTATCAATTTCAGCTGTGCTTTTCCTACTATGACAAGTCAACACGTCTGCTGTGAAAAAGGTCCATTGTATATCACCGGATTACTAGCCCTACCAAAACATATTTATTGGATGTATTTGAAAAGCTACAAGTAGGGCTGGGCGATATGGAGAAAATCAAATATCACGATATTTTTAACCAAATACCTCGATATCGATACCGCAACGATATTGTAGTGTTGACTATTGGTGCTTTCACAAAATATTTACACAATGAGATTTTAGATACATAATCATCAGTAATGTGGATATAATGACTAAGTGGGTAAAGGCCAATAATAGAACAGCTAGAACAGTCTGGTAAGTTCAGAAAATGACAACTTTACTGTAATGCAGCCTTTAAAACCAGGAAAAGATAATACTTATTCCATATTACGATATCCAAAATCTAAGACAATATCTAGTCTCATATCACGATATCGATATAATATCGATATATTGCCCAGCTCTAGCTACAAGTGAGGTCAGGTGGTTTATGCAGTTTGAGAGACTGTGCCGGCTACAGGAAAGGCCATCAGCGAATTAAGCTCATCGTGCCACATCTACTGCAAATTGTTAGAGGTTAATTTTTCATCACATCTGACGTCTTGACTTCTGGTGAAGCAGAAATGTAAATGATCAAAATATATTGTTATCAGGGGGACTCCAAACTGTAGTTCCTACACAGTCACTGCAGTCACCACCAAAATGCTTTGACATTTCATTTCATTTGTGTTTTTCTCTTTGTTTTTTCTCACTGTTTGGAAGTAGGCAGGGCTAAATTGGGAAAAGGTAATGTCCTTAACGTGCATGCACTAACCCCAATCTTGCAACATCTGAATAAGAACCTGATGACAGGTGTGAAACTGTCAATTAAGGCATTTTAGACAGTGATTAACTCTTAATAAAGAATACCCTGAAAACTGTCATGAATATTTCTTTGTTACTAAGAAAAAGGTACTATTTCAAAACCTGTTTTTAAGGGGTTTCTCACAAACAGACTATTCTAATGAAACTAATCTAAATCTAATGAAATGAAACAGAAAATGTGCTATAAAGTCTGTATTATTTCTGTATTGCATACTAATGGATATGTTTACATGACTTTTCACCATTTGCTTTCCTTCTTTCCTTTCTCTTTAATATCTACTGTATGTCAGCCTTTAGATGTCTAGTATAACACATTTATCATTAACAGTCACTTAATTATCAAACCAATTTGTAAACTTTCCATCGAAAGTCCATTTTCATAAGCTTGTAAATGGAGAAAACTGGTCAGATCTAATGTTTTGACTTCAGTGAAGATATTTAGCATAAACACATACTGTATACTAACCACTGGGGATTTAAGATGGTCTACATATTGAGGAGAACATACTTCAAATAACAGCAGTGTCACTTTTACACAAACCTACAGAAAAACACAATGACGAAGTGTGGCTTTGAGCTGCTGAGAAGGAGACTGAGTCTGCCCTGATATCTTAGACTGTTGAGTGGGTTTGCTGGGTAAGTGGATAATTTATTTTATGAGACTGACAGTTTCAGACTGTGACAAGACGTTCACAAAACCTTGAAAAATATCTGATCGAAATGCAAAGAATTTCAAAGGCTCTAAAACACCTCTACAGACCCTGGAGAAGGGACACACACAAACCGTACACCCACACAGGCAAGCACGCACGGCACGCACACACCCAGCAGGCGGCAGGCAAGCAGCAGCCGCATTACCACACACACACACACACACACACACACACACACACACACACACACACACACACACACACACACACACACACACACACACACACACACACACACACACGCACCTACAGGCACCTACAGGCAAATGCAGATACACAAACATTAGTGCACTGCAGCCTAAAACTGTCTCTCTGTGTTGATTTTTCTGGGCTCCTAAATCTGGTTTGGGGGCAGAGACGGTGCCCACTCGATTCTTTTATGCCATGCAGCAGGTTTTCTGGGGGAAGGAGAGATGTATCCAACTCATCTCATGGGCACAGTACAATCAGGGAAACGAGAAGTAAAAGTGAGGATGAAAAGAGCGACGAGTCTGTTAACAAAATGGTTGGAGGAGACCATTTAAAAAGTGGCAAAGGTTAAAGGGTGTGTGGTTATTGATAATGGTTGGAGCCACATTTATTGTGAATTACTGAAATTCTCTGATGCAAGCCGCAATGACATCTGAATGCAATGAATCTCATTACTCATTCAAATTGTTCACTATCACAGATAAGAATTCAGTAAGCCATGCTAATGAGCATTTTATTTCTGCAGCGCTACCAACGACAACAACAGATTTTAAAAAAAGGAAAGAAAAGTAGAGATGTCCCAAGCCGACCCTAAGAATCATTATTGGGTGGCCGGGTTAGCTCAGTTGGTAGAGCGGGCGCACATATATAGAGGTTTACTCCTTGACGCAGCGGCCGCGGTTTCGACTCCGACCTGCGGCCCTTTGCTGCGTGTCACTTCCCAAACTCTCTCCCCTTTCATGTCTTCATCTGTCCTGTGAAAATAAAGGCCTAAAAATGCCCCAAAAAATAATCTTAAAGAAAGAAAAGAATCATTATTGGGGGCGTTCTGGGCATATCACAATGGACTGAAGTCAGCAAAAAGAAAGCTGATCAAAATCCAATCCTTTCTTTACTGTATTCTGCACTTCTGTCCACTGCCAGCATTTCACTGCATATTAGAGTGAAAATATAGGGTCTGAATGTGAAAGGTTATTTGATTGCATCAGTGACGGACTCTGTTCGGACACCCGGGTTGGCAAAATTTGCTAAACTCCGACAGAAAACGAATCCGTCATCTGTCCTCTCTCTTTCTCATTAACAAAGATCAGTGTACAAAACGTTCAGCTAGCAGGTTCTCATTTTCAGCCAGTGCAGACGGTTGATTTTAGCGGTTAAAATGACAAACGTAAGTTGATGGCAGGCCAAAACAAAACCCGTCTGTTGTGGGGTTTGTGTGCTCTCTGCGAGCCGATGGCTGTACTCAAACAAAGATTGTTTATGAGGTGAAAGACGTGTCACTCTGTAACGCCAATGTATAACTCAGAGTAGTCCCGACAAATAAAACAGTTTTTATCTTACAAAAAAGATGACATGACTGCTTGTATGTGAAAGGGGTCACTAGTGGTGACAAACCTACAGAATATGTGGAGTTCTTCCTTGCGCTACTTACGCGTTTTTTCCGGCCGTTTTTGTTGCGGTTTTGGTTCAGCCATAGCAGGCAGCCCTTTACAGCAAAAAAGAGCTTACAAAAATCAATGTACGCTACCTGCCCAGCACCAAACAGAATGCACTGAGAGTAGCTGGTGAACATAGTGAAGCAGCTAGAGAGACAGATATTAGGTGAACGAAAAAAAACAGTAGAGTGAATATTGGACTTGCATTCATCGGGTAGATGCAAACACAACTCTAAATGAATGCTAATGTGGCTCCGTACGTGCTGGATGTTAAAATAAGCAACTACTGTATGTTCGCCATATTAACCTAAAAGGTCATAATGTCATTGTGGTGATCACAGCTTGTTTCCTCATAACCCCCCCCTGCCAATAAAAAAAAAGGTTTTAAGACAGACAGTCACCAATTATCATGCCATTTGGAGAATGCTGCTTCCATGTACTGTACAGTTCAGTGAAATGATGAAAAAGGAAGAAAAACAAGTGTTGCCCAAAGCCACAGAAGGATAATATATAGTTAGTTCTGCAGAAATAGTTTGATGCCTTGTGTGAGATTGATGGATACGTTTGATCTGCATCTTCTGAAAATCTCTGCCCAACCCGATAGCTAGCTATTCATATGACTAATTGAACTTGTCTCTTTGGTATATAAATCCAAGCCAACACACTCCCAACCCACTTGATTCTAGTGACCTTACTACTGCCCTGTCTCATAACTGTTCTGTTTCGCTGGCATACTAGAATCCCTTATTTGTGTGGTCTGATCAGCACAACCTCTACTGCAACACTAGTTGTTCAAGAAATAATTTGGCTTGACAACAAATTCTACCTCCTCCAAAGCTAACATTTTTACATTCTCTAAATGTCGAAATCTATTTAACACTTAACAGCTAGTTTCAACGAGTAGGGAGGGAAAACCATAGGAGCTACACAGCGTAACGCCATGCCTATCACAGTATATTTTCTTCCAAGCGGCCCATATAACATTATATAACAAATGAACACTGAATCTTAAGCAGGTGAATCTGTAATCCTACAGAATAACTGAGATAAGATTTGACTTCTCATAATGAATAATTTATACATAAAAAGATTTTGATACAGTCAAAGAGGGGGAGAACCAATGCAACAGACTACGTACATGGTTCATTATTGGTAAAAATGTGGGTGTCTGTCGGGGTATTTCAACATCTTTTTTTCCCCTCACTGACGCTCTGTAAGGCAGGAAACATTACAGCGATGGTCTGTTGAAGACAAGGAAAGAAGAAGTAACAGAGAGAGCAAGAAAGAGAGAGGAAGAGGGAATAGAAATAGAGGTATAACACTGTAGCTCAGGGGGCTTACGAGTTTGCGTTCAGAGCCCTTAGATCCGAGCCCCTGCTGACGGAGAGTAACAGTGAGATATCAAACAACTCAGGAGTGATGAAAGAGAAGAGTAGAGAGGTGGAGGAAAAAGAGAAAAGGAGAGTGAGGGAAAAGCTCTCTTCTCCCGTGTGTTGTTTTCTTTTTCTTCCTCGCTGCGTTTCAGTCGAGCGAGGGACGACCTCGCTGGGTAGAGCACAGCTCTTCTCTCTCTTTTAAGTCCCACTCACTCTCTCGGTTCCCTTTGAGGATCAGCCAGAGGGATCAGCAGAGGAGAGAGAGTGATAGAAAAATGGAGAAAGATGGAGAGAAAAGAGACAGGCGGCAGACATGAGAAACATCGGAGTGTGTGTGTGTGTGTTGAGGGGGAAGAAATACGACCGAGGAGACAAGAGTTAAAAACTAGAAGTGAAGTGAATTTAAAAAAAATAAATGAGATAGACAGGACAGCGGCGAAGGATGAGGGAGCAAGGGATGGAAGAATGGAGGCTGAATAAACAAACAAAAGAACAATTGATAAAATGATATGATGATGGAAAGACAGGTGCACGGAGAAATTGCAGACAGAAAGAACCCCGGGACATTTTGTCACTGAATAGATTGATATCACGGCCTGTACCGACACCGACATACAGCGGTGCCCAAACAAAGCTGAAATGATGTCTGTGGTTGTTCACAGCTGGATTCACCATTTCATATAATGACAAGTGATTTAAACAAGGAAACATAATGTGTTTGTCACCGTGGTTACCGCCGACTGCGGTCCTTCATCAAAAATGCGTCTACAAAACAAAACAATGGTCATTTAACACTATATCTACACAGGAGGTGTAGGAAAAGCGGCATATTTAGGCCCTGATCAGAGAGAGCGAGTTTTAGCAGCCTGGGGCAGCTTTTTGCAATTGTTTTCAATGAGAGTGAAGCGTTTTGCTCGCTGCTTTTGCGTTTATTTAAAAAAAAATGTATTTCATTGGATTATTTGATAGGGACCATGCATATTTATGAACATTGTTGTATAAAAACACCATCTAAATATGCCAGAATTAGTAAAAATAACTAGCAGTCCCTAGGCAGGTGACAGAGGACTAACATAGAGACAGCCAGCAGTCATACAGCGCTCATTCACTATAAATTAAAAAGTACACATAATGGTGACATATACATTGACAAAACAAAAATACATGATGACAAAGACATTATTCGTCCACCTCTATACTGCATTCAATTTAACGGTGAAAGTGTATGGGTGATGAAATGTGTGACAGTTAAAAGTGAGTGCATCTCTAGTTTTCTAGGAGCCACTGTTTTAAGGGAGTTTTAAAGGTGTTGAATGTAGGACACTCTCTTATTGGGAGGGGCAAGCTATTCCAGAGTTATTATTGACAAAACGTTTTGTCCAGAAGTGGTTCGAGAGTGAAGCGTTTTGCGCCTTGCTTTTTCTTGCCGGAGCAAAACTGTTCGGGAACGGGCAGACACTTCATCATTCCCAATCTTACAGAGACGGAGAGTGTAGGTATATGTAAGGAGATAACATGGGCACAGGCTAATTAGTGCTTACTAAAATGCTAGTTAACATTAGTAATTAAACTTAAACAGCTAATGTAAGTCGAAACTGCCTGCGAGCTTCTCCTGTACTACACGGTAATTCCTCTACTATGCGACAGAAAGTCGCTAAGGAGCCATAACGTGAGATACAAGGTAATGGAGCCTTTTATACATTGTCGTGTTTCTTTGAAATAAACAATGGACAAATATAGTCTTTAAACGCTTCAGATGTAAAGTCATTCGCTGTCAAAGTGACGTCAAAATGAATGGCAGTCAATGGGATGCTAACAGGGGGGTGATGGCTTGTTAGCAACAAAATGGCTCCATAGGAGGTACGCGTTGTGGAGGCTGGCTTACCCCCTTGGAATAAACAGTCAGACCGTCACACCCACCTAAACCACGCCTGTAGCTGCCAGTAGCTCCTCACAGGACGCTGATGGGTGGTTCGGACACAAACGCATTTACTTGAAGCCTGACTAGATGGATTTTAGTACGATATGTGATCTATTGCGAGAATCCTGCTATGCAAGGTAACTAAAAGAAAAAAACTTCAACTTAAGAGCGTAAAAAACACCCAACGTCACTTAACTCCACAGCAAAATAATGGTTGGCTGGGCATTATTGCCTAGCAACAATAAAAAAAAAAACGCAACTAGTCTAAACGGGGCGTTTTTAACAAGAAAGGCAGTGCGGTGTGCCTAGCATTTTGCAAACACTCTCTGATTGTGGACTTAGTCTTCTGTGTATGTCTACATAGGATGCATTCAGGCCCATTTTTAGGTGTAGGTCACTACACAACGACCGTAGTTACGCACAAAAGACTAATAAAATTAAGACCTGAAGCCAAAAAATATGCTTCCGGGTCGCAGTTATAATGCGAGGGAAAAGTGAGCCTTTGCGTGGCCTGTAGACAGCACTGCTGGTTAAAATAAAAGCTTTTGTTTGGCACTGTAAACGTATATAACAGCTGCATTTCTGACAAAGTAGCTGCTCAACAAGTGTTTGCTATAGTATTAATCTGCACTTGCTGTTACCACGGTCGGTAACCATGGTTGCCACCAAATCAACCAGGACAGAAATTCTAACATTAAGGAGTGAAGGGTTAAAAACGAACTGTACATAGACAAAACAGCAGTATAGGGGATAAGGGAGCGAGGAAAGGAACAATAGATGTGTGGACGCAGGAGGATGAATGCATAGACAAAGGAATGACAGGATGATTGATAAAAAGCGGGATTGACAGAAAAATTGCAGACATACAGTAAAGAACCTCAGAACATTTTGACACTGAATAGATGTAGCTGATATGACAGCCTGTACCAACACTGAAATCCAGGGGTGCCAAAACCAAAGCTGAGCCAATTTCTGTAGCTGTCAGGCAGCTGCTACATTCAAAATTTCATGAACTGAGAACTGATTTAAACAATTTCCGAAGCTGTTTTGATGTGAATTTCATTCTGGCATATATATGATATTGTGAACATTTGCGGTAGATGGGTTAATGCGGAAGCTCCTGAATGTCGCTGTCTATCAAATGCTTGCTAGGAAAACAGAGAACACTGCAACAAATGAGTTTTTCTCTTCACTGCAGCCGATGCAGAGACAATGGGCAGCCAAACACAAACCAAACACTAACAAGGGTCAGTAAGGACACGGACACACGTACAGCAAAAGGCTGGCTCGCACACATCTGCATGCTAAATTAAGTAGCATCCACAACGAATACAATACCAATGCGCGCATGCACAAACTCGCACACACATGCAATCATTTGTCTTCAAACAACAGTGAAGGAGACATACATTTTCGCCTTGGGTCATGAATTAACGCACTCCCACACAGCTGGCAAAAAGGTGCACAAAAGCATGTAGCAGAGCATATTCATACACTGCCTTGATATGCATATGTGCAAAAATCAAAAGACAAAGAGGCAACATTAAGCAGGAGAAGAGGGGTTGTAAATGAGAACTTGGCTCTGCCTGCATTTTGAGCTGTTTCTTAGAGGGTTTGTTTTATAGCCTCTTCTCCATCTAGGCACCCCCCACCCCCCCCAGCAACCGCCCCTCTCCATCCCCTGCGCTGCAGCTTCCCCACTTCCTGCTCTCCACTCTACTGCCTTTAGCCTCCTTCTGTCTGTTCTCCTCACGCAACTGGCAGACGAGGAGAGCCTCTACTGTAACACCACTGCAACAGCTTCAGTCTGGTCTGGAACTGTGATAAGGTCAGTCTCCCTCACAAACACACACACACACACACACAGCTCCATCATAAAACATGCAGATATATGGAATGAACACACGTATCTAAACCCTGAAGTATTTTGCAATTTCAATGCCATAACAGGGCTCTTGGAGAAAGCATCTTCAACCAAGTGGTTTTTCTATGCAGAAAGGTGTCCATCGAAACAGCCCATTCCTTGTTAAAACACGGCCAATAAATAGGACCAACAATGCCCAGTACATGTTAGCCAAAGAGAGCAAATATATGAATATTATATTCATACCGAAAGCTTTGATCTTTGCCTAATACTACAGTAAAAACATAGATGAAACATCTTGGAGGTTGTGCTACAACCAAGGTTAGTAGAAGTGCACCTTTAAAGCCGATATAGCAGCCCATCTCATATATTGCTTAGGTATGGTTTTACACATACACAACACAGGAAACAATTAGGATTATGTAGGACACGCAGGTGACCTTTGTTTTATGTGGTGTAATTATGGTATTTTGTTGCAGTTGCTGCATGGGGATAAGGTCCTGTCACATTTAATTTTTACATACTGAAAAGGAGAAGTGTCTGTGTGTGTGTGTGTGCATGTAGCTGCTTTAGCGATTATGCTGGAGACTGAGAGATAAGTGGATATACACGGTAAATGAGAGAGAGATAATGCGCACAAATGGCAGGAGACAGAAGAGGGGAGGAAGGATTTGATTATTGTAAAAATAAAAACAACCGGAGAGAAGGACAAAACAGAGGAGCCACAGAGGAGCATGGAAGATGAGGATGAAATAGAAACATGGTGAGACAGGAGGACGAGAGAGAGAGAGAGAGAGAGAGAGGTGGAGAAGTGGTGGTGGTGGTGGGGGGTGGAGCAGAGGTCTCCTAACCTGGTGCGACGGGGCGTGTGCTTGTAAATAAACATCAGCCTGAGATTATTCCGAGCACGAAAGCCCAGACCGTGGGGCCCTGAGGTCAGAGTGGGCCCATACCTGGCTCTCTCTCACACACACACACACACACACACACACACACACACACACACACACACACACACACACACACACACACACACACACACACACACACTTATTTGAATCCACACCTACAGAGACTTTGTGTTGAGAGCAAAGCATATTCAAATACTGGTGTGTACGCACAAACACATAAAAAGAAGACACACACATTTGGGATATAAAAACCCACAAGCATGCATGCATTAAAAAAAACACACCCAAATGTAAACTGACAAATGCACACACACACACACACAAAATCAGCAAGAAAAAAAATGAATTTGAACAAAGAGAATATGCACACTGCTGAAGTGCCCACTCACACAGCAGTGCCCAGACTCACATTAAGGATTCCACACAAGCATGTGTACACACACACACACACACACACACACACACACACACACACACACACACACACACACACACACACACACACTCTGTACTGTTAACACCCCAGATGTCTGCAGACATCCAGTCAAACCTAGCTCAGACACTGTGTGTCATCCATCTCGTTTTTTGTTCCCTTGTTGTTTTTGAGGAACCGACTGATGAGTCCGGACAATGGGATGTGGGATTATTCACAATGACATAATATGTCGCTACATTCACAGCACACTCACACTTATCCGTCAACTACTTCTTGCATCCTCGAAATCGGAAGCAGAGCGAGTGGGACCACATCTCCTTTTGCTGACCTTCTATGCCCCTCCCTGGGGCTAATAGAAGTAACTAACTAAACTAATTTGCTGTTAAAATAACAATGAAATGCTGCATTATTGACTTTAGACCAGGTTTTTGTTGGTCAATGGCGCGACCACTTCCCGCTGCCTCAAGATAGCAATACGCCAAGAATGCACCTGAACACACCTTCCTGTAAGACCAGCACGCCCACGGGCGCAAAGATGGGCGCAGGTGCATTTGCTATTTAGACGATGTGGGCGCTGGACGGGAAATTGACAACTGCGTCGGTCGTAAACTAGCAAAGACACTTGCGTCGGGCTTTGCGCTGCGCTGCGCTGCGCTGGGTGCAAGATAGGGCCCTACAACATCAAACATCATTTCATTTATTATTTATATTGAATAAATGTTAATAATCTCTGTTTACATGAGGGTAAATTTTCAGTTGATTCACACTCATTGTTTAACTTTAAGGATCTTTGGGCACCAATTTGTTTCAATTTGCCGTCCTGCTGTTGTGGTGTCACAGATTGCATACACAAATCACTATCTCCATCAAAACATACATTTTACTGAATTAACTCATAAAGGAACAACATAAAACATATCTATTTATGTGATGTGCTTACTGTTCAATGCTGGGGGATAAGAAGAGTTTTGGGAAGACTTGGGTAGCCTCAGCATCCTCAAAACTCACTGAGAGAAGGGCAACATCCTCTCCAGGGTCCAACGCTGTGTCCTGAGAAAGACAAAGCCAGGTCAGTAATCTTATTCAGTTAAACCACTATCCATAGGAAAAACACCATTGAACTGAAGCTGGGACTCATTCACGTAGACATGGCTGTTGTATCCATGAAAAGAACCAGTTTGTAGGATGTCGACATGTTTAAAGGTCAATCGGCATAGAAAGCGTTTTTTTTGGAAAGTTTTTGACATCGGTCACTCCTCTGTCTCACACGTTTTTTTTCCATGAAGAATGAAGTCTTTTTTTTTTATCTTTCTCTGGTGCTAAGTACAGCATAATCTCAACAGACAGCTGTTTACATGTTGTCAAATCATTAACCATTTGTAGTCATTGATCAAGCCCCCTATACGCTTTCTGGTTTCACTATAGGCAGATTCCCCCGATCGCTATAATGGGGGGAATCAATCACTGAATCAATAAATAAACAATGCTGATTTCTTCCTGTGGAGCCTAAAGAGCCTGATATGAGCCTGTTGAAGTTTAGCGATCACTGTCCCCTTACCTCCTCAGGCCCTGCAGCTGACAGACAGCTGGTTCTGAGGACATAGACGGTCGAACAAAAGTCAGAGACGATGTGGATTGAACGGACAGAATGCTTCAGTCGTGCACCACTCGCTTCTCGCTTTTGGCCAAGATGTACCCGTTCAAAAAAGCAACACTAAGGCGGACTAACAAAGCCTGACATCATAGAGAAAGATGAGATGGAATAATTTAATTGGGAACTCATGGTCCTTACTTATGGACAGTATCTCCTTGAAAGCATTTATAGTGTTGGCACTCGTTTGTATACACAAAAAAAAAAATCCTAAAAAGAGAGGATTTCCTGCGTACTTTTTCAACTTCCTACATCTGGTTAATGACATGATTGTCAACTTTTGAAAAGGTACAAAAATTGTTGGAGTTAGCTGGCCCATTTCCATAATTGGTGTGGGGGGACAACTTTGGGGGAGCACATTGTTTGAAGCATACGGATTCTTTTAGATTTCTAGATTTGGTTCCAAGTTTCCAGGCAGCCACTTGTCCATAAAATAAGCTATCTATATTGCAGTACTTTTTTGTTTTGCTGTAGCAGTTGGAGAATCAATATGAGTTCTTAAAAAGTTATGTATGTGGCCAGGTTAGCTCAGTTGGTGGAGCAGGCGCACATATATAGAGGTGTATGCCTCGACGCAGAAGGTCCAGGGTTCGAGTCCGACCTGTGACAATTTCCATCTGGGGTAGCTCCAGTCTTTCCGCTCTCTCTTCCCCTTTCATGTCTAGCTGTCCTATCCATTAAAAGGTGCCCTGCCACACAAAACCGTTATTACTTGCATTTTTTTAAATATGTTAGGTCCATATGTGTTTGTGTTGTGTCGTGAATGTGAAAATGAACTGCTCCCTCCTCTGTCAGCTCTAGCCACTGAACAGAAATAAGTGGAGAAATCAGGCCAATTACAAAAGCTGGTCAGTCTGACGTGGTGTTGCCTGAGCTCATTACTATTCATGAGCTCGACCAGTTGCACTGGGTAAAGGATGCTGATAGCCAGGCTCTCATTGGCTAGCTGTTAGCCAATCAGAGTCAAGCAGCTTAGCTCGTTGAATATTAATGAGAACTGGCAGAAATCGAGCTGAGTCTTCCTGCAGGCTTTCTATACCACGATAGAATGGCTTGAAACAAGGTAACCAAGGCATTTTTTTCCCACAAGAAATGTTACAGAGTCCATGGTAGAACTTCAGACATTACCACAAAGTAATGAAATACGTGTGGCAGGGCACCTTTAAAGGCGGAAATGCCTCCCCCCCCAAAAAATCTTGATTTAAACCACAACCGGGGATCATATACTTCTGTGTACACAACAAGTGTGCGAGTCCCAAAATATTGAAGGAGATGAAGAGGGTAAGAGGAAAGACACCAGAAGAAACATCTGTTTTGTTTCTCGCCACATTAGCTTCAACAGCTGCGGCTGAGCTGATGACTGGGAGCACCAATCAAATCATGTGTGAGATAGATGCAGAGGCCACCCGGAGCTGCTCGCTACAAACCTCGTCTGTCTCTCCAAGGTTCTAATTTCTCATTGTGTGATGTTTTTCCTAGAGCATGGCTACTTCTCAGGCAATGTCATTAGTGCAATTCCACATCAAGTACCATTCTGGGCTCTCTCTCCAGACAGAGGATCGGCAGCGTTAATCAAATGTCTTACAGATGGTTTGAACTCATCCATTTGTTATAATCGCTGCCCGCCGTAGTGAGAGGAAATCTAACCACCATACATGATGGACAGAGGCACAGTGCAACCAGTTTGCAGCATGGCAGCCTCAAATGTGATCAGGCTTATTAACTAATTACACACACTCTGCTGATCACAAAACCAAACTGACCATCGGTTGGAGAAAAACATGGCTGAGTGGGCGGAAAAATATATTCCTTCACTGAACATTTTCCCTCCAAGTAGAGTGGAATTAATTTCTCTGCACGTAATCTAATGATTTTGAACCACTTAATTTAATGAAAGAAAAAACTAATTATTAAAACAAAACAATACAAATCAACGTAAAATCAATGTACTGTAACATGGAATACAAATATAAGGGTCATTAATGAGCAGATCTTGAATCCACAGTACATTTCTACTGTAGCACACGCAGATATCAACAGTCACAGCAAAGGCTGCCTTGTCGTGGCAGATACATTAGGGGGTAAGACATAAAGAGTAGAAGGGAGGCGGTGAAAGACAGCGGGGTGTGTGGCAACCAAAAGTGTTGCCTGATGGAATCAGCTCACATCAATATAGTGTGCATCAGTAAACAAGAACTGCTCTCTGTCTCAGAGCAGCGCTCGCGGCTTCTGCCGCTGACGATACAGGACACATAGGAACAGGCATGGAGATGTGGGGCCGGGGTGGGCGTGGGGTTTGGGAAAAGATTGTTTTGCTCCAGTTTGTAGCTGTCAAGTCCCGTTCTCATCTTTAAAGGTGATTTAAAGGATGCTTCCTTTGGACTGGGACAGAGTAAACAGACAGATGAGAACCAACAGGAAGACGAGAGGCCAGAAGAAGAACATAGGGCAGCTCTGTGTGAGCTGCAGCGGACCATCCCTCGATTCGGTCGGACTAAGGGCGCCGTTGTAGGGAGAGCCTTTTTTTTGTTGAATGATTCAGACTCATCTCGTCCCAGCAGACAGCGAAGAGCTGTCACAAGTCATATTGCATCAGTGAAACAAACAAACAAACAAAAATTAAAAGGCAGACCCTTTAACTTTTAGCTATTGCCATTCTAAATGAATGTGCTGCGCAATGAACCTGAAGCTATGTAGATACAAACTTTTTTTAATTATTTTTTTAAGTTAAGTACAACTATACATGAAACTTTACAGGATTATTTCACAACCTCACTTTTATGTAAAACTGGGAAGTAACACTCGTGACATACATGGCTGTCAGCCAGGTTTGACCACAAGTCATTTCTTCCAGTGTATGAGCCTAAAATGAAATATCACGTAAACAGAAGTCTTCAGCCACACTCCCCCCCTTGAGGCTGTACTTACAGTAGACATAATACAGCTATACTGCTTTGAGCTAAATCCTTACATCAGCATACTAAGATAACAATGTTTACTATAAGGATGTTAAAATGTTTGCATTTAACCATTAACCGACAATGATCAAATAATGCAGTTATCAGTTAAATAGTTAAAAACAGTATTACTAAATGTAAAAAGTAATTAGGAAAGGTTTGTTGCATGATAAAAGATAGGATATATGCTAGTAAACGTGCTAGAGCAAAAGTAAGCTCTTTTTTCTAAGAAGTCTGTGGCTCTCACGACTGGCTGAATTAATATAAATAATTGTTATAGCTCATACTCAAAGTCGTTACAGGGCGGGTAGAAAAAAACAACAAACAAAGCAAAACAAAACAAGTAGAACAAAACAAGAACAGAGAAAAGGGAGATGGGCAGGTGGAATGGGTAGGCTGGGTGAAGAGATGGGTCTTGAGGGGGACTGGAAGATGGTGAGGGACTCGAGGTGGGATCTCTTGGGAGGGGTCCAGGCCTGGGAGCTGCTCTGGAGAAGGCTCTGTCCCCAAAACAGCCGAGGTGACTTTGGATGGAGAGGAGACGGCTGAGGTGGATCTGAGGGACCGTGAGGGTTGGTGAGGGGAGGCAGTGAGGTATGAGGGGCCAGATGGTGGAGGGCTTTATAGGTGAGGCCAGGATTTTGGGTGATTGGTGGGAAATGGGAAGCCAGTGGAGTGTTTTAGGACTGGAGTGATGTGGTGCCAGGATTTGGAGCAGGTAATGAGGCGGGCAGCTGAGTTCTGGACCAGTTGGAGTCGGTTGATGTTGGTAGAGCTGATGCCGAGGGAGAAGTGAGTTGCAGTAGTCCAGTCGGGAGGAGATGAAGGCGTGAATGAATGGCGCTCACAACAGCCAGCTATGTGCATGGATGTATTAAGAGAACTGGATACAGCGTTCGGCAGGAAGCCCCGTTCATTCCAATGAGAGTGCTCAAAAGCGCATAAAGCAATCATGGAGCTCAGATCTTCCGCGTTGACTGGCCCATGACGTCACGATGGACATGCGCACCAGCAACAGTTAGTTTGTGTTGTCGTAGCAACCGGTAGCAACATGCTTGTTCATGAGCTTCTCTCTCGTGTCTCTTACAAGTATAGTTCGTTCTCTTAATAGAGAGGCGGAGTCCCTCCCCTTCCGGCGGACCGCCATTGGGACCCTAACTCGGAAAAAATATGAACGGTAGAAAATGGGGAAAGACAAATTATTTTTTTATCCCGTTTGAATTGAGCCATGAATTACAGTTTAATAGATATTTTTGCAAGTCAAGAAGGTCTCAGTTTATTGTTAAACTGTTGAAGTATAAGACAAATACGTAATTAGAAAGACTACACACTTCAAAGTCGCATGGATGATGTCTCGTAACGTTACTCAAATGAGCAGAGGTGTAGTGCAGATGTACAGTACAGGCCAAAAGTTTGGACACACCTCATTCAATGCGTTTCTTTATTTTCATGACTATTTACATTGTAGATTCTCACTGAAGGCATCAAAACTATGAATGAACACATATGGAATTATGTACTTAACAAAAAAGTGTGAAATAACTGAAAACATGTCTTATATTTTAGATTCCTCTGCTCCCTGCTTTGGCAGGGTTAATTAGTGGAATTTCTTCCCTTATTAATAAAAAAGCAAAGAGTGGCTACTTTGAAGAATCTAAAGTATAAGACATGTTTTCAGTTATTTCACACTTTTTTGTTAAGTACATAATTCCATATGTGTTCATTCATAGTTTTGATGCCTTGAGTGAGAATCTACAATGTAAATAGTCATGAAAATAAAAGGAAACGCATTTGAATGAGAAGGTGTGTCCAAACTTTTGGCCTGTACTGTAGTTCACTGAGCGGTTTCACACTAAACTAAGTGGTACTTTGAAAAACCTACGCCTAACTGAGACTTTCTCCGGCTGAAAAAATCTTTTAAATTGACGAACATCATATTTGTAATCCGTGGCTCAATTCAAACCGGACCAAAAATTAATTATTTTCTCTCCATTGACTCCTGTTCGTATTTTTTCGAAAGATAGGTCCCATGGACCGGAAATAGAAGGGCGTGACTTTGGCTCTCTATACATCCATGGTATACGTGGCGAACTTATGAACTCGCCATTTCATTTTCTAAAATATACACCAACGTTAAACATTGTGTTATCGTTGTTCCTGATCGTTTACATGCTTATCTAAATAAATGATGGATGTATTTAGAGAACCAAGGAGATGTAATCATTATATTGTGCTACTAGCTAGCCACTAGCTAGTGCTAGCTACTAAGGTTAGCCTGCAGTTTCGTGAACAGAGAACCAAGGGGATGTAATCACTATGTCTGTAGTAACGTTATCTAGGCATATAGCTATGTATAGTGTAACCGTTCTCTTAATACATCCATGCTAGCAGATAGCCCCGGCAGTTTGGGAAACGCTAATGACGTTACATCCACGTAACAGGCTTTACAGCATACATACATCCATACATCCCTCAGATCTATCATAAGATAATACCATCATCTATCATAAGATAATACCATGGCTGTATTGCATCCCCAACCGGCACCGTCAGACACCGGTTACCAAGAGCCTGGGTTTGTCCGAGGTTTCTTCCCAAGAGGGAGTTTTTCCTCACCACTGTCGCACTGCTTGCTCTTGAGGGAATTACTGTAATTGTTGGGGCTTTGTAAATTATAGAGTGTGGTCTAGACCTACTCTATCTGTAAAGTGTCTCGAGATACTCGTGTTATGATTTGATACTATAAATAAAATTGAATTGAAATTGAATTATTAATAGAACACATGGTGAATTACAACCATTAGCCATAACCATTATTACAGCTACAGGAACTCGGGAGAAAATATGAGCATGCACAGTGCAGGGGTAATATGGGAGTATAATCCCGCTGGTCTACACGCCGTTCTTTATGCATGTTCATCGTGCCTAGTTTAATACCTCTGGATTTATTCGTGTCTCCATGTGTCCACGACAATGCATGCGACATCGTGGCTGCATGACAGGTACGAGTCAACAGCTGTCCGCAGACGCTGAACGGGGAAATGTCCGAGCCTCCCGGACTGCAGACTGCTTGGTGTATCACGGTTAACTATTGGTTAACAAGGGTCTGCTATCTGAATTGAAAAAAATCTGAATTAGCATCCCTAGTTCACCATCTTAAATGTTTATCATGTTCACCATCTTAATGTAACGTGTTAGTATGCTAACAATGGCTAATTACAAACTAAACACAAAGTGCAGCTGATGGGTATTAGTTTTTCAGGTATTTCATAAATCAAAATACTGGACACCTTCAAATTTTTACCTGATGAATGCTCAAGAGGTAACATCACCAAAGTGATCACCGAAGTTATTAAAATTCATCCTGAGTGGGCATGAATGTGTGAACCAAATTTCATGAAAAACCATTAAATAGTTAAATTTCATTCAAAAGCAGAAAAGTCAACCTGATGGTGGTGCAAGAGGAAAAGTCAGGGGATCACCAAGCTTCTTCCTCTGCGGACCATGAATACCCGCACAATATTTCACGGCAATCCATCCAATGGAAGCTGTGGACCGACCAACTGACAAATGCAGTCATTACAATTATGGAAATGTGAGTCAGTGAGATAACTGACTAAACTGTGGTGATAAAACAGTTCAGTGTTTCAATAGAGTCTAAAGAAATAGAGAGACATTTTCTTTTTCTTTTAAATACATTTCTAAATATTGTAGCTTTTTTCACTGAGAGCGAAACAAAGATGTTTGTCCCTGAAGCTCTTGAACTGCTCAAATGTCATGATGCCAATCTGGAGAAGAAAAGTTGTCATGCTTCTTAAGTGGCATGTTAAAAGTAAACGTAAGTGTAGAGGGGCAATACAAATGCTTTACTTGACAGCTGGTTTGGGTTATGGAATACACAGTGTGCTGAAGTGGTGTCCTTGCAGTGCGGTTGTAATTTAGAGGCATTTAAAAAAACTCTCTCATGTTGTCCTTCTCCCAAAGCTTTGCAGATCTATACAGGAAATTGTGAAAAGATAGCCTAATGAGAACAAACGGTGACCTTTTACCGCGTGCCTTGAAACCATTATTTAAATTGAAACAGAAGAGCTTCCCTCTGTAATAAAATATAAGCCCTTAATGTTTCTGTGCACACATACACACATCTTAAGCCCTTTTAAACAAATACACTTGAGGGCAACTGCTGCTAGCTTATGTAAAGAGTTAGTAGAAAAAGAACATTAAAAAAGTTTGGCTCCACAGGCTACACGCAGGACCTTAATGAAGAGACTTCTTCATTGGTAAGTAATGAGCACTGAAAGGGCCTTGGTCAGAGGACTCCAAGACAAGGAGGGGTCCTGCAGGGGTGGTGGTTGGACATTGAAGCACTATTTACTACATGCCCCTGGGGAATGTGACTCAACTGCTTAAGGACTGAATTTAGGAAAGCGGGTGAAGAGTGTGCACAAGTGTGCATGGACATCAAGGTCACTCGGGTGCCTCCGAGTCAAACCCTTTCACGTGGCCACCACGTCTTCCATCCTCCTTACTTATTCAGACACATTGGTACATGAGCATGCACGCACACACAAACAAACGCACAGACCCCTTTCCTTGTGTCCGTCCCTTGGTCTCCTGATGCCCCGGCCTCTGGCATCTCCTCTGTGTCGCATGTGACAGGTTGGAGATGTGACAGCTGTCCTTAGCCATACCAAGTCTGGCCAAAGTCACAACCATACACAAACACACTCATCTGCAAACCCTACACAGGGGCTCTACTGCAGGGCTAGTACGGAGGAGGTAAGGGCACTTTGTCCGCCTTCTTCGCCCAACTTTAAATGTCATGCCCAACGTAATGGGGCGACTTGACTGACAGCACGGTTGTTGTGCAAAGACATGTCCAGCTTGCAGGCGAGACGCTCTGAGTGCCCCTGTACATATGCTGGACACACAATAAGTACTAGGCAGCGGCTTCAATTTAGGTAGGGCATTTTGAGCAACTCTGGTTCTGTACTTGTTGATCAAGTCTAACTAAGGGTGCTTTCACACTCAATCTGTTTGGTTCTGTTAAAACAAACCCTGGTGCGTTTGTCTAAGTTAATACAGTTCATTTAGGCTGGTGTGAAAGTTGTCAATTAAACAGCCGGACAGAGACTGATTGAAAATAAGGGTCTGGGTCCACTTCCAAGTGGGCTCTGGTGTGGTTTGAAAGCAAAAGGCCCATCCACAGGAATTATGATTAAAAAAAAAATCTATCTGCTGATTGTGAACTGTTTAGGAAGCGATCTGTATAAGCGATGCATATATTTGTGCAAATAGTTTTGTAACCATGGTTTTGTAACCATGTTTTTTTTTTTTTTTTTACCCTGATTAATCAAACTGTCAAAATCTGTTCAAATTGTGGTACGCTTGTACAGTAGAGACTTTGTCTTAAACGTTTCACTTTGCATGACATTGCTACAATTCGCCCAAAAAATACATTTCAATGCCCTGTAAGACATTCTGCTATGTGACAATCATCACATAGCAGCACAGAACGTATCTTCTATGTTCAATGTCAACAGCCTTGAACAGAGCAGAAAAAAAACAAAACATTGACTAGTACAGCATGTTAAATATTAAGTCCTACAACAGAATATAGTGAATGAATGTCTGATATACTGAATTATGCGTTTGTGCCAGCCTTTTCATAAGTTTGACAGACTTACGCCATCACACCCTGAGGGCGGGAAAGCACAGGGTCAAGGTGGCATCTGCCAAAACGTCTCATTGCATGACATGAAATGTTCTGATTGAGAAAGAGAGTTGAGGATATTGTCCCTAATGATGTGGTGGTGCTGCTGTTAGTGGGGAGGGGATGAGCAGAGATGTGACGTACTCCAGGGGCCATGACGACCATGCTCCCTCCACCTCAAAATACAGAACATGCAAGCACAAGCACAAGTCACCACAAACCAATCGGCATGCATGTCCAAGAGGACCTAATGTCCTCTTCTGAAATATCTGACCTATTGCATCTCTCCCTCTTTTTCTCGAACTCTCCATTCCAAAAAACTCTTAGCTTATGTTTTCCGAGTTGGGTTTGGCGGGCGTAAATGTTTAGATGATTAACCAGGCAACTTTGTGTCACCAAATAGTTGTATCTCGTGCAAGGGCTTTATTTTGTCATGAGGACAATAAGCGAAAGATAACAAAGCACACGTGCTTCACCTGGAACCATGTTGGTAGAGTAGTAGACCCAAACACACCTAAACACTGGCCTGTTGCCACATTCACAAAAGCTTTGTGCATGGGGTGTGCTTGCAAACACAAGAGCACACCTCTTTCTAAAGTCTTTTAGAATGACGGGTGTGGCAATAAATGATAATCTATCCAAAATGTTCCCAAGTTAATTGGTTAGTGAATGCAGCCATAACTGTCTGTAGTGTTAAACACATCATAGAATAAAACTTAGTTCTATAATGTAATCTTCTTAATTCCGATTTAGGCCATGGACAATAAAGTGGTGAGTGGTTCATATTTATAAAATTTAGTTTTCACTCTTTAAGGTCCCATATTGTAAATAGTGACATTGCCATGGTCATGGTTGTAAAGCAGGTCGAGGTGCTATATAAATACTGTGAAAATCTCAAAACGCTTAATCCAGAGAGAAATGCACACAGCCCGTATTCAGAAACTGTTCCTTCAAATGAGCCGCCAGGACTTCTGTACAGTTGTGATGTTACAACTATACCATAGGTAGGTAGAAAGGGCAGCTACAGTGCCGTTACAGTCATTCCTCGGCTGCACTGATGGTGCAAAGATGCCGAAGACGCGGATGCAGGAGACCCCATAAACGCTGACCAATCGGAGCAGAAAGGTTTTTGGGGATGGGGGCTTAAACAGACAGGTGCTCAACTGTTTCAGACAGAGGGTGCCTACAGGTATATTTTGACAGAAAGTATGAGAAAAATGTGGTTTTTAAACATTAAAGCATATTGAAGTGGAAACCCAAAACACAAGTGGAAATAATGCAGAGGTTCCTCCAAATTAACAATAATTTTAGTTAGTAATGGTAATTAAGAAAATAATAGTTTATGATGTAAAACACTAACTTTGATGCAAAAAGAGTGGCTGCAACTTCCCAACACTAATGACGCTTTCTAAGTTACTGACTTTATTGAAAGATCACACTTTACCATGGCATTTAAAAAAAGAAACACTCTAATCCAGTAATAAAAGAAGCTGTAACAACTGAAAACAAGTCACAAGTGCAGTGTGTTGCAATATACTTAACCAGTGGCGTCTCCACCCCAAAAACCCACACACACTTAGCATCCACTGCTTGGAAATGAGATTGAACGAGGCACGTATTACTGAGTCATAACCAGGGGTGAGATATAGGTTATTACAACCAGCTGGGCCAACAGTACAGTTAATATGAGTAATCTGTGGTGACAGAAAATGCTTAGAATCAAATGGGACATCCATTCAACAACCTAATGCAATAATGCCACATACTCTATATGTTTGAAAACACTAAAGGTGATCTACAAATGCCATTTTCAAATATTCCACCTTTTCAGGAGCCTTTTTTGTGACAATAACTGGCAGATGACCAATAGATGTTCCACACTGAGACACTTAAGCAAGCTGATCATTATTTCACTGAAACACGAGTCATATGTGTGACTGTGGCCAAGTGTCACTGATGGTGTCACTAAGAGCATGTCACTGCAATGATCTGGTCTTTGCTGTACTGTCTGTGCAAATATCATGTGTGTGATGCTAGGGCTGCAAGCCACAAGGATGACTCAAGTATGTGTGTTTGGATGCATGTGGATAAGTGCAAGAAATGAATAAATGCATGTAGTATGTTCATACTTATGACACAATACAGGGTGACCGATAAGTCAAGCACCCTCTGACTTCTTGACCTTTTGGTGACAGCATTATGTGTAACATCTTAAATCTCAAATTTAGAAAGGGGCTCAATTGCACAGTGAATCGGACTTTGGAGATGTGATATAAAAACAATGCTACCACTCAGTGCAAACTTTAAGCTGAAGAGACTAGACTTTTAGCAGAGGGCCTAACACTGGTTCGGTTATTGTGGCATTTTCTGGGGCTGACAATTGTAATTGCATTAATCTTGCTTCACTGACAGTGTTGCAGGGTGTTTTTGTCCCACTGCACTGTTAATGAGACTAATTCGGTCATTTGAACCACTGCAGCCCCTTACCCCTATTTGGGACCAATGGGACGTTGGGCCTAAATAACCATGAAATTAAGACATTTAGTGAAATTAGAAATGATTTTGCTTATGACAAAAAAGATTTAGCATGAGGATCTGTCTCAGCGCAAACCACACAATATAAAGAAATACTATATTTGACATGCATTTCAAGCACACACTCTGCAATCGGTCCACGCTATGTGAGAAGAGAAGGATATTGTTTTTGTTTAGCTTGGAAACGTTCTTTTTTTTTTACCTTTATTTAACCAGGAAACGACTCATTGAGGTTAAAAATCTCTTTTTCCAAGAGTGTCCTGGCCAAGACAGGCAGCAGTACAACAACACATACGTACAAACACAAAATACACTAAAACACTAAAAACATAAAACAACTGAAACAGCAAATCCCTCAAAGTCAAATACAATCTTAAACACAACCAGCAAAGCATCTACAGCCAGACGTGGCTGCCTCCAAGTCAATCAACATCCTCTTAAAAGCGACCAATGACACCAGCTCAATAAGTTTCATGGATTTCTGGAACTTGTTCCAGGCAGAGGGAGCAGCAAACTTAAACACCTTTTTCCCCAGTTCAGTTCCAACCTTTGGAACAGCATACAACATATTTTTAATATAATATTGCAAGGCTCTTACATTTATTTTACTTATTTATTTTAAGAAATAATATTAATGCATCTCTTTTTAACGTTAATAATACGGTATGCACATGAAAAAGGGGCAAACTGATTTAACAAAGAGATAACTAAATATTTTTGAAATATGGAATGTATTTAGGATGTAAAAAGGGACAGATAGACAGTGTGCTTTCCCAATCCCTTTTCAAACAGCATGTAGCCTGCTAATTCATTTGAGGCTTTGAAATTAGGAGTTGGGGTCTGATAGCATTGTATCCAATCTTAACCCTGTACTGAATCTGCTCATTTAATCTGAATCAATTGAAATCCCTTATTGAATGTATTTATGTTTAGTGTTCAGCTTTCGAAAGGGATTGCTGAGAAGACAGTTTGAGTGGCAGCCTTATTCACATACACAACATGCAGCTAAAATCGGAAAATGAGAGAACTTAATTTATCCTGAAAAAAAAAAAAAAGTGTGCCAAAGATGCTCAGTATACACAGAAAAAGATATTTATCAAATTAGCAGTGTGCCAAAAGTTGGTTGAGCATTCCTAGGACTCCTGACTGACTCTTGAAGACGTTCACTCTGTTGGTGTTGTGGGAACTACAAAAAAAACACTGCTCCACCTGCGATTACAGTGGTGGAACAGAGTGAGACTTTAACTTTATAAAAATCTTTGGTTGAGAACAGACACTAGCTTGCAGCACATAAACCCAACAGCAGCAAACTTTTGTTTTGGCCTGTCATCAAGTTTTGCACGAAATTAGCGTTAATTAGTTTTATCCTGCAAAAGCAACGGTCAGCACTGGCTAAAAATGAGAAGCTGCAAACTGAATATTTTGCACATTGACCTTTGCTCATAAGAAAGAGCAAAAGTTTCAACAACAGATTTGTTAGCTTCAGAGCTTAGCTGCTAATATTATTCCAACCTTGGTGTCAGACATGTGCATCCAAAAAAAAAAAAGTCACATTCACACACTGTACTTGTCACTCGCATTTCAGCAAAAGGACCGCACTGTAGAGCGCTGGGATGGATGAAAAATGCAATGTTTTACTCCATCTATTTGAGAATATAATTAAT
The DNA here is from genome assembly GCF_010015445.1 of Perca fluviatilis. Taxonomy (NCBI): domain Eukaryota; kingdom Metazoa; phylum Chordata; class Actinopteri; order Perciformes; family Percidae; genus Perca; species Perca fluviatilis. The sequence goes on along the minus strand of NC_053131.1, from coordinate 28,624,028 downwards.
CTGGTTAGCTTGTTTTTTTCAGATTCTGCTACTTTGAGAACATTAGCTATGACACTTTCATTTAAGCTTTTTGTACATTGCTTTGGAGAAATAAAAAAAGAAGACGGAGAAGAAAAACTTGGGCAGAAAACGTCAGATTCTTCGTTATTGTGGGGCTTTTTCAAGTCACTGGGATGCCAAGGGTAAGCAAAGGCCAAGACGAATGAGCACAGACAGGCAACGTATAAGGACCCAATTTCACCCTGAAGCCACCAACGTGTTAATAAAAAGCCTACAGAAGGCAGTATAAGGCGTACAGAAGGACGAGGAATTGAGAGTTATATGAAAGCTGAATACGATCAGGGTTGAAGTCAGAAAAATAAACAAAGGATTAGGAAGAAGAACATTTGGAGGTGTTGCAGAAAGAAATAAAAAAAAACATATAGATAGTGTACAACTTAATTTAGAGCGAGGGCGGAAAGTAGGCCAGATAGAAGTAATTCCATGGAGGCATGGAGAAGTGTGGGGGGGACGGAGGAAGAAGAGAAGGAGGAGGGGAGGGGGGGGAATGTTCTCCTGAGACTGTAATGCTGGAAACCTCTGATGCTCAGCTGGGGGTACAAGCAGGTGGGTGGGAATCTTCGTTTGGAGACGCAGTGTGGGTGGGTAAAGGGGGTTGCGGTGGGTGTTTGTGGATCGCAGATTTGCCGAGGGAGACAGGAGGCGGGCGTGACCTTTGGTATCAGGGAGTCATACTGGGGTCATTGGAGCATTTGGGAGTGGATTAGAGCTCATTGCCCTCCCCCCCCCCTCCCTCGGAGGTGCTATCTTTCTATCTATCTATTTTAATAATCTTTTGCCATTTACCTCCACACTTCAAAAAGGAGGTGACAGAAACATTACATGTTACATGTCTTCTAAAAAAAAGCACGTGACATTTCATCATTTCCTGATATAAAAGTACTCATGGGGATGTAAAGAACATCAGCAAAAAGGGGGGGTGGGCTTTTTTCATAGGCAGGCAGAAATGGAACAGCTTCGTAAATAAAAGTCTGTACTGGTCGAAATTAAGGAGCAAAAAATGCAACACTTCCTGAATAAAATGCATGTGTTTACCATTATGCACTAAATGAACAAAACAACTAATTAAAAAATAAAAACACTGTCAAACAGTGTCATCACCATTCACATGAGAAACACTGAGTAAATATGTTCCCTGATTGCATGTTTGCCATGACATCATGAGGCAAGAGATGACTCAGTTACAGTGAGAAATATGTTTATCGTATGCAAACAATTATTAATTCACCAGCGTCAGAGGCATTCTGCGGCATTAGTCACTGCGTACGGTCCCACACCTAGTTATGATATGATGAATGGGCCGAATGTGTGTCATCATCAATGGGATGTGAGTGCACGCAAGTCGTCTCTGATAAATTCTCACCTCTGATGAGGATTACTAGCCCAGTATGGCAGCGCTGTACCAAAGCAAATTAAAATGGGAAAAGGGGAAAAAATAAAAACATGAAGGAGAAGGTGCGAAGATAGGAGCTGTCATAAAGCAAGGAGAAAAGTGAGAGCAACAAAAGGTCAAGGAGCTCGCGTTTTCGGTTGTTGCAAACCACCTCATCGCGCGGCAAGGGTTCTGGTGCCACTAGTCATGTGTCACAACAAGTAATGCGAGGAGAATGCCTGACTCTTCCACCTCGGGGCCACGACCTTTCTGACAACCCGTCTGTCAATGCAGCGCCAGAGTTGTTGCCGCAAGTGATGGGTCAGTGGATAGGAGTGCACTGACGGAGGTGAGGAAGTACGACACGCGAAGCAATTTCCATCTGTATCCAGACAAAGAACCAAACCCGTCTGACCTTTTTCACTCCGTGTGGTCCTGAATGCAAACAATGCAATCTTCTATAGCATTAATAAACTCCACGTGACACATGATCTATCTGTACAAATACAGAAGGGCTTTCAGCGATTCATCTTTATTAGACTTCTGCTCAGGTTGAAATGTGGGTGCAGCGGTGCTGAAAATGATGTGACATCCGCAGACACTACGTACTGTGCTAAAAGAATAAAAATCTGTGTTAAAGTTTACCCTCAGTAACTATAAAATGAATGAGAATTTATGTGGTTCGTAGTGGGATTCATATCGCACGTTGTGGTTAAGATGACGTGAAAATACATTAATGACATATTATTATGCTGTGTTAAAAAAAATTTCATGACTTTTCCAAAACTTTCTGGGTCTTTTTATGTTTTCAAAACCTTTTCAGGCCTGGAATTTGCATTTTTCAAATTCCATAACTTTTACAGTTTTTTTCAAAACGTATGAACCCTGAAAGTCACGTCTACCGATCATTCACCTCCACTGAAGCATACAGGACTGACACGTTCATGAATGTGCGTTTGGTATTAGTGTGAGCTCCGGACTGCTCAAGTAGATTTGAAGGCCAAAGGTTTAAAAAAAAAAAAAATAAGGAGCAGTGTCAAATATGGCTCTTTTCCGTCTGCGTGTGCTATCAGGGCGTTCCAGTAAAGGCTGAAACATGCTGCTGTTGGTTTTGTTTACATGTGCTGCATCCTTGCATGCATGTTTGAGGACAAACAAAAGGAGTACTTACTCATAAAAAAAACCCGGCATGAGCTGCCCTGCCCTGGTAGGTGCAACAGGAGCGTGAGGGAGATGTGTATCAAGCACAGCCTGCTCATGCCCACACAGTCTTCACACTTCTTATTGATATTGCATAAATGATATACTGCTGCATTTCAGCATTATGTATCCTGTCCTGTTTAGTGTTCGAACTCATTGTGTATATGTTTTCAATATGACCTACCAAGGTGGCGCTTGTAAAATAGCTTCAAGTTAACTCTGGTTCAATACGTGAAATGGTAACATTTATGTTTACTATTGTATGATGTCCTTTACAATTTAAAATAAATAGATGGCAAACCATATACATCGTAACATAGTTGTATTGCCTTTAAATATTGACGTAGGCACCTTCTCAGTTGAGTTTAACAGTAATGGTTATGTCATAACCCAAAGGTCGAGTTCAAATATTCCCATTTGGCTCTCTGGGTGGTTCAGGGTGTGGGCATCACTAACCACAAATTGATATTTACTAGAGCAAGGATGAAGTACTTTCTGATTTCCATGGGTTTTCTATTTTTAGGATTTAGACGAAGGTTATCTCCAGCTGTCTACATGTACAGTCATACCTATTCCAGGTGTAGTTGCTGGAATCATACTGTGCTGTAATTTATAATTACATCACACTCTCAGCTTTCATGTTTGTACATAACTCCGGTAAGATCAATATGGTTAACTTAACTAGTACAGTGTGGTTTACTGCATGCCATTAGAGAACAGTAACACAAGAGCAGGGCTGAAACAACTCCTTATTTCGACTTTTGTCTGACATTTACTACAATCCACTTTTTTTAATCTTTTTAATGTTTTGTTAGGCCCAGTTCCAAGGCAAACCCTACACACTGAACTCCCATATCATTTAAAGGCCCTGACACACCAGGCCGATGTCGGGCCGCCATTGAGCGTCTGTCGGACTAGTTTTTGCTATGTCCCCCCGCACGGCTGGAGCTAACGGTCTAGAGGCAGTTGAGCCCGTCAATGAAAGGAATCGGTCTGATTGGCTGTTCGGCTTAAGCGATTCAGTGAACAAGAAGAAAAACTGAAGTGAGGAAAGTAAGCAAATGGCTAAAGTCAAGAGGGCAAACAAAGAAGGCTCGTCTCATTTTTCATCTTCATCTCATCATTCCAATACACATAGTGCTATCAAAACCAGCCAAAAATGGATTTTGAATATTCCTTCTAAAAAAAAAATTACAGAGGTTCGAACTATTGGAATATCTATTTTTGCACATTATGTCCATAAAAGGGCAAACATACAAGGGGATACATACCTACTTGTGTAGGTATATTTATTTCAACATAAACATGTCTTTGAAAAGATCTACATACCTACACATTACAAAATAAACAAATAATGTCCTCCGCACCGTGGTTGGTGCTGAGAACTGAGCCCCCTGACAAGCTAGCTAGCTAACTAACTAACTAGCTAAGTGAGTAAAATGTCATTTACACACTCTCGTCACAGTGTAGGAAAGCAAATCACCAGATGAGTGACAACTTTTTTCAGCTAATTTTCTGTAACCAGTGTAGCATGGAAGCACAGTGGAATTAGCCAGCCAGCCAGCTAGCTACTAGTTAGCTTGTTAAAGTGGCCTCTTGGTCACTCCTCTTGGTCACAGGGGGGAGCATCCCAGGTTCTTAAATTGCATCCCCGGCTCCTCCACTTGCCTCCCTGTCTTGTGTCTTAGTCCGTCCCACTGAGGAAGCACAGGGGAGACGCGAGGAAATCATGCGAGGATAGGGAAACGTGGAAATGTGTTTTTAGAGGGATGGGATGTCCCTTCCTCTGAAGCGTCACGTGAATTCGTCAGCTGTATGGGCGGAGTTAGCAACCGCTTTCAGCTGCACGGCTTCCGGGAAGTCTGCTCTCGTGTATCCTCGGTCACGGCTCCTCGGAGATCCATCCTCTATGCTTGGTCCTTGCTCCTCGGGGCAGGAATAAGAGCTTTAGGATGGCCATCACGAAGGAGGGCCAGAACAACTTCAAAGCTGAGGACCGAGGAGCTATCAAATAAGGGAAGTGAGATCCAGCCAGGAAGAGCTCTTCGCCGGGAGCTTCTCATCAGCTTGGCTCAGCTTGTTATCTTCCGGTACCCACTCTCATCCTGGTGGGGAATGAGGCAGAGGGACTGTAGACCCCGCGCTGGCTGAACCACAGCCCGCTGTAACCAGCTAACTAGCGTTGGAATTACTGTCTGGGAAATGGGGCCGCATTGTTAAATCACGTTACCTTGGCCCCATAAAATGCTAGGCTCATATTTCATATATGGTTTAATACAACCTAGTGTTTCTTACTCATTTTCTGAATATAACTCTTTATAGCACTGGCAGTGTTTGGTCAAATGGATGACACCAAATCATCAAAATGATGCCTTCATTCCTCATAGAATAAAGAACCAGAAGCAGTGCTTCCTGACAGGCACCTGCGGCTGCAAATCTCCTGCTCCTGCATCAGGTGCATTCCCAAAGACTGATTAATTCATTGACTTTTATGCTACGTTTACACGTGGGCGGCTATTTTCATAAACGGACATTTCAACCTCTCAGTTTTCAGAAAAGTGTTCGTTTATATGTACCCGTGTATATATGCCGTCAATGCTGTCAAGAGCATGCCAGACCTGTAGGTGGCAGTGTAACAAGAAGCTCAAGCCCACGTTAGCCAATCAGAATCCCGACAATAGCAACAACAGCAACTAATCACGTACTCTTTCTCTCTCTCGGCTGCCTAAACCTCCGTTTGTCTCAGTTTACATGCAAACGTGCAAACGAAGTTTTCCAAAATCTCCACTTTGGCCGGAGTTTTTAGAAATAATCATTTTCTGTGATAAAAACAGGGTTTTTGTGTAAATGAGAGGCCAAACCGCAGGAAAATATCTGCGTCTTCCCTTCGTGTAAACGGGGCCTTAATCTCAATGAATTAATCTGACTAGTTAATAAAAATGTTGTCAGCATGGCATGAAATATCAGAAAGGAGAGGTGGTGGAAGGAGGGAAAAAAAAACACACCATTTTAGGGCATTTCAATTTGTCTAATAACGACAGTTGTGCATGCAGTTTTGAAGGTCACATATCCCTCTTGCACATCATAAATGTCAGTTGAGACAGGGATCTGCTTTTGGGTGACACAATTAAAGTGATGGTTCGGAGTAATTCACCCTAGGGTCCTTTGCACCATGACCTCGAGCCAAACACCCCCCCAGAAGCTTTTTTCACCTGGGTCTAACACTGGGAGAGTCAGCGTAGAGTAGCGTTATCAGCTGAATAGCTTAGCGCAGGGGCTAATGGACCCACGTTTGTATCTTGTAAATGACCCCACTAATAATGCCCGAAATGATACCAAATGTCTACAAGTATTACAAATAGGTTATGCTCTCATAAAACGATGGATTGGAAAGTTTGTAAGTACACCAGAAGTTTATGAACACTTGCCTGCTCTCTTCAGCTCTCTGTTGCTGCTGCTGCTACCTGCAGAGGAGTGCTTAGGGCCGTCTACAAATTACTACACCGAAAAGAGTTACAACAAAAATATTTATTAATTCAATGATTAAATAAGGTAATGTCTCCAAACTTACCTCAATTATTACTTGTCTCCTGCTAGTTATACTACAGCACTTACTTTAAAAAAAAAGTTAAATTAATAACTATTTTTGTTGCATCTCTTTTCGGTGTTGTAATTTGTAGACGTCCCTAAGCACTCGTCTTACAGCAGCAACAACAGCAGAGAGCAGAAGCCAGCAGGCAAGTGTTATTTACATAAACTTCTGGTGTACTTACAAACTTTCCAATCCATCGTTTTATGAGAGCATAAACTATTTGTACTACTTGTAGACATTTGGGGCATCATTCGGGCATCGTTAATTAGGGGTAATTACCGAGATACAAACGTGGTCCTTGTCAGCTAAGCTATTCAGCTGATAAACACTCTTACCCTAACTCTCCCAATGTTCGACCCAGGTGAAAAAAGCTTCTGGGGGGGGTGTTTGGCTCGAGGTCATGGTGCAAAGGACCCTAGGGTGAAATTACTCCGAACCATCACTTTAAGTGGGGTCCCTGGAATCTTAAGAGTACAGAGGAACATGAAAAACGATGGATTTTGCTTTGAGGATGGAAAGCTCAGTCCCAAACTGTAAAGAAATACAAATATTATACAATCACGCACTGAAATATTTTATTCCCTAACTCACTCACTAATATAAATACTTTTCCGAGTTTGCCGTTGTAGAGGAAGCCTTACATTCGCAGCTGCAATTTGAATCAAATGCTTTCACTACAACAGGTGCTTTTGAGGGATGCCTCAGAGATCAGTCACATGCACCAATGATTAAACACATTATGCGCTTACACGCTAGTACACAGGTGTTCTTTGATTTCAGTGTTATGGCTCCATATGACTGTGCTGTACTTCTTCGTGACAGTCTGAACCATGAGTGAGATGAAAGCATATTACTGTTAACAGGAGCAACTTCATCCAGACTCCCTTTAACTTTGTGCGACATTTTCTCAGAAGACTAAAAGCTGTGGAGTACCAGATGTTAAACCACCTGGCAGTAATCACAGCAGGGTTCTCAAATCCATAAAGCTTGTGAACAAGCCAAATCAAATAGAAAGTTCTGGACCTTCTACAAGGAGGCCCAATTACTAACAATTACAGACTTCAATCAATAAACCGCAGGTACATTCAGTCTCAATATCTAATCATGGCTGGCCCACTTAAGATTGTGGGTACTTCAAGGTGAACTTGTTCTTGTCCACTTTTATAAGATGGAACAAATCAGCTAAGACCTTGCTCATAAAGACACATTTTGTTGGAATTTTTGAACTCACCTTGGTGTCAATGGAGCATAATTTTTAGCTCATAAATTGTGTTAAACTACTGAATGGGGAATTGGTAAGATGCCTAAATTATGTACTTACCTAATGACGCAAGACTGTGTTAAAAGTTACTCTTCTTAATTTTGTATGGACTATTGTTAACCATTAGCTGCTTGGCTAACCCGGTTACAATTATGTTTTTCAAATGTCAATGATAATTAATATGCACTGTCCCTTTTACATAAACAAACCGAGACCCACATACATTTTGAAAGAATTTACATTAAACTTTAAAGTTAGAGCCCTTAAGATTTGAGTCCTGGTTGAGAGTGTGGTTTAATGTTAATATATAATATAAATACAACAGAGGAGCAACTTGTGCATCTGGTCACTGTTCGAACCTCAGCAACAAATAAATTACATTTCCTGGCACTGCTTTACAGTTAAAGCCACTCCATGCGAGTTGAATGGATTTATTACATTGCCATATCAAAAACAGGGTTTTAATTCATGAAGACATAACTTTAACTATGAATTCCCAATGGATAGTGTTTTTTTTTTTTTTTTTACAAATTAGCCTAAATAAGAGAGGACCATGTCTTCTCACTGTGAAATCAATGCAAGAACTAATGTAATGCTTACGTTAGATAATAACCCACAACCCACTGTATCCTCTTTTGCAACCGCATTCAACCTCTTGCAACAGAGGAGTTTCAGTTTGCTGCGCCAGCAAACTCAGGAGAGGGGTGTCCATTTCCTGCCATCAGTTTGGACTTAAAGCCATCAAAGAGCAGATATTACCCATATTTGGTATCATTTGATAATGTTACTGATTGGAAACAAGCCATTGGAAATATACATGAACTAAACATGATCAATAATCTCAATATTGTTATGTAGTTATAACATAAAGATACAAAGATAAATTATTATCTTGAGTAGAAAAATCTATATTTTAACACTTTTACTCTTTCCCTTTTCTATTTGAGAGCTGTTACGCCTGACATTTAAATTCATATTCAAGAGCATACCAAGCTATAATACATCCACCATTTAAAAGCCACATAATTGTTTATCTGCGTGGAAGCATTGGCTGGCCTTTTCAGATTTCAGTGGTACACTGCATTAGTGAAGCCCAAACTGGCAATTACTTGACGATGTCTTTTGGGCAACTTGCTTTCCTACTAAATGCCATGTCTCAGTGCTATACAGATATGCCATCACTCAGCAACATGACTTTCAAATAGCACTATAAAACCAAAATGAATACATCTTGATATGCTTTGGTTTACCCGGAATTTATTCAAAACATAGCTGAATATTAGCTTTGCATTTTCAGCACTGGAAATAGTAAATGCTAATTTGTAATTAGCTATTAAAACAGACAGTATGTACATTTCAAAGAGAGTTTTTCCCTTGTGCAGGGAGCATACTTTCTCTGGCAAAAGTGGTCTTGGTTTCACACCACACCACAAGTTAGAGGACTCAAGGAAGACTGACAAGCTTTACTGTATCATAACTATCAAAAATGGATTTATGTAGACATTTATATTGTCATATTACAATTAAAAAACGTAAATTCTCAATTACTGCAGTTAACCATATAATTATGAGTTTAACTTTTTGCACAAAAAAAAATCAAAAACGAAACTCTTTTTTAGCATCCCAAACTGCTATAGCAGAACAGTAAACATTTGTTAAACCTTAATCACACCTCAGGGACTACATTTAATAGATTAATAGAATAGGTTAATTCTTTGCGTCATTAATTAACTACTACCTGTATAATGAACAAGTACAGATACAGCAGGAAATCACTACTCTTTTTTTGCATAGCACCAGTAGAGGCTATGCAAAAAGAAAAGGATGAGACAGAAGAGGCAGAGCTGTGGCAACGAGCAGAACACTCTAGGCATTATGGGAGTAACCTGCAATTATTTTATAGCTCTTAAGATTCCTGAGCTCTTAGTCAGTGTTTACCGTGCAAGGGCACGGCAAGGCCACAAATTACAACCACTTGCTTTGGCACAAAATGCGCAACAGTCACGCACAGGCCCGAGCTTTCTCTCAAACTACCAGACATGCCGAGACTAGAAAGACAAAAAGGTAATGGATGGAAGGTGACCGTTAGATTTCTTTTTTTTTTTTCTTTGGTCATGTGTTTCCAAGTTGGTAACAGTCTTTTTAGACTGCATAATCCAGCAACAGCTAATTCTATTTAATTCACTCAACTGGGTGACAACAACTCTTTTAACCTGATGTGAAGCTATGTGGTAAAACCCACAACCAGCAGGTCAGTCCCACAGAAGAATAAGACAGCAGACACAAGTGCCATTGAATTCCCTATTCTGGTCATGACACAGCAAATGACACAATGGATAGTTCGGACAGCGTGGCCAGCTGTATTAGCGACTAAGGGCCATTTTAATCATAGCCTTAATGAATCTTTATTGATTGGCACTGCTGTGTGTTAATGTGTGTGTCTGCGTGTGTGTGTGTGTGTGTGTGTGTGTGTGTGTAGTGACCACAGGATTGTTTTCCAGGTCTGTGCAGAGAATTGTGAAAGACTCATCATGTGACGCAGTGGGCTATCTTCAGCCACGACTTCTCCAAAAGCTCAACTGCCACGAAGTGGAGGACGTAAGCTGGACAGAAAACCACAACAACAAAAGCCTCATGAGCGGTTGAGAAAGGAGTGACAATTATGTGGCAACCGGAAAGGTAAGGTAACCGCAGCTGCTGCAAAGGTTACCTTACCAGGTTTTTGGTTTAGCGCTTGAAAAGCTGTGGTAGCCACCATGTCCTCAAGAAAATAGAAGAAAAAAAATGAAAAATGGGACAAACACACAAACAATGCCAGCCTGGAATACCCAAAAAGGTGCTCCGTGATCAGTGGTAATTCAGTGGTGTAGGCCACTTTGTTTAGTGTGAAAGTGTTTTTAACCATTTCACACATAATGGTCACTGCAGTGGACAGCTATTCAAACATCATTTCCGTGCATATGCATGGGTTTTGATGGTTTAATTCCACATCAGAATGCTCATCATTCCAAACACTGCTACCCACTGGCCAGGTGCTGTAAGTGCCACACAAATTTCACAAATCCAAGATGGCCGACAGACAGACACATGCTGAGCAGCTCAGGGAAATCCTGCCAATCCTTCTATAGTAAGAGACCCTTGCAAGTAAAAAAAAAATATGTTTTAACATCAAGTAACAACTAAAGAGTAATACAGTTGTGAAATTCATAGTATAGTATTGATTGTCTGCTGGGAGGAAATTATGATTTTATAATCGGCCCACTAAATTGGACGTAATGCATTGCCAGCTATGTTTCATCTACAATTGATACTATTACAGTAACTTTATTTTCATGAAAATACTTAACCTGCAGTATTTATTTTGGCAGAAAATCAATCAAGTTATGTTATTGGAAGGTAACTTGTAATTTCTGTGTCACCACTGGAGTATGGTCTGGCTTCGACGCTTATCTATTCTGGGACAAGGGGAAAAAACTCTCTGGCTTGTTTGTATTTTTTTATTTCTTCAAAATAGTGACAATGTCCTGTGTGGCACAGAGACTTGGATGCAGTGATGGTGCCCTTGCAGAAAAGATAGCGGAGATAGCGGAAGGGGTCAGCCTTTATCCCAGCCGTGTAATAAACTAATAGTGTTTCTATAAACCCAGTTAGAGCTGGATGACAAACATCAACATCACAGTTCAACTGCAAAAACCGGGGATTACTGCTCAAATAACGGTTTCTATCATTTGCTGTAAATCAGCTTTACTCAATCAGATTACTTGGCCATGACTGACTGCTGTTAACATTCTTGATCTATTTTAAAACTGCACTTTGAGACACATATCGGCAAATAAAGGAATACATAGAGGTGAAGAGTGGGAGGGTACAATCTATTGATTAGAATAAACAACGCCTACTTAATCAGCCCCCTGAATTAATCAAAAGCTGACCTCATGCTGTGGTGATGCTTACTGTTTGATACCCTCATAAACCATTTAACGCTAAAAGAAAAGAAAAAAACTCTTAAACTACAGGGTTTTGCAGAGAAAACCATATAGCCTGCAGACAAAATTATGCAGAGAAAAACACAGAGTAAAGAGAAGAGGTTTGAGTATTGCTGCATGCCCTCGAGCAATTTAGTAATGTCAACAACATGGGTGCTGTTTCTATATCAAATTTGCTATTTCAGTGCAGTTTCTAAATCTCAAGAGCTGCAATTTTGGGGACTGTGATGCAGTTCATCCCGTCAGTCATTGAAGTTAACGTTAGCAGAGCCGTCCACACCATCTTCAGGTCAACAGTCGGATATCAAACATGGTCAGACGTGACTTACCAGCAGTCATTATTACCATGATTCACTAACTATGTAGCTGTTATTGGTAATCTATCTGAATGTCATAATAATACTTGAATATTATTGATTGATGTGTACAAAGAAGTTGACATATCCCTGACTTATTTTTTTTTTTTGAAAGAACCCTGGGAGGACCTCAACAACAAGCAACTGCATTACTTCATCTGATTCAATTCTTGCAAAAACAAGATCATTTTGTAATAATGCTTGGTAAAAACTGGTTTTGTTTAGCAAACACAAATAGAACACAATATAACATGAATGCAGGACTTTAGTTACATTTATAGAAAATACAAATACAAATTAAATTGCAATTGTAATATTGATCAAAGAAATTGCTAATACATTTTTTTCCTCAAATCGCTCAGCTCTAGGTAAGGTACAGCAGTGGTATCGTCACTAAAACCTCCTCACATTCACATTTAGGCATTTTAAAATGAAGCACTCTGATAAAAGTCCAGCGAGTAAGCAGGGTTGAATTATTACGCACAAGAAAACAGTCCGCTTGTCGTCATGCGCCTTGACAATGGTGAGGACTCTTATGCCAAGAGTCCTCTGCATATAGATATACTGTGAGATTGCGATGTGCTTGCCCTGCGCTTTGCCAACCCTGAGTAGTACCCTCAATCTGTCCTCAGCTCCTCCTCTGTGCCCACGGGGGTGGGGGTGGAAGACAGTGCCGTTGTTAAACACAGCCCAGAGGAACATGCTTTAATCATTAGGAGGACATTTTCATGTTTTCTCCCCCTCTGTGAAGTGTTTACCGAAGCTGTGAAGTGTTTACCGAAGCTCAATTGTAGCTGTGTATGTAGTAGGAGCAGGAAATATTACTGAAATGAGAAAAATCAGGACCCACATGGCCAACACTTTACTTTGAATAAAATCTAATATAATCACAATCTTTACTTGCAAAGACAACCCAAAATGGAAGTGACAGTATGTGGATGTTCATTTTTTACAATTTAACCATGATTTGAGAGTGGAGTTTTTATTTAAAATGTGTTATTCATCAAAACATGTGTTTGGGAATGCAATATCTCAGCTTAATTCAAGAGTTGATATTTGGACGAAATAATAAAAAAACAAGACAGGTAATAAAAAGGAAACATAGAAATGAATCGAGTCAGTGACGCTGGCACCCCAAATGAAAAGACAGAACGAGAGCCCAAGGCTCTGCTTCACTCTGACCCTCCCTTGTCAGCTGCTGCCTGTAGAGCTCCGAAGGTTAAAGTGTGTGTGTTTGTGTGTGTGGAGGGGGGGGATGGGGCGAGGATGCAGGCCCAAAAATAATTAGAGTACAAATAATTAGATGTAAGGGCTCTTGTTGAAGCATGCACAGCTTGTACAGACAAAACCAGGATACAGGAATGTCCAGGGCTCAATGCAAACCTCCCTCAGGTCAGTTTTGAAGGAAGCAAAATTGACCTGGGGCAGTGGGATACTTGTTGCTGGGCACTGGAGAGGCTTGGTATAAAAATAAAAAAGAAAAGGTTAAAAAATGCAAGTGCTTACAGTCTAAATTCTAAAACAACAGCAATTAGACCCGGCGGCTGGGAGGAACAGCGGGGCCATCAGGAGCCGTTAATAATAAATAAAAATCACAAAAAACTGTACATTTATAAGGATATACGCCTGAAAGTATTCGCCCTTGAACGTTCTGACCTTTGCCACATTTCAGGCCTCAAACATAAAGATATAAAACTGTAATTTTTGTGAAGAATCAACAACAAGTGGGTCCCATTATGAAGTGGAACGAAATTCATTGGCTATTTCAAACTTTTTAACAAATAAAAACTGAAAAAGTGGGGCTGCAAAATTTTTCAGCCCCTTTACTTTCAGTGCAGCAAACTCTCTCCAGAAGTTCAGTGAGATCTCTGAATGATCCAATGTTGACCTAAATGACTAATGATGATAAATACAATCCAGCTGTGTGTAATCAAGTCTCCGTGATAAATGCACCTGCTCTGTGATAGTCTCAGAGGTCCGTGTAAAGCCAGAGAGCATCATGAAGAACAAGGAACACACCAGGCAGGTCCGAGATACTGTTGGAGAAGTTTAAAGCTGGATTTGGATACAAAAAGATTTCCCAAGCTTTAAACATCCCAAGGAGCACTGTGCAAGCGATAATATTGAAATGGAAGGAGTATCAGACCACTACAAATCTAAGACCCGCCATCCCTCTAAACTTTCAGCTCATACAATGAGAAGACTGATCAGAGATCAGCCAAGAGGCCCATGATCACCTCTGGATGAACTGCAGAGATCTACAGCTGAGCTGGGAGACTCTGTCCATAGGACAACAATCAGTCGTATACTGCACAAATCTGGCCTTTATGGAAGAGTGGCAAGAAGAAAGCCATTTCTTAAAGATATCCATAAAATGTAGTTTAAAGTTTGCCAAAAGCCACCTGGGAGACACACCAAACATGTGGAAGAAGGTGTGTGGTCAGATGAAACCAAAATCGAACTTTTGGCAACAATGCAAAACGTTATGTTTGGCGTAAAGCAACACAGCTCATCACCTGAACACACCATCCCCACTGTCAAACATGGTGGTGGCAGCATCATGGTTTGGGCCTGCTTTCTTCAGCAGGGACAGGGAAGATGGTTAAAATTGATGGGAAGATGGATGGAGCCAAATACAGACCATTCTGGAAGAAAACCTGATGGAGTCTGCAAAAGACCTGAGACTGGGACGAGATTTGTCTTCCAACAAGACAATATCCAAAACATAAAGCAAAATCTACAATGATGGTTCACAAATAAACATATCCAGGTGTTAGAATGGCCAAGTCAAATCAGCCTGAATCCAATCGAGAATCTGTGAAAACTGAAAACTGCTGTTACAAACGCTCTCCATCCAACCTCACTGAGCTCGAGCGTTTTGCAAGGAGGAATGGGCAAAATGTCAGTCTGATGTGCAAAACTGATAGAGACATACCCCCAAGCGACTTACAGCTGTAATCGCAGCAAAAGGTGGCGCTACAAAGTATTAACTTAGGGGGCTGAATAATTTTGGCCCAATATTTCAGTTTTTATTTGTTTAAAAGGTTTGAAATATCCAATAAATTTCGTTCCACTTCATGATTGTGTCCCACTTGTTGTTGATTCTTCACAAAAATTACAGTTTTATATCTTTATGTTTGAGGCCTGAAATGTGGCAAAAGGTCGAAAAGTTCAAAAAGGCGAATACTTTGCAAGGCACTGTATATTGACAAGACAGAAGATTTCTGTCTAATATTGTATAATTTATTTAGTTAGTTAGATGCTCTGTTTGCAGGTCATACAATTTTGTTCATTTTTCAGGTTTTGAATCTACTATTTGGGAATCTTTACACAAATAGTTTTATATATCATTATCTCACACAATGCTACATGCCATAGCAGTTATCAGTGAGTTCGCAAAGACTCGGGTCACTTGAAACATCCTATTGGATCAATGACAGCTGCTTGAGCGAGCAACCCACCCTCCCCGCCCACACACACACACACCCCAACACACCCACACACACACACACACACACACACACAGCAGTTGCTTTGGAGCTGGTGACATGGGCCAGTGCTTGTGGGGGAAACAAAGCTCAAGTGAAGCGAGAGCAGAGGGCTCAGTCACGAATGTGGCATCACTTCATGCTGATCGGTGTGGACATTTAGAGGCAGCGTACTGTATACGTACTCTACCGAGCAAGGACAGACAGACAGACGGCCTGGTGACATGCAAAAGGGACATCTTCTAACGAAAAGGTCACATCTCTAATTAGAATATTTTGTTGCTGTTCTCCACCAAAAAAGGTAAATCCTGGAGTAGCATTAAGCAAGATACAAATGTATGGTAGAATTCGTGGTGTGTAGCAACTTTTCTGCCATGGAAAATCTAGGTCGGAAATTTGAATAGGTTTCCTTTACCTCTTATAACCTTCCAGAATGTAGACACATAACATGTCAATAGCATAAGTAGACCATAACAAATGAGACACGTCGTACTGCAACTACCAACTATGTTAAAAGACCCGAGCAATGTGAACAAATATCCTTTTCAGTGGGAGGTCAGAGGCCAATGCTGAATGAGAAGGTATGAGTAAAATCAATTTCAAACGGGTGACAACCCAGAGGTCAAGGTACAATCAAAAGATGAGACACTAAAACTGCCCAAGAGGACCACATGCCCTTTAAATGGGAAGAAAACTGCCGACATCCATCTGTGCGCATTTCACTATCTTCCTTTCGTCTCCGCTCTCAGTGTCCTTCCCACTCTTTCATTTTGACTATGACGGGCTGCCCCCTTTTAAAAAAAAAATAAAAAAAAAACTTGCATTCCTCCCCTCTCCCCGAGGCTGGGCAGTGAATGCAGGAAGGTAAACATGTCCACTGTGGTGAGCTCAGACCACGCGGATGCTTTGCTCCAGGTAACAGTCGTCCTCCACAGCTCTGCGCCCACCAGCGACATCTCGGCATTCACTAGCAGTGCAGAGTAGCCTATGTCTGAACAAATTTCTGCTTCAGTGCCAAACCTTCCCTCCTCAAGCAAGGACATCCACGGATTTGATGAGGAGGTTAATTCAAATCAGGGTCAACAGTCTGAACTCTACCTACAGTACCTGGCTGATGGCTCATATTGTGTCTGAAAAGCATCACCTTTCTGATTTTGTGTGTTGACTCTTTTGTCAAGAAATGCCTGCTATTGAATAGGTTATAACTCATTTTGAGGACTTAGTGGGCATTCAGAACGAAAACAGCCCAGTGTTAAAATAATGCACAGGGCTGCTAGCATGGGATGATAAAATATGATCAAGGAAGTTAACAGATCTATGACTGAACGCTTATAAGACATCAAACCACCGCACAGTGGTTTGGGGCGGAAACGTCCGATCACTAAACATCATCGATGACTTCCTTCAATCCATATGAACTATATACAGCCTAATGTGTTTCGCAAGGTTGATAATTACTGTCAGACATGTGCGTGGACGCATAGGGCGAAGAGTAGAGAAAGGTCAGAGAAAATGGCAGAAAATGTACAAAGTTGGGGATCATTTCAAGTTGAAACAAACTGAAAACTCTGTTTTAAAACTGAACTAGCTTAGCACAGTAGCACAACTTCAATGCTTCATCATCTCAGCAGAAAGCATCCAGTCTAAGGCCGGCTACACACTGCCTGCGTGGCGTGAGCGTGGCGTGAGCGTGGCGTGAGCGTGGCGTGAGCGTGGCGTTTCTGTTGCGTGTCAGCTGCGTGGAGTTTTCTATGTCTTTACACACCAGAAACGTGCCTTGTCTGGACACATGTATGTTTCCCATTGATAAAATGAAATGTTAAACATACATATATACTGATTTGATAACAGCAAAGACAACGTCGGCAGTATTGACTACACAATATTTTGTGTGAAAATCGATTTTCTTTTTTTTTTTTTAAATCACATTTATATCTGCATTTATATCAAAACCTAGAGACTTTCAAACATCAACATGTCATTTATTAATATGTATTCATGTCAAAATGACATATAAACATCTTTTCCTATTCTATTTTGCCTGGAAACGCTTCCAACATGCTCGCGTGTCATGTGAAAAATAGGCGTCGGTTCCATTTCTAGCAGGCACGCGTTTTCGGCGCGGCTCGAGCTGGGCCTGAGACGTGCGTGTCACACAGGCAGTGTGTAAGCTCTAACCTGTTAACATGGGAGCCGAAATATGAACGGACACGCCACGCAGCTGACACGCTCACGCCATGCAGCCAGCGTGTAGCCGGCATAACGTTACACACCCAGTCCATGGAGCGGATTAAAGCAAAAGTATAAAAGTAAAAATTGAGCCAGGTTAAACTTTCTTGCCGTACGACCCTGTGTTTCTTTGCATCGGCACCCGCACTGCGTCACAGTGGTCCCTTAAAATGAATAAGAATGACGCTACTTCAACTTCAGCAAAGAGCCCAAAGACGATCAAGTAAATCCACTCAGATAGATTCGTCCTTGGTCGGTTGCAACATTGACTCCAGAGGCCGAGGATAACTGTGAAGGCAAGGCACATGCGCAGCATTTATACACAAGATTCCATGTGTAATTTAATACACTTGTGCTTGAAATGGTCCTTTACAGTGAATATATAGGGTATAGCTGTCTGCTCAGTCAGAAAGTACTGTAGGAATGGATTAATTGCACTTCAACTGTTCTACAACAGTATGGAATTACATGCAGTGCAT
Source organism: Perca fluviatilis (assembly GCF_010015445.1). Lineage (NCBI taxonomy): Eukaryota > Metazoa > Chordata > Actinopteri > Perciformes > Percidae > Perca > Perca fluviatilis. The sequence goes on along the minus strand of NC_053131.1, from coordinate 28,606,005 downwards.
AAATGCGCAATGCACATAAAGAATTGACTTCAGACGGCATTCTCACTGACTAATGGCATGACAACTGTCAAACTTAAATTCAGGTCATCGGTTTGCCGTACAGTACATTTGTGTTCTTAGAGTCCAGCCTATAAGCCGCATAATCCCATTCCTCTGTAATGCGTAGGAGGACAAGGTGTGGGCTGATGTTCATTACTTCTCTCTGTGAGTCGATACTTAGTCTTCAAGTCTCCCATGGTGATACTATGTATACCCAAGCTGCCAAATACAGCATAATACTGTGAGTTTGTGTGTGTGCGTGTGCGTGTATGATGTGATTAGGGTGACAGAAATATACATCCATAGCCAAGACTTTGTTTCTAATAAAATCACTAAATACTACAGAGTTCTTCTTTAACAACATTGTGTCAATGGCTACACTGCTACCACCACCCACTGGTTAGGGGTGTCAGTGTGTCTGCCGGGTTTTTGAAAGCCTTTGCATTGAAACGTCCAGCAAGTGACAGCATGCTTGTTTGAAAAATGACACCAATAGAGCTTCCCCCCCCCAGGGCTGAGTTTAGAAACTTCCCTGCCTCAAGACACAGGTAAAAAAATAAATAAAGAAAATGCTATCATGATCAGCAAGGCGGTTGTGAAATATAACTTGGACACTGGATGAGTCCACTCAAAGCCTGCAGAGAGAGACGAGCCTCGGTGCTCCAAGTCTGAGAAACATGGGGACAGAGGCTGATGTGAGGCTGATGATGGTTGCTGTTTCCCTTATGTTTACCATCATTTCCCTTCACAAACAGAGGCCAGGCTGGAAAAGGCCAGAGAGCCAGAGCCTCCAGCATGCAGGCAGTCGTAGATTGGGGGAGCGACAGAGAGTGAAAAGAGAACTAGAGAGAGTGAGAGAGGGGTAAAGGCAATCACTGATGAGAGAGAGAGAGAGAGAGAGAGAGAAAGAGAGAGAGAGAGAAAGTGTGTTTGGGCTAAGCTGCCTCCAGACACCACGCGGCTCAGAGCAGATCGAGAGTGACGGCTTGCTGATTAGTCAACTCACAGCCCCCAAGACCGGAGTCTGCATACACGCATACACACACTTAAACACATGCACACACTCACACACATGAACGCACACGCACGCACGCACGCACGCAGGCAGGCACACACACACACACACACACACACACACACACACACACACACAAACACATACACATACACACATATACACACACACTTACATTGCAGTTCATTTAAATAAACCCTGCTATTATTGTTGCCCACATAAAACATACATATGGACACACATACAATGTAAACAAATGAAATGCATAAGCACAGAATGTAAACAAAAGAACGCCGATATTACACCTAAAGGAAGCTCATGTCGACAAAATCTACACTGAGGCTAATAAGTCTGCAGCACTGTCGGCAGGTCTGCAAAGTGTACGCGTGCACATACAGTGATGTAAAGTAGGTGTGTACCTTGATTGCAAGTCCAAATGTGTAAGGGGTACGGTAGTTAATTACCTTAAGGAGATAGATGGGGATGTTGCTGAAGTCCACAGGGAGTTTGAGGAGGAAACGGGCTGAAAACTCCCCCGTCTGGAGAACCATAAACAGAGGTACAGAACTTTACAAACTGTACATAAGACAGATCATACACTAAAATAAATTATGAGTTTTGGTGTAAACAAAATGAAGCATTTAAACATCTGAAACATAAAAATGTACAGTCTGCAGATAGAATCATTACCAAAAAAACATAATGTTGGGTATTAATAGCTTGATACTTTAGGTTATTTTGGGGATGTTATTTGGCCTTTTTGAATTTAACCAAACTTCTAAATTGAAAATGTTAAAAAACTATGGCTTAATACATTATATATATTAAATATAATTATTGACTAAATTATAGTCAAAAGTTAGAAAAGTTACAACTACTTGCACACTTTTCGATACACAATGCCTACTCTTTACTTGTAGACTTCTTGGGACAGTCCCCTACAGGGTTGCGTCCTGTCCCTACTACTGTATATCGTCTACACCAACGACTGTAGAAGACAGTACCAGGACAGGGGAATTCTTCAGTCTGCTTCATGGAAGTTATCACATAGGCCTGTGGTCAGTGATCTTGTACAGTGGTGTGATGGATCACTTTCTGGGATAAACATTTCTAAAACCAAAGATATGATTACTGACTGCAGAAAAACTTCCACCTTCTCAGACCACCTTCTGGTTACTGCCTCAAAACACCACACTTTTGGGTCATCGGTTAGCACCAACCTAATCAGCTACAGTTTGCAAAACTTTGCCCCTTATCTGTTTAGTACAAGCCATGATGTGGCTGAAATGGGCAGCTTCACTCTGCAAACTTTATTTTTCAGGAGTTTTTGTGTGTGCCATTTTTGCCTTAAATTGGACAATTGACCGTGTGGAGGGAGACAGGAAATGAAAATGCAGTTATATGGCATGTGCCATGTGCATTCCACTATTGAATCACCTCTTAGTGAACTTTCTAAAATATGAGACACTGTCGTAATGGTGTTTTTTTTTTTTTAAAGCTCCTAATTAATTAAAACATTTTACCTGACCCAACTGTGACATTAAGCAGAAAAGAATTAACGTTAGCCAGGCCATTTCCTTGGTTAATAATCGCTCTCATTAGGTTCACGGTTTATTAGCAAAGTGCATTTTATGTCAACATATTTGTGTTCAAATTAGTGTTTATTTTATTTAATAGTGGCATAGGGGAATATGGAAAAGTAAAACCTCGCTCAAAATTGCATTCCATTATCTCAACCTTTAACAATCACAAGTATTTATGTTCTTGACCAAGCTATATGAATGACATGTGAACAGTGTTTGCACAGTAAAACTGTCCTTTGGTTTTGTAAAATGTAGGACATCGCAAAAACAAAACGTCATCAGTGGCCTACCCAGCTGTTCTTGCGTCCGGCGTAAATCTCCATGTTGCGGCCGTAGTTGGGATCCTCCAGCAGACTGTCGTACTCAAAGAGCAGCCTGGAGCTTTCACGCAGCCGCTGGCATTGGTAGCGATGGTACTGCTGGATAAGCTCCTTCACCAGCTGGAGCAAACATTCTGGGTCCCCAGCATCCCACTGGACCAAGTGCTGAAAAATACACAAGAGAAGAGGCATAAGGACAGATATACATCTTTTTCTTTTTTTTTAACATGTTAACAACATGTTAGAATGTCAAATCAATACACCATTATTATAACAACGATAAGCGAATGGAATTAATGAAATTAGCAGCCTTATTTGGCATATACTCCTTTTAATGTTGTGGTAGATTTGGTAAGAAACCCTCTAAACTGAATTTAGGCACACATAGAGATTGCAATATGGCATCAACAACAAACAGGACGCTTTTCTTTGAGCACAAACGGAGCAAAGATTTTAAGATTTCAATGTCATCTAATAGTAACATCCTGATAAAACACTCTAGTCGAAGTGAACATTTGTGATGTTGTGGATGGCTAACAATTGTATTGGCCATGGACTAATTTGTTTCCAGTATTCAAGAAAGGTACACGGCGCTCAAACAAGCAGTCTGAATTCAATGCATACATTGGGCTAGATGACAACTTCTAAAGAGCTGATCCATTTGAACAACTCATTAAGATTCTGAATGACACTTGAGACAACATTGGGAACGGTTGGGAATTAATCATTAGCAGTAGTATAGTGGGTAGAACATGTGCTATAGCAGCAGTAGGGATAGCTGGGAAGACCATGGTAGAGGAAAAAGGATTGTGCCTGGAAGAACACAAGTCACAGTAATAGTCTGATCCTGACAAGCGGTACTTCCCATTACCATATCAGAAGGAAAGGGTTGTGCTAAAGGATGTCCTGTTTCCACAGAGATTCACATTGATATGTAAACCCACCGAGCACGTTCTTCCATCAGCAACTTGTCTCACCTCTGTTGCCATATTGATTGATAGCTATAGATCTTTGATAAGGGTGCAGTTTTTTTTGCACGAGGATATCACACTCAGACAATTTATTCACATAATTTGAATATGGTGCAATGATAAGCAAATAGCAAAGCTCCAAATGTTTGAGCTCATTATTTAGTGTATCTTGAATGTCTAAATGGTCCAGGGTGCGCACAGACATTCCCTCCCACCAATCTCCATTTCAACACTCACCAACAGCACTCGACCGACCGACTGAGGCCAGAAAGCAATACGCAGATTTACAGAACAAAACTACAACCATATGTAACCACCTGTCACAAATGAGTAAGTAGAATCAACCAAACATGACTCTCTACCAGGCTAATTGTACCAAACAGAAGTTTCTCCCCTCTTCAGGGGAACCTGTCCATTGATGCGTGAAGAATAAAATGCGTATAATTATTGCTAACATCACTGTGCAAAAATAAATTGCAGGAAACATGTCAGGTCTAATAAAAACAAATGGCTGTGTGCTCTTGGGAATGAATGCTGTGAAAGCTTTATAATGGAGAAGTACAGCACGCAAATCAAAACCAAAGCAAACAAAACAACCTAACTGGCTAAATGAGCTCACTGCACTGTTTGGACTGACCGTGCTTGTTAATTTAAAGAGATTTATGCTGCCTAAAGGCAAGGGCACTTGTCAAATCTAGTTTTTAAACAATCGCTACCTTTTCACATTGACATGATTTGATAAGCGTCATTTAAGAGAAAGGTAAGATTGAATGTTTTCTCCCCTGGTAAATTTATTGTGAAGAGGATGAAGATGATGGCGGCAATATTTGAGATTTAAAAAAAAGGTAGTAAGTAGTAGGTCATGAGGCATGACGTAGATCTCTGGAGCCCTTGAGTTCTGAAAAGTGAAAGTGATACCTTTCCCAACTCATTCTGAAAGTGAAATACTGCTTGCAGATTTAAACTGTGCAACCTGATGACATAACTGTAATGCCAAAGTAAATGTTTAACTACAGTTCATCTTTTTTTACCTGCCTTGCTTCAGCACTCAAGCCAATTAAATACAGGTCAAGCTAAATGATGAGCAAATCGGAATTAAGAGCCATGTACTGTGTGGGAGGGAGGATTAATAGACGCTGGAAATACTGTAACCATTAATATCCATTAAATGAAGGTGTCAAGTCAAAAGTGGGATGTCTTTGACTTGCATTAGCTTGTTTCCCTGCCTGTCTGCCAGTCTGTCTGGCAGCCCATATCAACCCAATAGAGAAAGCTTCCATTGTTTTAGAGCAACCCAGACTCAATTCACCAATAGCGGTGGTGGTGGTGGTGGTGGTGGTGGTAGTGGTAGTGAGGGGGCTAAACAAAGACAGTGACCTCATCGTCCTGATCCACCAGTGGTTACCAGCAATGCCGGGATTCCCGAAACGAGGGGGCGATGCAAACAAGGATGGGCATTGTCCAAAAGAGGCAGTCAGCGCTCCGGGGCAGGAGCGAGCTGAAACTGAGGAAGTGCTGTGTCAGGATTGTGACACAGAATATCAGTGAAACTCCACTGAGGAGGAGGAGAGGCAGGGAGGAGAGATCAGAAGTGGGAGAGGAGGAAGGAAAAAAAAAAAAAAGAAGCTGTTGAGCTCAGGCAAGTAGGCCAAGGCCAATGCTAACAGGCTAGAAACTAAGAGTTTCACTGGTAGGTAATAATGACACAGTAAACAAAAACTACCTTTTGTAACTAAATATGTGAGGAAAGCTGCAACTTTATTACTGTTTAAATGATACAGTTGTGTGTGATGCACATACCTGAGACAGAGATTTGTTTTTCCAAAGACAATTTTTGTTCAGAAAAAGCAGGAACAAGAAATGTTGCCTTGTGTTTAGACAAAAATGTAGGAGAATCACTCCCTCAGAAATTACAGTTAAGGTTTCGTCACGCTCAGTAGTTAACCTCAGCTGCTCCAGAGCTATTCACTGGCCAATGACAGAGGAGATGAGCTTGTATCGGGCGACTACAGGGTGAAGCAGGGTGTTGCTGAACGAGAGCTAGGTTGACTTCTCTCAGTATAAATAAAGACTATTATTCCCTGTTAATATATATAGTATTTATAAGTCTAAGACAGCCATGCTAGCTGCTGCTGGGGACTTTGAATAAGTGTACAGAATTCTATAGCAATTCCAGTAGGAGTCAACCTCTTGTAACCTTACTGTAATGCAAAAATGTAATGGCATTCCACCCAATAGTTGTCATTAAGTATATTTCAGCCTGGACCAAAGTGGTGGACTGATGAAATGACGGACAAACCTCAGTCAAGGTTGCCATCCCTATCAATTATGGCCGATAATAGGACACTGCACTGGTTCGACTTGTATTGTACTGAATGTTCTGACTTTGGGTTAACAAGGTAGCACTTGAATGTTGCTGCAAAGCATCGGTCGAACATAGATGGAGAGAGAGAGTGAAAAGCACTGAGCCAAAAAGCAATGTCCTTGTGTTGCAATGTGTGTGTGTTTGTATGTAGACATGTAAGTCTGTACAGACTCTCCGCAGAATTGATTTTATACGCTCTGCTGAAGGCTGTGTGTGCCATTACAAATCTATGTGTTATTTTTCATGAATAGGATAAGCCCTGCGGAAAATGTACAGATCTGAGACATAAAAACAAAAGATGCAATAGTCGCATTCTAGGCTATTTGAGAACTGAGATTTATCATTTGATGAAATGAACTGAAAAAAAATAAATAAATCATCTGCATGCCTTCTAGAACGCTCTGTATGGAAGGAACATCTTTCTTAGGGCTTTATCCGCAGGGGGCCGTCAACAATAGCCACTGGTTCAATCTGGACCATATAATCCAATTATTTTGACACAACACACTGGTTAAACCTGTGTCAAATGATTAAGCCTAAACTTGGCTTATGATAAAAACCTGTCACCTCTAATACATAAATCACTGATACTTTCCTTTTTTGAAAAGAGCACATATCTGTAAGGGAAGCAACGTATAATCGTATTACCTTAAGATATAAGGATTTGATTCAATATCAATGTTAAAAACTGCATATTAAAAATATATTGGATTACCATTATCATTTAGCATTTTGGGTATTCATGACACAGCGTGTCCAAGCCAATGTTAAAAACACAGTCAAATAGCACAGTTGGTAGACAAAAATATTATAGATCACTATGCCTTTCAATAGAAAATACATGTTCTTTCTGCCTATTGATTAATTTTCTCAAATTACACCTTTTCTAATTAGACAGCAGCATTGGCAGTTCACTGTTTTGAGCTTGAAAACATTAAAGTTGAAGCAAAATTAAGAAAATGAAAGTAGCTCACAAAGAAGCATACAATGTGTAGTCAATTGAATGGGCAAGTGATACTATAATAATATTTTTAACAGTTTTTAAATAATGCAAAGAATGGAAAATCAGCTTACTAGGCCTAATGAGTTTCAAAGAACTTCAAATTAGGACTAAGAGTCTACAGCCATGATAGGGGTCTGTGAGGCTGCACTTAGTCACAGCGATGCTTTGAGCTAAATGCTAACATCAGCATGCTAAAATTCTTATTCCTCCATGGTAGCGACTTGTCAATCAAAAGGTAGCCTAAAGCAAAAGCTGCTTTATCGTCTATTTTACTTAAAATGGGACCATGATTTACAAAATGAACATCATTCTGTATTGATCAAAACTTGAAATTTGAAATGGAGACCATAAACTCATTATTAAAATGATAGGGTGTCTCACTCTTCTATACAATTCAACTTTTTTTGCTCAGTAGTAGACTCAGTAGAGTCGCACCCTGCTGGCCATTAAAAAGAATGAAGGTTTAAGGCACTTCCGAATTGGCTCAAAAAGAATTGGACAAATGAAAATTTTGAGCTTATGATGACACTAGATTAAAAGCCAGAGGATCACCAAATTCATTAGAATGTATCCTTAAGGGAACTTGAATATCTGTAGCAAATTTCACAGTTTCACTTACAACAACATTCATTCTGTGGGGAGCATCAATGGAATACACATTGCATGGCAATCCATCCAATAGCTGACAGAACAATTCACTCTGAACCAAAAATGTCGACCTGCCGGTGGCCCGGGAGTAAAGTCAGTGGATCACCACAAAAATGAGAACATATCCTTTTTGGGATTTATTTCAGTTGGAAACAATGTAGTGGAGCGACTGACTGACTAGCAGCCCTAGAGCCATGCCACTAGTATGGCTAAAAGCAACAAACCATGTAGTATTGTTTGAATACAAATAAAACTGCTCTATTTAAATGTGTGACTTAGTGCATCAAACAAATAGACATTTCAACATATGTCTCAAAGCAGCAATTCCATTAAGCTACAATTCAAGTGAGTCTAAAGTATTGTAAATATGTTGAGGATAAGGGGAGAACTTAACAGAAACAGTGTTTTCCTTTAAGAACAAAATGTACACCTAAATTGGGCATCTTCACACTGAATAGACCCAAGTTGACAGAATTATGTCTTCCTGTGCCATCCGTCTGTACCATCTCCGATCCAATATTTATCTTAGGCCAATGAGAGAGGGACTGGCATCTGAAAATGCAAGATAATTATATAGGCCAAGAGAAGATATTTGTTTTTACGTCTTAAATGTGATTTTTATAGATGCTGGCAACCTGATCCAATAAATCGCTGTAGACTTGAAAGTGTGAGGCATTAAAAAACTCCCAAGTATTAAATTAATCTCTGTTAGTCTTTAATTCAAGTGTGGGCTCACACCCTGTTTCGCCCCCGGAGAGTGCCAAGTCTAAGATCATGCTAAATTGCTCTTGTCATGTGTTTAAGACACTTGGCAATCTCAGCCCAGTGTTTATATTTTTTTCATTTTTTTTTACTGTGATCTGTGCAGTTTATGTCCAACACAGTACAACTTGATGACAGAAATAGTACTTTTCTGACTACTTTTATTGTGATTCAGTAACTGCTTTAGGCCAGTACCAATCCCCTCTGAGGGCTGATACTATGGTCCCATCTTTGTCTTGGCACATATATAGGACTGGGTATCGTTCCAAAAGTTTCGATACCGGTAGTGATATCAATACCATGACTTCGATACCGGCTCCTAAACGATACTTTTCCCGATACCAATTTTATAAAAAAAAAAAAATTACAACATTACACATTATGGCACAAATCTTTTTATTTATTTTTCAGCTTCTACTATAAGAGCCCCGTCTCTGTGCGTAACAGAGTTTTTCCTTCCTGCCTCTACAAACATGTAACGTTTGACAGCCAATCACCAGCATTATTAGATCTTTGTAGAAGCATGCTGCATGCTCATTGGCTCACTGACGGTGATGAGATTTACTCCTTAGGTATTGAAATTGGGTTATGAATGACGAGGCACTTTTTGATACTCGATACTTTAAAGGCAATTCGGTCGGTGCCTAAAAAGTATTGAATTCGGTACCCAGCCCTACACATATGCCTCTTGTTTTCCCATCCATCAGCTGGTGTTTAGGAATTGCCAAACTCTTTTCCACCAGCCATCTCTGGTAAGCAAACAATAGCCTGCCTACTAAAAGCATTCCCAGACCTGTCAGTGAGCCATGCCAATAATAAACTCTAATAAAAGCTGGAATGCATTATTCTCTAAAGCGGGAAGGAAGCAGGAGCAACAGTTGGTACACTATGCCCAGGTTGATATAATCCTGCTTTATGTGCCGTCTGAGGTCCATTGTTAGAACAGTAACAGGGGACGAGCTGGAGCAGCAGATAGGAAGCGTGCACCAATGCTTGGCATTCAGGATTACCAAGGGATAAAGTGAAGTTGGAAATGTTTCCTTTTTCTAGACAGACTCGTGCTTAGATTGGCTTTACACTCCATTTTTCTAGTGGGAGTTGTCCTGATATCTAAATTACAAACAATGTCTCATTGTCTGAAATCATTGTCATAACTTCTCTAAGGAGTCTAATTGTTTTTTTTAAAAGGTGGAAAAATAAATAATTGTTACTGTGACTACATACAACAACATTTCATCTAAGAGAGCAGGACCAATGACAGGCCAATTAGACTGACTAACTTAATAAGGCTGGTTATTCTTTATTTTATAATCATAAACAAATCAAATCAAAAGACCAAAACCAACAATGTGTTTTCCTTCTCACAATACTTTCCAACTTCCCTACCCTATCTATGGCACTCAGCCCTCAGCTCATTGGCTCCTTCTTAAGATATACATATTTAAAAATGGATCACATATATAGTTACATTTTTTTCAAAAAGGCTAAATCATTTCCTTAGACAGCTAAGCACTGCAGCTTTTAGCAAAAGTTACTCAAACAGGATTAAATAGAGCATTTGTTGGGGACTATTTTCAGTGGCGGATTAATACACATTTATAGTTGTAAAAAGTGGCAATGCTTATAAAGGAGCATGTCACCCAATTCGACAGTAACTCATTGATGTGCTTTTAATAGTTTTAGTACTCGTTAGTGGGATCAAATTATTGTTGATTTTGGTCGGTTCATGGTATTTATTGACAATTACATTACAGTTAACTTCTACATACCAGATTTTACAAGACATCCAGTCAATACTGTGGAAATTGTGTGTACTGTAAAAAGTCTCCACTAAATTAAAGGGGGGAAATAACAGTGGTACACTTGTTGAGTTGATCACATTCAAAATCACCTCTTTTACCAACCAAGACTAACATACTGTAAATTAGTATGGGCTTTTCAGACAATATGTCTTGTGTTCCTTCTGCCCTGCAGAAGTATAACACACTAAAATACATGTTTGCACATATTTAGTAAATATGCATGTGTACACTAGAATAGCCTAATTGTCAAAGTGGATGTGGTTTAATAAATTGAGGGACCACTGGATTGTCATTAAGACTATAAACAGCAACATGTATCATTACTATTCAAGCCTGGGTAAAGTGGACAGATATGCTGAACCAACCAGCAGAAGCTATTTCTTTCCATTACTGGAAATGTGTTCATATTTGCCTGTGAAGCTAAACCTACAACTTGCTCAGTTAATTTACCCAAATGCAACAAGCCCGGTTGGGGGAACAGAGCCAAATAACAATAAATCCACACAATGCAAAAGAGACCAAAAACCTGGAATTTCCAGTTTAACTAGACAGAGCCTGCATCTGTACCACACAGCAAAGTACTGCAAGAAGGATAAGTGGAAACATGATGTTGTATCTAGAGAGGCCATCGAGGCTAACCCCAGGTCTTGGGCGCATGCACACGCAGACTTAGAAAGATGCAAAACACTGGGGAACTCCCCAAATGTTTAGTGCCTGCACGCATCACTGGACAAGTCTAGACCAGACAAATGATACACTGCACACAAAGAAGGGGCCAGAGGGGCAGACAAATAGTAGTATTAGGTGAGTAAAAACAAAGGTGCAACTAGTGATAACTGTTCTTATGTGCCACATACTTACTCCTATCTCACAGTAGAACATGTATTTCATGCTCTTTGGCCTATATGTTACATAGAAGTCTGTATCGATGAAGTATGATAAGCAATAATGTACTGTACAGAGATTGCGAGGCAACCGGCTGACAGCCGGCTGGCTTCTGGCTTGGAGGGGAACATTTAGATGGCTGCATCTGTAAAAGGCTACATAGTGCAGAAGAAGTGAGAAGTACAGAGTCTGTTAACTGAAATCTAGAGTTTCACTTTAAAGGAATACGCCACCGTTTGTTGAAATAGGGCTTATCACGGTCTCCCCTGGCTGTAGATAGGTGGGCCAACGCATTTTTTGTCTCAGTGCAAGTGATTAGGTTGTTTTTTTGTTGGCTCGCTTTTACTCACAACATGCTAACTGGCAACATAGGATTCCATTCACTATGCTAAGCTAACTAGCGGCGGCGCTGCCGGTGTTGCACCGGACCAAAACAATGCATGCACAAAAAATGCAATTTGCAGTTTACATCCATGTCCGTCCAGACTCATATAATCTAAGTAAGGAAGACTTTAAAAGGAATTTAATAAAAATGTACTAAGTGTATTTTATGTTGAAACATGGATGCTTCACACTAGGGCTGTTGGAACAAATTCCGAAAGTCGAATAGAATTCGAATAGTAAAAAAATCAATACTGTTCGAATGCTGAAATTACTATTCAAATGTGTTTTTGTAAACAGGTTGGCTAACGTTAGCTAATCTCCCTCTTCTCATGTCACGTCTGATGAACAATAAGTTACAATAGTGAGAAACACATGGCATTTTGAGCTAACGTTACTTACCGAGTAAGGTTAGTACAGGGGAAATCGGAAGAAGGATGGGAAATAGTTTTAACATGACTTTAAAATCGACATCCACCGAGCCAAAATGCTTATGTTATCAATAGTTAGCTCGTTCTGGTTTCCTAACTGCGTGAGGAGTTATAAGAGCGTAGCTGGGAGCTTCATGGAGACAGCTAACGTTTATGTTAGCTGCCCTACAGCTGTCAAGAGTTAGCTTCGACTTTATACATTACCATATAATAGCTGTATTCTCAGTAACGTGACAATCTGCAAGAAACGTGTTGCTTTTTATCTCACTAAAATAGTAGTGGCAGCACCGTTTGGCTTAGTTATCAATGCGGTTAGCATCGTGGCTAACACTACTGTTACTTAGTTTATGACAAATCATTTTGGCTGTGCTTTCTAACATTATGTCATTGTCCTAACCGAGCACAGTTAGCCTTTACAACAGAGCCGCTCCAATACACGTGTTAGATAATGTTTTATTACAGAGTTCTCTGTTGATTTGTGTTTGTCGCTGTGTGCTCGTGGTGGAAAATAACGTAAACAGAGAGCGGCGTGCTAGAAATGCAATGCGCCATGACGTAGATCCCCTTCAAGGCCAGGCTGATGTTGGTAGTCCCTCTATTGGACAGAAAGTGTAACAACAACCACATGCTTGTAGTGGCATTGACAATGCATAAGCCTGAATAGTGTAGTACATATTTATAACAGGCTCCATATGAGCATTAAATATTCAAATATTATTTGAATATAAAAAATAACAAATGAAATTCGAATGGTATTATAGAGGAAGACTGACAGCTCTACTTCACACACATCTTCAACTCCGCACCCGGGAAGATCTATACAATCACCACTGCTTCAAGGTTAGTGTCACCAATTAAGTATGTATTAAGTATTAATACCAAATGTCTCCCCTTCTACTCCTTATTAGTTACGGCGTTGAATAGTGGCCAGACAAGTGTTAATGCATTTAATATTGCATATAAAAAATACTAATACTAACTTTAAAAGTCATCATTTACTGAATTGGGGGGGAAAATGTTATGCAACAGTGCATCTTCTACGTAAGAGACTTAAATAGTATTGCTCTCCACCTTCCCTCCCTCCTTTCCTGCCTCTGTCATTTCCTCTTCTCTGGTTATTTTTCCCAGCAACTCGTGGGTAGACCTACTCTGTTGTATTCCTGTCAGTTTGGTGAACACATGTCTTTCCAAACTCCTCTCCACCCAGTATCATAAAGCCTTGATCACAATTAGCCTGTAACACTTACTGGAATAGGGTGTGTTGTCACTGATAAGCCACAATGGAAACAGTCTTGAAATGGATTTTTTATTTTATTTCCCCAGATAGTTTGGTTAAGTAAAGCAATTACTCATTATTTAAACAATGAAATGGTTAAGACCTTAAATAATGATTTAATTACAAATTTTCAGCATGCATATAGAGGAAAACTCAACAGCCACTGCCCTGACTCAGATGGTTGATGATTGGTTCAAGGATATGGAGGAGAGGAAAATAATAGGTGTTGTAATGCTTGATTTCACTGCAGCATTTGATATAATTGACCACAACTTACTGTTAAAAAAACTGGAATATTATGGTTTTTCACAAAGCGCATTATTATGGATGAAAAGTTATTTGACAGACAGAAGACAATTAGTTTACATGGCGTGCCTCAAGGAAGTTGTCTTGGGCCGCTCATCTACACAATCTTTACCAATGATCTTCCATCTGTTTTAGATAAAGCAAGCATTTCAATGTTTGCTGATGATTCCACTATATATTTAGCATGAACTGATATTGGTGATTTAAATACAAAACTACAGAGAGAGCTACAGTCAGTGGTGGACTGGATAAGGAGTAACAAATTGATTTTCAATGTATCTCAAACTACCTGTTTAGCGATTGGAACTCATTTTTCTTTATGTTCCAAACCGAAACTTGAACTCAGCATAGAGCAAAATTCTGTAGAGCAAAGAGAAGAGGCTAAACTTTTGGGAGTGATGAATGATAATAGATTGTGTTGGGATAGACATGTTCAGAAACTGGTAACTAAAATGGGCAACACTTTGTCTGTAACTTTACACCACAGACCGTTAAACAAGTACTTCATGTTTTGTTTTTTTATCACCTTGATTACTGCTCTGTGGTTTGGTCCAGCACTTCAACAATTAATATAAAAAAAACACAAGTGATTCAGAAGAAGCGGCACGTGTGGCTCTCTCATGTGGATTTATATCAAATGTTGATGAAATGCATGAAAGCCTCTCATGGTTTAAAGTTAAAAATAGATTTGTGTATTCACTAACATTTTTTTTTTTACATAAGGTTACAACAAACAAAACACCTTTTACTTTATATACAAAACTATCTTTTAGTACTGATACACATCATTATCCAACAAGGCATGCAGTAGGAGGTAGTTTTATTTGATCTAAAGTGAAAACCAAATCAATTCAACGTTCAGTTAGGTACAGAGTAATGTGTGAATGTAACTCTCTCCCAAATACTATCAAAAAACAAAACACTCAGTATGGTTTTAAAAAAAATCACTTAAGAAATATTACTTTCCAAGATATTTCAATATTTAATATCAATTTAGAGAGATTCTGTTATAGGGCTTTTCGTTAAATCTTATTTTTAAAATAGATCTATTTGGAGTAGCATCATTTCTTTTAATTTTATTTTTTTATATTATTTATTTATTTTATTTTTTGTGTGTGATTAATTGCGTTAACTGTAAAATATGATTTGTATTTTCAAATGTTGTGTAATGTGAAGTAATGTCTTTGTGCGTATGGTGTGTAATGTGAAGTCATAAATTGTATTGTCACATGATAGATTGTAGGACCCCAGGAAGAATAGCTTTTAGCTTATGCTGAAGCTAATGGGGATCCAAATAAAACAAAACAAACCTTATAGGATTCAAAGAATGAGATTAAAACAGACAAATTAACATTCCTAAGGAAAATATGAATTACATTCTCTAAAATGTGAATATATTTTAAGGCACACATTAGCAGACTACATATATCCCACAGGGACATGTAGAGGTGGAGTGTCCATGTGGTTGCGGGTCTCTAAATTGGAGACAATAATTGCATATACCAATATCAGACTAATGGATCCTATATTCGATGAGCTATAAACAGTATGCTTTAAATAAAGTGCTTGTCAAATTGCCAAACAGCATCTGAAACCCCCTCCCAATATCTTTCGAGGATGTAACTGGGGTATACGTTTTCTGTTCCAGTGGGATCTCCATGGTGCCGATGTACAGAACAAAGTCAGCCAACAGAAACACGGATGCACAGTGTTTGTAGATGGAGAAGTTAATTATTCTGACATGTTTTATTACCATGTTAAGTCCTACATTAGACCAAACATCATACTATGATCCCTCTCTTCTATCTACAACCATGTCAAAGCCATGACATTACATCCTACATCGCAACCTACGCGTAGGGGAAATTACATGACATCTTCATGTACAGGTTTTTTGACGCACTTTTAAGTGTGGCCATTCAAACACTTTTACATTTAGATGAGGTTGATAGTTTGAGGCTTAAACCAGCCTTAAAGGGCTGTTAGACTGCAATAGTTTTAGCAGTGTGTTTCAACAGGCAACTGAGTTTTACATTTACAGTACATGTACTGTATTCCACACTACCCTGTACTAAGGCTTGACTAGGCCAGTCCAACAACATTCATTTCATTCCCATGGTAAAATCAACATTGCATGTTCTATACTATTTAAAACTTTACAGTATCTACATTTTCACCACAGTTAAGTAATCTCTTATAGGCCACCTTTTAACTACCGACTGGAATCAATTAAACCTTTAGGTTAGACAGCTATAAATGTGTCAGAGTGGTTAAGTAATGATTACAGTTAGGAAGGCAGTCACTACTCAATTTAAAATTTATTTCCATGTTAAAAGGAACAATGGCTCCTCTCTGCCCAAAATAAACCAATTAGACCAGCAGATGACTTTCCACAGCCCTTACAGCATAAGATTAATAAAGCTAGTGTGAGAGTTAACATGACTGACCAGTTAAAAAAAAAAAAAAAAACTTACAGTATGTGTATCAAAGCACTCTGAGGTGGGGAACTGCCCTGGTGGCCAATTAGCCACAATCTGGATGCCATTTAGCCTACATTTGCACTTGCCAGTGAACCCTTGCGCCCTAGCAACAATGAGGTGAACCTCAATACATTTGTGGCAGACTTTGCTCATATTCCATGGCTCGTGGAACTGTTCTGCTATAAAAGGTTTATTTGAGGGCCTCTCATCATCCAGCTCGGGTATTCAAGTCTCTTTCATCCCTCATGCATTGTGGTTTAAGTGTTGAAAGGACTTTTCTTAATAATCATTAAGGTTTGAGGATAATTCATTATTGTTGCTGTAGTATTTCATGTTTGAGTGACTACACCTTTTTGAAAGGTGGCCTGCAGGTGGTTCAGCAGTGTTTAAGGTAGAAGTTTTGTGAGGAGGTAAAAAAGGCCCGTTAGTGCTTGACTAGGGGTCATTGCTCCCCCCACCCCGAGGCAGCTAACGCAAGACTGTTTACTGACAAACAGACTCATCACTCTGTTAATCTTTGGAACAGCAGAAAACATGCCGTCATTATTCACTAAAGTATCAACAGTATAAAGAGTGGCAACACACACACACACACACACACACACACACACACACACACACACACACACACACACACACACACACACACACACACACACACACCTATTGCACATTTATGATTCTTTCCTATTGGCAATATAAAATATGGCATACATACATACATTTAGCTAAACTGAGAAAACAAAATAAACAAAGTGTTAAATGGTGGATGGACATGACAGTAAGACTGTGACATTTTCCTATGAGTCAGAGACCTCCTCATAGTAGCAATTCCTCTTGATTACATCCTCAGACTGACACTGCCTTGCTATTCGTGTTTACCAGGTAACAAACGGTTTAATTTTGTAGCTTGGCTAACTCACAAAAAAAAAAAAAAAATGTTGATGCAGCTTATACAAATCTAAATATGAGAAGCTGCAAACAGCTTGAGTCTGCCCTTGATTTGATGCTGGACAGTTGGGCTGAGGGAGGTTGTGGTGACGGGATATTTTATGTTTTAAGGGGGACATTGTTGCAATGGCACGTTCTGGCTCAAACCCCTGGTTCAGTGGGAGTCTAATTAGCTGAAAGTCAAAACTTTTTCAGGAACAAGATTTCACATATGCGGGG